>NC_071088.1:115096962-115416629 GCF_027358695.1 Spea bombifrons
AGTCAGTTTGTTATGTTACATACTACTTGTTATGTCTACCCATTGTACAGCGCTACAGAATTTGATGGCGCTATATAAAACAATAAATAATAATAATCTCCCCCGTACTGACCACGTACCGATCAGCAAGCACGGCTCCATAACCTTGAAAAGACTGATTGTAATGTGGGCGATCATCCAGCAGGGTCTACACAGACGCTGCTGGGAGTCTCTTCTCCTCAAGTGATCAGGCATTCTGTATGTAATGGTGCTTTTTTTTCTGCGAGTGCTAATTGCAAGTTGGACTTTGGACTGTGTGCGCAAAGCATGGTTTTGTGACTCATTCATCTACCATGTCACCATTTCTGGCCATACCAGAAGCATGATGCATGCAATACCTGATATAAAAAAAAATCAATACTAAGATAGATTGAAATACAAGTTTTGTAGGTCTGTGGTGGTGGTTTTACTTTGATCATTTGTTATTGATTGATATTAAAACTGAAATCAATTATAATAAGAGGCACTCCAATACTATGTGCATTTTTTTGCTGTGGTAAGAAATTATGGAAAATATCGAGTACGCTGGGTTAAAAGTAGATAAATTGAACACCCTCCCATCAGAAGTGGCAAAGGCTAATACAGTAAGGGAATTGAAGCATGCATGGGATAGGCATAAAGCTATCCTGAATCTAAGACAAGAGCAAGGACCGTTTAAGACCAATGAGGAACAATGGGCAGACTAGATGGGCGAATGGTTCTGATCTGTGGTCAAATTCAATGTTTCTATATCAGTGTTGATAGGAGCTTGGTATCAACAGTCATCATCAGGCCTAGAATGGCCACCTGGCACACTGGCAAATGCCCAGTGGGCTGATGTCCAACATCACTTCATACATGTCAGTTCTGCTGCTCCAGAGGCAGATTGGGTCCTGTAGTGTGCAGCCGGCAGTTGGATACACCCGGCAGCATGCTATACAAGGATAAAAATGTAATATCCGGCCAACGTTGGCTGCGCTTACGTCATTAGGCTTAAAGTGACAGGGCCACAATATTCACAATCCAGCCCTGGTCATCATGTTATTATATAACGGGATATTCCCAACGTGAACATGGGGTCGAAATGCTGTATTCATTGTATACTTCGCTGGCGTAACTAAGGTGGTCGTGCCTCTAGGGGACTCGGTGTGACGCCTTGTTCCTGTCTCCTCATGCCGATGCCAAATAGTTTAGAAAGAGCCCTTTCTAAACTATTTTGAACCGGCACGGGAAGACAGGAATGTATCGGGGTCACGTGACCCCGTGGTGAAACTGAGGATGCTTGCACACTGTGCCCGAGCAACCGAATAGCAAGCTGCAGGAGCAGTGAGAGATAAGCGAGGGTATGTGTGTATGTATGATTGTTAGCATGTATGTCTAATTGTCTGTGTGTTTGCAAATGTGCCAGAAGTGGGGGGCACAGTCAAGTTGTTTGGGGCAATGATAGCACATACCAGCTGTTGGGGGGCAGGGGAAATTTCATTCTCACATAACTCCTTTCGGCAAATGCCTATTCTGTATGGCGACTGTTTTTTTTGGATTAATGGTCAGTCTTACACCTGGGCCCGGCTAATATGTCAGCTTTTGTTACCATTTTACCAAACTTACAGCAAACGATACTTTGAATAACTATGAATAATTTCTCCTGTAGGCCTACACGGTGCTTTATTATATATAATCCATGAGGTCCTCCTTTCTGGGAACACATCCCTTTACAAACTCCAGCAACTCCAGGTCCACGCGTGGGAGCCAAATACTGCAGCCTGGAGACACGCAACACACGCTGTAAATTAGAAAGCCGCTTTCCCGATGGCTTCCACCCAAACTGTTATCACGTGACGCGCCAAAATACACGAGATGCCACACACCCAGCGCTAAATACCGTGTCAGTGTTAACACTGGAATGACGCGGTGAGGGCGGCGGGTGACCGGTAACTGTGCGCACGCCACACCCTCCACGACGCACAAACATGCAATGGGAGAGCGGCCTGAGCGAGGTGCTGCCGCGGGACCTGGGCTCACTCTTCTCGGACACTTACACGGAGGAGAGCTGCTACAAATTCTGCGGCCAAGAGCTGCGCATCACCCAGCTTTATGGCGCTAACCTCGGAGTGGCGGCTCCCGTGTGGGACGCGGTGAGTATTGGGGCTCACCGGGCTGGAGTGCCGTGAGCATCGTGCAGCGATACTCCGACGTCTCCCTGGGATGCGCGCTGCTCAGCCCGCAAAGCAACGTGGCGTTTGTTGTTGAGCGCGCTCTCCGTGTGTTCAGTGAGCCGCTCCTCCAACACGCGGCCAAAGCAGGACCTGCATCTACCCCGCAGGCACAGCCGGCGGTCACGCACAGTGTAGCCCCGAATTAAAGCGCGTTTCACGTATGATCGTTTGAGAATGTGCCGTTATTACTGTAACCGCACCGGGAATGATGCTCCGGACATCGTGTGCACGTTAATGATGTGTGGGATTTACATATATACTCGGCTGTATTAAAGGACCCTGTATGCATATGCGGGAAATACGCCCATTCATTACAATTGGAATGATTTCCTGTCGCTGATTGGCTACAAACAGCCACCAATCAGTGGCAAGAATTATTTTATTTAATGTTTATTATACAGATTCCTATGCATTCTTAGCAGCGATGTCACGGACTATATATTGGCCCTTTAATAACCCTCTTAGTTTCAGGCCATATTTTTTTTTAACAAATTGTTTCTAGATACTTAAGTTGTGCGGTATTTTTCTCAGATTTGATGTTAAAATGAACTTAAAAGTAAACGGTTGTTTTAATGCACACACTGTCATTTTCCTGCGGCATGAATATTGGGTGGTATGTGGAAAGCTGAATTGCATATTTGTTTCGATCTGTTTCTTCTAGTGGCTTCAAACCACTTACTTTGTACCACAAATGTTTGGATTTCACCTTGATAAATTAGGCCCATACTACTGACTCATCCTCAACAAACCTAATAACTTTTGGCTGACTGGGCTAATCTGCTTTGGTGTGTGTGTATATATATATATATATATATATATATATATATATATATATATATATATACTAAGCATCATAGGAACCACCAGACTGTTTCTGCAAATTATTCTTATTCTACCTCCGATGTGTACCTTTTATAGACTTCGATTCTACTGCAAGAATAGATTACAGCCATGGCCCACCCTAACAAAACTCATGTGTAGAAGTACATTGTTCTAAATCTGCCTTCTTAATGAAAATGGCCAGTGATTGTATTTAGGCTTCATTCTCTTTTTCTTCCCCAGGCATTGAATCTCTGCAGCTATATTGAAGAGCAGAAGTTGAATTTTAAAGGGAAGAAAGTAATCGAGTTGGGTGCTGGAACTGGTATCGTGGGAATTCTGGTGTCCTTGTTGGGTATGTTGGCGTCTGCCAAAGTATACAGATTCTCAGTAAAGATAGGTTTTGAACAAATCAGTCCCTGTTTATTTTCCAAATGTACGCACCCGTTATAAAGTCATGAAGTTTGAGGGCAAAACAAATTGTTTTGATGCAAACTAAGAAACTTGTTGCCTTTAAATGCTTGGGCTGGTTGCTCAAAATGTAATACTTTGAATCAGAATTACATGGGCATTGTCTTGATAAATAATGCCAATATTGTTTGACTGACCACAACAAACATGCTTGCCAGCAGGGCTGCTCTTAGGATTTATGGGGCCTATGGCAATAAATACTTGTTGCAGCCCATTGGCCCATCTTCACAGAGAGTATTGAGTTTGGTGCGTCCCAATTTCTGCCCTGTACATATACTACAGTATATACACACACACACACTGACTCTATCACTATACATATACACTATGACACTACAGTGTGTACACACACACACTCTGAATGACACTATTGTATATACAAACTCACATACACTACTCCCCCTCTCACCTTGTGGAGACCAGCCACGGCAGGATGCTGTGCCACCTCAGACAATGTGAACTAGTCATGAAAGCCTGCCGGTGACAGAATCTAACAGATTATGTGCCCAATGTATTCATAGCTAAACGAGGTGGTAATGTTTTCTAGGTTATAATATAATTTGAGCAGAGCCCTTCTAACCTTTTTCCAAAAGTCTAAATTGTTCTGTGATATCCTGATTTCCCATTGTACAGCACTACAGGGCATGATGGCGCTATATAAACGACCAATGTTTTCTTAAAAAAAAAAACAACCTTTCATTGAACAAGAGTCTGAACCCTTCAAGCACCCCAGGGATACGCTAGGCATCATTTGGGCTACGTATTGCACAGGTTAATGTTTGGAAGCGTCAACATTTCCCAGCTGGGCAAAATGACCTCGTAAGTGCCGGCAGCATAGCGGTACCAGCCAGAAACTGCCATTCAAGCTGTAATGAGCGAAAGCGCTGTTGTTGCTGTTTCTATGGCTGCCGCCAGCAGATGTATTTGAAGTGTAAGTGCCTTTTAGCTAAGAGCCCGGCTGTCATTATATTTTGTTCTTCTGTTGCTTTTTTTATTATTTTATACATAAGAAAAGCCTAAACAAATCATGAATCCATCAGCAGCTCTGAATAACCTGAAAAGACCACAAAGACCACCTTGATGTTAATTCCAGCTACAGTACATCACAAAATAAACTGACCTATTAATTGCTTAAATAGATCTGTTACTTTGTGCAGTTGTGTTTTATATGTTTAAAAATAATTCATGGAGAGAATAGGATAATGAGGAAGTCTGTCATGCAATGCATAAGAGCAGAATGAAGTTCTGTATAGCCCCTAACTTATTTCCTACTCCTTTATAGCCATAATTCGTGTGTCTTGAAGCGTCTAGCACAAGGATGTTAGATTTTATTTATGGTTTCATATAGTATGTTCATATTCCGCAGAGCTGTACAATGGGTAAACCGGACATAACAAGTTATTTGACTTACAGAGACAAGAGGTAATGCCGGCCTTTCTGAAACCAGTTTACAATCTTTTAAGCGCATTGTTTTAATAACTGGCATATAGCTGATATATATCTGCTCGATATGCCGCAAACCTGAATTAGATTGTTTGTGAGATCGGCTCTGTGGCCGATATTGATGAGCTCGTCATGAGGTCCCGTCAAATTAACTGCATTGTATAAAATTATTTGTTTTCCTTTAATAAACATGGTCTCAATTTTCCTGTGTAGGTGGGGATGTGACTGTGACAGATCTTCCGCACACACTGCCACAGATCGAGAAAAATGTGCTTGCCAATGTTCCACCAAACCAAATCCCACGCGTCTGTGCTCTGTCATGGGGCCTTGACCAAGAGCAGTTTCCTCAAGACTTTGACTACATCATTGGGGCTGATATAGTATACCTAAAGGAGACATATCCCCTCTTGATTCAGACTCTTCAGCATCTTTGTGGACCTCACACAACTGTATTGCTGTCCTCAAAAATGCGTCAAGAACACGGCACAGTGGCCTTTTTCCAAAATGTCTTGCCCCAGCATTTTGCTTTGGAGCTTGTTCAAAGAGATGAAGATGAGGACATCAATATCTACAAAGTGACCCGCTGTCAGAACTGAATGAAAGGATCTAAGCTAGGTTCACTGCAAATTCTGAAGCACATTTCTACATGGGGTTGTAGCTCTAACGAGTGTGGGGGGGGGCTAGTATTTTTGTAATCCCTCTTAATATGGCCTGTTTCCCCTTTATGTATCAAGCCACCTAAATCTTCCATTAAAAGAGGGATATATTTTTTTTAAAAAGGTGTTTTTGTATTTTGGGACCAATCTAGGGCATCAATCTCAGTCGCTTCTCCATGGTTGGCCAGGGTTCAATAAACAGCGTGCCAGGATATGCCAGCACAGCTTCCATAGTGTAAATATGCCTGCCTGGAAGATCAAAGATCTTCCCTGTAACCGGCCCACTGGGCAACAGGACACAGGGGGCTTGATTGGCCTAGGCCAGGATACATCATTCCTTGCTGTGCGTTTTCTACTGATGATCCAATAATCTAAAAGACAAATTTGTTTGGAATTTATTATATAAAATAGTGAGTAAAGTTACCTTTTCTTATGATGTTACAAGAAACAAACCACAACATCTTAATCCTTTTTACTACCCAGGCCCTAGTTTTTGCTTTTCCAGCACCCATAGGGACTTCAGTGTACCAGGCTGGGTGAGATTTCATTAGAGGCGATATGTCAATAAAATGTCTACCACAATTTATTTAGGAAATTTATTTAGAGAAATTGGAAATATATGGATATTTTATAGAAGATTTCCAAAATGTGAGCTTTTTATATGTTTCTTAACAAATTGAAAATTAAACCAGTATTTGCTCATTATTGTTCTTTGTCATTGTTTTTGGTTTATATAAAAGCGAGGGCATTTCAAAAATGTTCTTATTTGGAACATCATGTAGAATTGTACCAAATGTAATTGCATTTTGAAACCCTGTACACGCTGACGGTTGTTCAGGATAGTAAAAGCTCAAGCTGTCCACCTACATGTTGATACCAACCACTCAAAGGACCGCTCCAGTTTCATGTAAAATATATTGTGGATTGGATTTTGCGTGGACTCCAAATGCATTCTTTGGGACTCTCACTTTCTTCTTTACATGCTCAGCAGCTCTCCCAGCAATGGCACGTTTTTCTTGTTTTTTTGTCAATAACTGCAGAATGTATGCAGTAGAATGCATTGGAGTTCGTGTAAAATGAAATGCAATGGGTACTAAAAAGAAAACCCCACTTGGTTTTTTTGGGAGTAGGGGTCTTATTTTTGACCCACTTGACACATCACAAGCCGATGATACACGAGCCGCTTAATGTAGACATGTAACCTAAATTACGTAGAGGAACAAGGAAAGGTGTGTGTGTGTGTGTGTGTGTGTGAAAATAAACAATTACAAGTCTCTGTATATGGATCATTGGGAGAGGAACTTCGACTTTCATGTATATGACCAGCAAAGGATAAAGGTTTTGCAGTGAACCGAACCACACTTAGAATAGTTAAGATCATCCCACAGGCTTATTAGGATTTAGGATAAAGGAGGAGCTTTTACATTTTTTTTTTTTGTACTTCCACTGAGGTGACTGTGATTACTTGATTATGATTACTGCTCCCCACTGCAAAGCAGGAAACCAGAGAATGTTAGCAGGACAGTGATAGAAAATTGGTACTGTCTCCTTAAAATGGGACAGTTGGGAGGTGTATTACCCTCCCCCTCACGTGCTCTTCTCCATGCCCAGAGCAGAGCATGGTGTATTATACCAGCACAGCTGGCCACCAGAAATAAATAACTAAAACACCATTTACAGGCGAATAGTTAAGTGTCCCTGACTTCTCTCTCTCAAAATAGTTAAATAACGTTGCATTCTCGTTTTATTTTTAAAAATAAAATACTAATAAAAACATCATGGGTTCCATTTGTTGTTGGATAAATGACACAGGATACATATAGAACCCGTTCCCATCTACAAACAATTTCGTACTCATTCACACACACCATAGATACGTAATGGTTAGACTTTTTTTTCCCTCTCAAATATAACTTTATTAGTGAAGAACATGTTCACGCGACATTGCCTCAGTCTCTGACAGTAAGGGTGATGTCATCAGCCGGCGCCTTGTCATTCATCACCCGGTGAAGAGATAGCATGGCTTCGCTGTCCGGATTTCTGCGTGCCAAGGTGAGAAGGGACAATCGTAACGATATTGCCAGTTCGGTGCCGAGCCGTACTGGGAGGCAATGCCAAACTGTTTTGTTCGGTAAAGTATTGATTGTGAATAACCTTGAAGACAACTCGGGTGTGTAGCAGGTTCGCGCGAAGTGTTTAATGCTTGCACACGTTACAGGTATGTGTCTGGTGTATATCCGTATCTGTCACCGTGGTTAAATGCCGGTGTTTTCGTGTTTCCAGCTCATCTTCTGGCAGCAGACCGGACTCTTCCACTCGGGTGTCAGATTATTGGCAGCAGACAAGGACCTTCTGGTGAAACTAAGGAAGAAAACTGGCTATTCGTTTATAAACTGCAAGAAAGCACTGGAGAAGTTCAGCAATGATGCCAAGCAAGTAAGAGGATGTGTGGTAGTGAGACAAACCTCGCAGAGGAGCCTGAAAAGAACCCTAGCATGAAGCGAGGCTTTAAGCTGCTTTTGCGTTGGCAGCGGTGGTTTTCCCCTTGACTTAGAATTGCCTTTGTTTATGCCCAGGTGATTGCAAAGTGTGGTTTAGTGTCTCATGAGTTAAGCCTTTTGAGCTCCCCCTGCTCCTTCTACACAGATCAGGTCTGAGAGTTTTTTTTTGAGCCTTTATAGACAATGAGCTTGCTGGGTTTGCCTATGTGCATTCAGGGCTACCGTATTACTTGGCCACTTGGCTAGTATTTTAGTTTCTCCGACTACTTGGTAGCTACTTCACCTACCACTTTGATAGCAAAATTAATATTTAATACTTATTAATGTTTGCTTATAGGTAGTTTTACCAATGCTTGCTATTGAGCTGCATTAAAATTCTTCCCCTGCATTATTTTTGTTGTTATGTCTTTTGTGTATGGTGACAATCACGTGTAAGTACATAGAGACAAAAGGTGTGGAGTGTCCTAATCATTAACGTTCCAAATATATAAGAAACAATAATAGTTAAACAGTTTTAACCTGGGAATTCTTTAATTAGTGTACATACATTAACTGTTTGACAATTACATTTCCCCCCCAAAGGCAGAAACATGGCTACATCAGCAGGCTCAGAAGGAAGGATGGAATAAAGCTTCCAAACTACAAGGAAGAAAGACTACAGAAGGCCTTGTGGGACTGTTACAGGAAGGGAACACGGCTGTGATGGTGGAGGTTAGCATTTACCAGTTTAATATTTTTTGAGCCATGAAGCTGGCAGATTTCCATCAGAGCTGCCGCTCTGTTTCATACCTTGCAGACGTAGAAACAAATTTAACAAAAATGAACTTTTAGAAGATTATGTGTGTGTGTAAGGCCAACAGAATCCAACATTTTTAGAAAACCATTCTTTATGGGGAATCATTTTGGAGGCAGCATCAAGTAGTAGAAAAGCAGTTAATATGTAATGATTGGGAAGATGGAGTGTTTAAAATGGGAACCTAAAGATACTGGACTTTCCCAGTCAAGTTCTAGACAACTATACAATTGGAATTATATTTCCATTCAACCTGACAGAGCTTCAGCATCTGCAGATGGTAGGAAGTGGCATTGAGTTCATTGCTTTGTACCTGTTTGATAAATGATGCATATAGTGTTCTTCAGACAGCACTATTAACCCCTTAAGGACAATGGGCGGTTCCTAAACCCATTGAAAACAATGCATTTTGATCCCGTACATGTACGGGCTTTGTCATTAAGGGGTTAATTTTGAGTAATGGAATTCTCTATGCATGGTTATTTTATTTACACAAGCATAATATAAATATGAGTAATGATCCATAATCCCCCTCAATGCTAATAAGCAATCATTTGTTGTCTACTTCATAAGCACATTGTTAGGCCCTTTCATTTATTCACACTATTGGCAAAATTCAAGTGTAAACATTAGCAGATTATTAGTGAAATGTACCCTCAATAGCCAGAAGTAATAAATCTGTAATTTGTTTCAGGTGAATTGCGAAACTGACTTTGTTGCCAGAAATGTGAAGTTTCAGCTGCTGGTCCAGCAGGTGGCAGTAGGGACACTGAGGTACTGCCAGGGCCGCGAGCAGAACCTGTCTTCCTACCTAAAGGTGAGCGCTGCTGCCTTAGATTTATGGGAATTATTTTCCATGTGTTTTCCGGGTTCTGAATACACGAGTGAGAATATTAAGGTGTTTAAAGATTTCTTTCCTTTAATATTTACAGGGGTTTTTGAGTGCCGATGAGTTATTACAGATGAAAACAGATGAGACATTAATTAAAGACCAGCTGGCTATGGCAATAGGTAAGTGTTTAGGTGTTTCCAGTTTCCAACGTCTATCTTTCTATGTGATTGGCTGCTGCTATTCAATGGCAGCTCAGCTCCCAATTGGCTAGATTGAAAGTTCTACTGACTGTATATAAGAAGCATACTGCAGTATGGTCTCTGTTTTTGGTAGAGGCAGTTGGGAAAGGAGTTAAATGAGCAGAAGCAATGGTATTTCCACTCTATCTGTATTATATCTTTCCTAAATAAGACTGATCTTCTTTTTATAACTTTTAGTGTATCCCATCAGGTCCCACAGACTTTTCTGTTTTTACTTTGCAACATTCAAGTAGAACTTTCTCTGTAAATATGCATTTGTCTCCCTGTTAGTCTTTTTTGAGGTCCCGTTCCCTTCACCTTCCTCTGTAAAAACTTAACAGAAGTACTTATTTAGGCAGTTGGCTAGATATTTATGATTACATTTCATTTATATAGCGCCAGCAGATACAGTACGCTTTACAATCAGTCGATTATGCTGCCCTAGGAGAGGGTATCAGTATACTGTAGAGATCCTATTTATTAAACTGTCTTTTTTGTGCATTCCTCCAGCTTGAGAGCCTTATCTATGGATGTCCCTATGTAGTATTCAGTGATTATTAATAGCTGTGATTTGATGTGTTCTTAAAAGTTTGTAACAAAGATTTTGGGTTGAGCGGATCTTTTTCTACCAGGAAAATATAATTCCATTTGAATTTGACCTTTTTCGTGTAACAAGTATGCATCCTTTAAAAGTGTGCTAGTCTATGTCTGCATACAACTATGTTTTTGACCCTTCTCATCCTATTAAGGAAAGCTTGGAGAAAATATGACAGTGAAGAGAGCTGCCTGGGTGATGACTCCTTCCAACATTTTCATTGGTTCCTACATGCATGGCACCCTACCCGTGGACGTCGCCTCCCTGTCAAACATGATGTTTGGAAAATACGGGGCTCTTGTTTTATACCAGGCAGCTGACAGCAGTGCCAAAAGCAGTATCTCTGAACTTGGACGCAGGCTTGGCCAACATGTAGTGGGCATGAGTCCTTTGTCAGTGGGATCCATAGAGGATGAGTCAAGTGGAGAGATGGAGACCAGGATGCTGGCCCAGCCCTACCTTCTAGAGCCCAGCCTCACTGTGGGACAGTATGTGCAGCCAAGAGGGGTGCAGGTACTGGACTTTGTGCGTTTTGAATGTGGGGAAGAAACAGAGCCCACAGAAGCCAGATAACTTGTTTACCTGGAGGATCCGGGAAAATATTTTGAATACTTTTTGCAAATGTAAAATAAAGTTAAGATGAAACAATTAAATTCTGGTTTTTCTTTGTTTGTTTGAAAACGTTTCATGGGACAATAGAGTAACTTCTAAAGAAAGCCACCACAAGAAAGTCTAATCATATAGATTCTATAGGATCTATTTATACCATAAGTGAGAAACTAAAAAGCAATTCTATCCTGAAAGGTCTTTTCAACTTGTTACATTAAAGCTATTACATTAGTGGGAACACTTAATATCTAATGGGTTCACCGCACTTAACAAGTGCTAGTGATTTTTACCATCCACACTCTGCACTCGCTATGTGACCCTGCATTAGTTGCGCGGCAGCTTGCACAGGAAGTGATAGGCTTTGTGCACTGTAAAACATAAGGCGTTAGTGTGAACGGGTGTATGTTGGCGTATGGTGTAAGTATACAATGTTAGACTCTGTGGGTGTTAGAGTGAGTTTGCATGTTAGTATGTTTTAGTTTGTGTGTAAGTGCGTGTGTTGCTTCCAGGAGTAGGGGGCACCCAGGCGCTAGTAACATTAGGCTGCACACTGACAGACTCAAGAAAATGTGGTCCTTGATTCCACAAACACAAGCTAGCTAAAACATAAAATTGAGACAATAAGTGTGATAATAATCACAAGAAATATATTTGCGAGCCAGTTTACAATAAGCAGGTGTTATCAGCACAATTGGACATCCTGGATAAAGGGAGAGTTAGGCTGATAGGTAGGACTGCCTGTTCCCAGTGGAGAAAAAATGAGAGAAGGAGCGTGGTCGGGGAGACATGCAAAAGAACCGTGAGACTTGAAAACCATAGATAACGTACAGGATACATAACACGGTGGCAAGTTAAATAAATTCAAAATATTGTCTTATACAACTGAACACTGAAAGGATGATCATTACAGTAGTTAATAGGAAGCAACCAGAAGAACAAACTACTCCAAAATATCCGGGAAATTAATCACATTTTCTTTGAGATATGGTGTAAAATTACAATAATTTAAGCAAACACACATGGACAGCAGCTGGTCCTGAACAGGAACAAAAATGGTGGAAAGACGAGGTTTGAAAACCTAAGCAGGTCTGCGACTGTAAAGGGCGCAGAATAGAGAATTACATATTGCAACAGCTGTAAAAGAAACTGGATGTTCTAGTTTAGGGCAAAAAGACTAGCATGGTGACACTACGTCTTATTTTTTGTTTTTAGACGGTTTCTTATAGCGTATATAGAAAGTGGTCTGCTTTGTGATCTATGTAGATCTGTGCTAAGGTTTGGGGTATCAGTATTGTGTGTGTTACATTGTCAAACTAATACATTTTCCTTTTTCTTCTCCAGTCGGCCGCACATTTCTTATGATGTCACTTAGGGGTAGGTGAAATTCTACTAGAGAGGAACTGGAATTGAGCAACATGTCATTTTTATTTATTTATTTATTATTATTATTTTTTTTTTAACAATTCACATTGCTTTATTTGAGCCTATTCCTTTACTGAGTATATTATTTAAAAATGACAGATGATAACCATATAAGCCGTGTAGCTTGCAAATAGCCATGTCTTGTAATCATTCAAGTGGTGAGTTGGGAAATAAAATAAAAAAGGCAGAATAACCATTCCTTTATTGGTGCATTCTTCCTGGTTAAACGTTCTCGTACATTTTGAGCTGTGATTTAAAGCGCTTCAAAGAAGAATTGAAACAAGGCGTAAAAAAAACGCAATAGATGAATGTATACAGAAAGGCTTCTATTACACATAAGTTTGTTTCATAACACATTCGAACACAGCCTAATCCCCAAGTTATATTTTTATTTAAGTTTTTTCAGCATTTTGGAGTAAATTTTACATGGAACCCAATACATTTTACTGCATGCAAATCAGCGCCTGCATTATTTTGTTATTGGAGATAGAAATAAGACTTCTATCCTGTTTAACGTCTCCCCTGCCTCTATTGGAGCTCAGTAGCACTCCCATTGGTCACAGAAGCAGCAGCCAATCACATACAAGCTTGCAAAACCTCATTGTTCCGATAGATATCATACATGTGATTGACTACCATCGCTCCCGTGGACTTCAATATAAGCTCTACTGAGCATGTGTAAGACGTGTACTCAAATACACTCTGCTTTTCAGTAAGGGAGAATGCAAATTTGCTTAAAAAATATTTGACTTTGGTGCATAGTTTTACAAGTGGTCTTATCACTTTAGTGGTTGCTATAGCGATAAGCCCCTGTTTTCAATTATTGCACCAAAGTCACTTTTTTTCATAACGCCAAGTGATCTCAAGGTATTTGTTTCAGGAGCCCAGAAATACATGTGTTATGTTTTGTATTAATTTGGCAGTCAGTATGTATTTCACTGCAAAAATGGCATGGCGCCTATACATACATACATACCGATCTGGAATATTCCATAGAAGCCCACTGATGGCAATGGCAATTTATGCAATATATGTTTTTCAATTGGAATAAGGCACTCTACAGCTGAATGTTATTGGCACATCCAACCTCATAATATCCATACCCAGCAGTTGCTTTTTCCCATCCAATCTACGTCCGCCGTGCACCGCAAAATCTATCCAGTTTAAGGCTCAGAACTACACAAGCTAAGTGCCGGCACATTTTTAGCATAACTGTGAGACTTTCTTAAAGTTGTCATACCCTAAAACCATATGGACACTCCAACCATCATGTGCACTTTAATGTATATGATAGATGAGTGGGCCCTTTATATTTTCGTGTGGTTTCCCTTCTGCAGACGTATAGAGGGACTCATGTATTCCTGACAGTGCGGAACCCTTTCAGGATCTCCTCGTATGAGCATTGGTGGGACTAAGTAGCATTTGGTTCCAAGTTAGCCATGGAAAAACAGGAGACAAGTTGAATCAGGCAGACACCTTTATTGGCTGAGCAGAACTAGTTAAATTAAGCTTTTGACACAATGTAGGTTGCTTGACTGCATCTAAAGAGACGTACATTGTCTCAAAAGCTTGCACTCTAATTCTGCCATACCCCAACTGCTAATGGATGTTGCCAGCAATGTTACTATTCTTATCTTGTTTATATTATTCAAGATTTGTAGTAGAATGTATTACATGTTTATGGGTGATTTGTTATGGGGTATACTTCTGCGCAGAGGATTTATTGATGAATTGCTATATGAAGCTCAGAAGGTCACGTCAAGCAGGTGTAATATTGGCAGCGGGATCTTGCACACAGAATCTGACTCGTGTTTTACCTGCAACGTCATCCAATGCAGCGCCATGCCTCATGACAGTAAAATGTTTAATTATTGGCTTGGTATTAAAAAAAAAAACAAATACAACATTTTGCTAATGCCCATGTGGATGTGCCAAATGCAGGATCTTTTAAAATAGTCCTAGCTGTTTTTTGATGTTCAGTTGTTTCCAGGAAGGCAGTGCATAAAACTCTCCTCTGGTGATTCCAAAGGCTGCGAGGAAGTCCCGATCAGAGAGGAAACTCTGTAACAGAGACAAATAGTTCTCAGCTGTTAATTAAATCAAAGAACATATTTCTTTTAAAACACACAGTTTTCGCTAGTTAGAAAACATAATTTATCATGCCATGTGTTTTATCTGCAGAAACAATTAGTGCTCTACAAACTTCTTTCATACCAATTGGATGTTTGCATTGCTATATGTACATTCTAGAAATCCTGGAGCCATGAGCCATTGTGTCTGTGTTAAAATGAAAGCACTTATGTTTTACCAAACAGAGCTGCAGTTTTCGTCTGGTATTAACGGCAAACGCCATCATTTAGCCAACCTGTTTACATCTGTAAAACAGAAATTCATTGTCCGCCAAAAACCTTTCTATCCGATGACATACAAAAGGCTGGTCCTATAGGACCAAGTCCTACCTCGTATGTCATTGTTGCAGCACTGATCACGCATATTTAGAATGCAGGTAAATATCATGCCCCTTGTTGGCACAGATTCTTACAATCAAATTAGCCCAGGTACATATCATGTGTGTTTCCATATCCCACAACATTTCAGGGGTCCAGATTGGGGCACGTGCTGAACGTGTGGCTAGAGGCAGAGGTGGAGTGAGGGCAGAGGCATACCCACTCACCATACTGACCGTAGCTGCAGAGCGTTGCATGATGGTCATACAGGAGTTGTAATGGAGGTTTCTAGCGCAACTGCACAGACCTTCATTGATTTTACAGCTCCCTCGTAGGTCAACTACTCAAAAAGCAGGAACGTCCCACAAAACCAGGACAAATGGCTCGTTCTATGGTATGCGTACCCATTCAAGTTCAGCCAGAGGGACAAGGGGTACTTCAAGACGCATATAGAATAATAGGTGGTACATATTACAAAATTGTTGAGAAATACATACCTGGGGTTTTTCAGCTGTATTTTAAATTATTTAGTGTCTTTGAAGATATAGATGTTTATTGCATCCTGATTGAGTTCTCATTCTCACAAAACATGGTCAGATGGATAATTATGTCAACAAGATGCTTTGCAATGTTTTTACCACCAATTCCACGCGTTCTATCCATTTTTGCCCATCTCGTTCCACCTCACCTCTTTCCTTGCGGGATCCACGCCCTCGGGGAGCTCATGTTTCTGTTTGCCTTTCAGGGCTTCCAGGGGAAAACACTGGTAGGTGCTGCTAGGGATGGGGCTTGTTGGGGAGACAGACACACCGTTTACATCCTATAATAAAGATGATGTGGTTTCAGCTGTCAGCAATGATTATTTAATAGTGAAGTTTATACTTTAAATTAAGTCAACTTAGGTTAGTGAAACATAATAAAGCAAATTTGTATTCAGACCAAATGCTCTATTGCACAGCTTCATATCTCTATAGGAAGTAAAGTATGGGACTATATAGTCTTCACTTTCTAGATGACTGGGAAGTATTAATCCCCTACTTACCAATTCACATGAAAATTACAGAACTGGTTGCAAGTATGGTAATTCTAGTACAGTAGGTAAAAAATTATTTATAGTTTTATTTAAACAATAGTCACACTTTATTAAACAACCAATCAAGGTTCTTAGTCTTTAAATGATTTACAGACATGGATACTGTCATATTGATCAAAGAAAAGAAGTCTTTAAATGTACGTGATATCTTTTACTGGGACAACATAGCGATTCTATATCTTTTTTTTCGTATTGAATGAAGAAGGGACCTTTTCCCCTTTCAGTAACAAAAACAACCCAAAACATAATGTCAGGTGTGAAAAGAAAAGGTACATTCAGCTAAAAAAGTGGCGCTGCGCTATGTGATTGATAGAGAAAACGCTATGTTAAATAAGCCACGGGTGCAAAAGGCTGTGTATGACATCGACACCTAGTAAGGTTATAAACAGGCATTTTTAGGTGAGTAGCGGCAACATGTAACACTTCAACAAACTTATTTCATTAAAGTCGTGAGATTATCTGTGCAATTTAAGCATTGCACAGTTGGTGAGTTGAAATCCTTCTGCTTACCAGATCTCACCTGCCAGTTCACAGTTTAGAGAATAAACCCTACGCCTGGTTTTGTCTTCTGACATGTTTCTGATCTTTACCTGCGTAAGTCTACTGATGGCCGCAGCATCTCCCAATTCCTTCTTCAGTTCTTCATAAGTTTTTCCACCCTTAAAAAAAAAAAAAAAAAAAAAAAAAGAGATATTCCTAGAATTTATTAAAGAAGAATGCAAATTGTTTTTCTTATTTTTTTTTCCGCAATTCTCTGGAATTGTGTGCAGAATAAAGATTCAAATATGGAATTGCAGATTGTGTGACTTACACTCCATTTTTGTGGGTCCCAGGCCAGAAACCACCCTGTAAAGTTTGGTGGCTCAAATCCCTGCTTGATGATGATTATAGGAGTCTCAGGGTCTCTGCCGCCGGGGTGGGTCTTGAGATATTCCTGAGAAATCACTGGTGCCTCCTTTTTCTCTGTTTCGTTGGCTTCGGACCCAATCCATAGAAATATCTTAAGGGAACAGTAACAATAACGAATCATTTTTTACCCATTGATTTGCAACCCTGAAAACCCTGACTTGTAATCTAATCCCATTTTAATTGTTCTGGTAGTTGTTTCATGTGCATTGTATGAATTGTATATTGTATGAATGCAGGCAAATGCTCCGCCATTAATCCAGCCTTGCATGCAAGACTGCTGGGGGCTGCAAGATAAGCTTATTATTATGGGACAATTATCTATTTTACTTGATGTAACAAGAACTGTAGTTCTATTGTGGTTTCCAGTGCCCATGTTTCTTTGATGAAAAATATCTCCCAACCATGGAAAAGCAGAAAACATTGTAATAAGGTACAAACAGAGTGAGGTTGCCCTTCAAGTCCCCAAAATACATCAACAAAAATGGAATACTCATAAAAAGCTATAAAATCTTTACTCGACAAACAAAATGACACCAACAGATGTGAAGGCCTGCTTTGCTATCACCATACTGGGGAACTTCAGAGGAAAGGGTGCTTAAAGCGTACTCTTTTCAAGCAGTAGAAGGAAGTGGCCATGGAGTGGGCAAGGCCACACGACGCTCTCCTGGCCAGAGAAAGAACCAGAGCCCAACCCACAGAGTTCTAAGGTATGCATATCACTCACTACATTGGTGTAATAATAGTCTTAATAAATATTTCATTTCTTTGTCACCTGATCCCAAGTGTCTAAAAGCATGACATCTGTCGGGTCCAAGTCTTCTTGGGTGAAGTTGGTAACTTCAGTTACAATAAACCGTCCAGTCTTGTTGGAGCATTCAAACAGGCGTGGGTGGATATCTGCCTCCTCTTGCTGAAGCCTGGAACAAAATCCATAAATTTACCATCACCAAGGAAGTTTAGCTACATGTGAGTGTGATCTGCACAAATCTACACTTATGTGTATAAAACAGCTTCTGCACGCACCTTGTGGAAAAGGGCTTTCTAATGTAACATACTATTATTTTTTATGGAATAAATCTTTATACTCTGTATGAGGTCTGTCTTCTCCTTTTCATCTGCTTTATTTTGAAGGTTTCCCATTGCTGTTTTAAGGTGATCTGTGTGATTACCCCTAAAACCTCATCCCAATTTCTACACAAATAGAGCTGCATAGCTCTGCAAAATGTGAGTGGGAAATTGTCTTAAAAGAAAGTACAACTATTTTACTTAACACGGAAAGCACTATGATGTGTTGATTTGTGCAGATCACTTTGTTTTATTTTATTAAATTTATATGTTGTGAGGTGTCACATTTTTTGGTTTCTTCTGTACTTAATTGATTAATTAATAACTTGAATTTCCAGTGCTTTTTCACTTATTAACTATATACACTCAACGGCCACTTTATTAGGTACCCCTGTTCAATTGCTTGTTAACACAAATAGTTAATCAGCTTATCACGTGGCAGCAACTCAATGCATCTAGGCATGTAGACGTGGTCAAGACAACTTGCTGAGGTTCAAACCGAGCATCAAAATGGGGAAGAAAGGGAATTTAAGTGACTTTGAACGTGGCATGGTTGAGTATTTCAGAAACTGCTGATCTACTGGGATATTCACGCACAACCCTCTCTAGGGTTTACAGAGAATGGTCAGAAAAAGAGAAAATATCCAGTGAGTGGCAGTTGTGTGGATGAAAATGACTTGTTGATGTCAGAGGTCAGAGGAGAATGGGCAGACTGGTTTGAGATGACAAACAGTAACACAAATAACCACTCGTTACAACCAAGATTTGCAGAATACCATCTCTGAACGCACAACATGTCAAACCTTGAAACAGATGGCCTACAGCAGCGGAAGACCACACCGGGTGCCACTCCTGTCAATTGGAAACTAAGGCTACATTTCTCACAGGCTCACCAAAATTGGACAATGGAAGACTGGAAGAACTTTGCCTGGTCTGATGAGTCTCGATTCCAGCTGCTACATTCAGATGGCATGGTCAGATTTTGGAGTAAACAACATGAAAGCATGGATCATTCTGCATTGCATCAACGGTTCAGGCTGCTAGTGGTGTAATGATGTGGGTGACATTTTCTTGGCACACTTTGGTATTGTTGCTGACCATGTCCATCCCTTTATGACCACAGTGTACCCATCTTCTGATGGCTACTTCCAGCAGGATAATGCACCATGTTACGAAGCTCACATCATCTCAAATGGGTTTCTCGAACATGACAATGAGTTCACTGTAATCCAATGGCCTCCACAGTCACCAGAACTCAATCCAATGAGTAACTTTGGGATGTGGTAGTCCATATGGACCAAAATATTCCAGCACCTTGTAGAAAGTATGCCACGAAGAATGAAGGCAGTTTTAAAGGCAAAAGGGCGTCCAACGTGGTACTTGCAAGATGTACCTAATAAAGTGGTCAATGAGTGTATATGCTGGAGATTCTGTGGAGATGATCCTCTATCTTCTCCATCCATTCTCTCCTTTCTTTTTTTTTGCTCCTTTCTCCAGTTTCTCCTCTCTACCTTATCTTTATCCTTTCTCCTCGCTATCTGTTTCTTTCAACCACAAGAGAAAGAAGGAAAGTGTTTTGGCAGTATTACTATAGTGTTTCTTGTTTCTCTTATGGGCAAAAAAAATACCATGAGATATCCAACATTTCATCTGCCTGTATTCACTCATTTTAACACAATTCACCCATTCGGATGCATCCTGTAAAAAGTGATTTCTGCATTACAGTTCACAAATCCTATATTTATACTACATGGAGAATCATACTGAAGCTGTAAAACAGGATCCACAGTATAACCAAGGCATGTTCACTGTATTTTCACTGCTTAGTAAATCTATGCTATTGAGTACTTGGTTTCCATTACCTCTTGTCATTAGCGTATGGAGCCTTTCCACCTAATAGTTCCCAAAACTGCACAGTCTCTTGTCCTTCTGCCAGTGTCTCCTCAGCACCATCAGATAGGATGGCAGCCAGCTGTTTAGACATTTCACGTTCATCTCCACTTGAACCCTTTTATAAAGACAAGATCCCACACAGAAGTGTTTATTTATTAAAGTTGGAAGCGTGCAGGAGGGTTGCAGTCTGAACTAAGTGACCTCACTATGCATTTGGAAGGGCCAACCCCAACGAGCTTCCCAGTGCAGCACTTTATATGCATACATCTGTGCAAGGGAGATCTTGTTTTAAAAGCCATCTACTAATTATTGTGTGGAAAACAGTGCGTCTCAATAAACATCACTCTTCGCAGACACTTAGATAAGCCGCAGAATAGTTATCTGTGACAAAGCCATTGCATCAATAGGCTCCTGTGTTTGTCACTTCGTTAAATCTCTGAATTTCTATTGAGTTGCATATTACAAATAATAATAAAAAAATATTGGGCCACAATCACAGTGATTCAGCAACCAAAAGTATCACTCTGGCTATCTATCTGCTTCTAGCAATAGCTTCAGTTTTTACCATCAAGTCACCAAGCAAAAATATAATCTTCTATTGGACGCTCAATAACTTAGAATTAATTTCACAAATATTAAAGGCATTTTTGAGGTTGCCTGTATTTAGAACTGTTGTACCTAAATGCATTGGAAACATAACTCCTAGCACTGTTAAGTGACATAACTTTTCCAAGAAATAATTAATCAATATCATGTAGATTTGCTTGGAGCACTTAATTATTATGTAATACCAACGAATTCACTGGCTGTTGTCATAGAAACGGAAAAGCTTCTGTGTTTTTGTGAATAAGCCTTTAGAGGAAAGGTTAAAAGAGAGCTCTGCGAACGGTTCTTTGCTCAACATTCTGGAGAGTGCAAGTAATGTATTGTCTATGTGTAACAACACATTTAAGAGTAAGTAATGACATTAGTCCATACAGTTGAACCTTTTGAATATTTATTACCATTAAATGACATTTCAATTTATAGCATAATGTAAACATCTTTACCAGTCATGAGATATTTTAGTGACTAAGCGTTCTCTTCATTACTGGAGCATGGCGTTCATTAAAGAACAAATAACCTTATCCAGTTCCAACTCACCTTCCCATACCACAGGTAATGCTCTGACTGTGTCTTGAGCAGGAACACATCATTGGAATTTAGGGATGAGGCAAAGGCTGGAACCTCCACGGCTTTGGTGTTAGATGGTTCTGTTCCACGGATCTGAAAAAGCCTCACTGGTGGTTCAGGCTCATCGTTCCCCTTTCTTGAAGTGCCTCCCTGAAAAGAGGAGAAAGCAAGTAAGAGATGATAAGAGAACATGAGCATTGATTTATGTTTTTGTGAGAACATTTTTATACCAGAGATACAACACCCTGAAATTGTTCATACAAATAATACAGAAAGGCACATGCAGCAACGCCCATATTACCTTTCCCTTGATTTCAATATTTCTTTATAAACATGGTTTATCCACTAAAGGGAAAGTTTGCAGGGAGACACTGAGAGAGAACGTAGAGGAGCATGTCAGAGAGAGAGAGAGAGCGAGGAGAAAAAAAAATAACCATGTTCAAATGAAAATTATGAGCTTTCTACTTACTTTTCATTTGTTTTGTTGGAGGTTCCGCCTCATTTTTGGAAATTTTTACTAACAAAATTGCAGAATTTCAGTTTGTACAAATCGGAATGCACAAATCTATGGAGTAGCCTTTTTGACTTAGATTCCTAAGCAGCAGTCGCAGTGCTGGCCCTTACTTTGACACTTTGACAGGGGAGCAATTTGCATGTTCTGCACTTCTTTTTCTCAGCAAATCTATCTGCATTATTCTGGCCCCTCGGTGCACTTCTGCAAATCAGGGGGAAAGGGAGTGTCTGGAAGCGCCGGTCTATTGTGGAAGTGCACCGGGAGGCCAGGTTCCCACAGAAGTGGGAGAAAAACAGAAGAAAGTAGATCAAGAAAAGGCAAGAGAAGAAGCAGTGTTGCAGGAAAGAAGAGAGGGACACGGCAGCAGTCGTGGAGAGCGTAGGTAGACATTGAAAGACAGCACAATGTCTTGGGCCAACCCTGAGCAGTCAGCATACCATACATCACTCTTTTAAAGAGTCCAGCACTGCAGCAGTTTTAATGCAGTATGCCTTTCTTAGTGCTATACCCATGTTCACTGTTAGGTAAATCAAGTTATGATAAATGACCCCCGAGTCATGACACTAGATATAATTTATATAATGTAACTGGATTGTTAGACAAATAATTACGTCATAATATCTTTTTTTTCAGCTAACAGAGAGCTTTTCCGTCACTGATCTAATTTACTACACATTCTGTTAATGGATTTTCTGTATCTGCTTCCTTTGTGATCATATCTACAATCTAGTGATAAACATACAGCTTAGTAATAACCACCCTATCGTGTAAATCTCAATGTACCAAACAGACAATGAAAGTTACACATTTTATTAGAATAAAGCAAAAAAAAACGACATGTAATTAGATGTATTTGTCCATTTTGGGGAGGTTTTCTAAATTGTGCTGGGATTGTGTAATAACTGCTGTTGAGTCAGAAAAAGTACTTACTGGTTATAAATTGTATCAATGTGGTGTGGCCCTTGCATTTGCCCATCCCCCAGCTTTTTTCCACTCTGGAGATGTGCCCGTCAGCTTCAGCTTGGTGAGCACTGAGAGCGGTGGTCTATTGAGACCCCCATGTAAATGCACAGAAATTTTTTTCATTTTTACAGAGTGCATATTAAACTACTTTATTATGCATTCTTCTTTAGTGTCGGTAAAAACCATCCCTTTAAGAAAACTACTAGTTAAAGGTTTGCAGAATTGTTTCATTTAGTGTGTAGAAGAAAAAAAAACAGTTTAGTTACTTGTTGTCTTGTCCCTGGTCTTCAAAACACAAGCCAGTCTCCAACTGTACAGGAGGTAGTTGTGTCCAAAAACCACCCTGTGTTTCTCACTGTTGTAACGTATCAAGCACCCAACAGATTGTAAGCTTGGCCCTCTTATCCTTCCGTACCAATATGTCTAGTATGTGCTCATTTTATTGTTAATTTTCTATATTGCCAATTTTAAGGTCATTGTTAATTCATTTTATATTCTCCCCAATCGTAATAGGGGACCCTATAAATAAAATATAATCCGATGTAACATAAGAAAAAGAACGACTATGTATGATCACATAAAAAACATTAAGTTGATGTTAGGTGATCATAGATAGAATAAAGGGTACAGAATAAGCGGAAAAGTACTGGAAATTAATCCAGTTCAAAATAACATTGCTTTGTCAAACTATCTCCTGCTGTTGACAGTCCCCCAAGGATTTCTCTTCCATATGTGTTTACATTGGGGTGTTGCACTGGTGTAGAAGGTAATCAAACAAATGTAGCATTCACTTTCTCATTGAAAACCATGCATCCCAAGTGTCCTTCTCGCCAGTAACCAAATGTCCCTGTCTCCACAGGTGTATCCCCAGTTGAGACCCCCTCTATGACACCCATACCTGGGAACAACCATCTTATCTTTCTTTAGCAATTGAAAATGTTACGTGTGAAACCCTTATAACTTATTATCTAGTCTGGATATATAAGGAAGTCTTTCAACCTGTGTAGAAGTTACCTCAAATATGATAAGCTTTCCTTTGAAGATGGCCATAAAATGACGGGGCTCCTTGCCCATACAAACACGCACTTGTACTGGCTCCCCGTTGAAATCCTGATCAAGCTGAACCGCCAGGTATGCCGAGGCTGCCAGCTCATCTTGAGAAGCATGACGCCCCTGCACCAGAAACAAGTGACATTTGATCACTTTACAGACCACACATTACAAAGAAGTAATCAGAAAAAAATCTGAAAAAATGCTTTATTAACATTTTTTAATTGTTCCACACTTCTCAAAAGGTTTATTATGAATGGATTTGCCATTATCTCAACTTTCTCATGTGCGTAAAAAATTATATTTCCCAGCACACACCTGACCGCCTATTCCCAATTTCCTCATTAATATCTGTAATTTTTTTTTTACAATTTAGGGGAATATGTTCAGAAATGTATCATAATTTTGAAGGTATCTTCCTCCTCCCTCATTCAACCATATCAGGGAACCTTCCAGGTTTGATGCAGAGTCTATGGGTGAAGCTCTGTTTCCCAAGGTCTTCAGGTCACTTTCTTTTTTCTCAGGTCAGGAGATTAGTGTTTGGCCATGCCCATTCCTTTCCCTACTCCTAGTAAATTCAAGGAGATATGGGGCTAACCCTGGCCCTCATGAAGTTAGCCATGCCTTTACACATAGCTAGTTCCATCTGTTGGATACCTACATACTGCCTCCACATGAAGCCAAGCTCCCAGAAGAGGGATTGTCCAGGGAAGTTGTATGCTCAGTAACCCTATGTACTACTAGAAACATGGGAATGGATTTCATACAGGCTGCTTATCATTGTCTCATTTGCCAGACTTACCTGCCATATGTAGAGAATATAGTGTGCTTTCCTATTGACATGGTATGTGTACAGCACCAAGTAACAGTCTCCTCCATAGAAAAATCCAAGCCACTGAGACTCCACAGGAACAAGCTCAAGGTTCTCAATTCTCCAAACCTAAGACAATACACATTTATGTAGTAAATCATACATATCCCTCTGCAGAAAGGACAGTACCTCTTTGTGCCTCAAAATGCCCCCTTCCAATCCCCCCAATGTCCTTCTTTTATAGAGACCCACAATATTTACTAGCTACATTATAAAAGAAATGAAAATGTGACTAAATTGTATTATTCCTCTAAGTGTCTCAAAGCGGGCCATTAAACTGCATCTATTACAAGGCATTCTTCTTTGTTGAGAGGTATGCTACTGGTACAAAAGTAGAATTATTATTGTCTGCAACATATATTTCCACTGGTGAAACAAAAAAGTAGAGATGTGATTGAACAATGTTACATTTGCCTAAAATCTAGCGGGCATTTTTTTTTACGGAGAATAAAAGCTTCCATTATAAAGACAGTAGTGTGACAGAAGCTGTGCATTACTGATAAAGACTTGTATCAAAGCCACACTCAGCAACGGTGAACATGAAATTTAACTTAATTAATAAAAGATATTTTTGCTCCCTCTATCCTCTATAGCGCCTTCCTTGAATACATTAAGAACTGTATTTTTTTTTTTAACAGTGTACGTTTTTATTTGCAGATATCAATCAATGATAAGTAGAGATGATGTCTAAGAACAATTTTTTTGTGTGAAATCGACATTTATACCTCTACACTGCCATTCCCATCATCCACCATTCGCTCCTGAGCAGCCACAGCAGGCTTAGCATGGAGCAAAGACGCATCAAACTTCTCCTGGGTGATCTTTGCTATGAAGAGAGATTGATATTGTGTTAGAATGATGGAATTAGTGACCAGTTTAGTGAATTTAGTAAAAAAATAGGCTTGTATTCTAGTTCCTTAGGAAAGAGGTAATAGTTCCTTGGTTAATAGGAAAGGTACCAATTCACCATAAAATGTAACACTTCTAAAACTAAATGCACCATTCCTTATGCCATTCCTAGTACAGCTGGATTCCAAAACTCAGAAATAATTATTTTATCAGGTAACATTTTGGCTCATTCATATATTTTTGACAATAAGCAAGAACAATCCATTAACTGAATCAAATAATTTTGTATTGTTAACCCTTTTTTACATTGGGTTTAACCCTATAACCCTATTATTATTATTTATTGTTCTATATTACAAAATATAAATTTCCTTACTATAATTGTCTCTATAGCAGAAGCAGAACAAACAATCGGTCTCAAACAAATGTTTTTTGATATTCTATAAAGATATATTATAATATGCCATCTTACTAAGTAGCAGAATTAGTATTTCGAAACAGTTCCCTGCAGCTAATAGTGAGCTGAGTTAAATTTACTTACCAATCTTACTGGCACTAAAGGTCTTTCCCATGCCCACAGACTGGTCTTTTATTGTCCATTTCTGAAAGAGCTGTTTGAACATGGCTGACTCTGCTCCATCATTCACTGTTTCCACATTGGTGCTGTGTGGATAAGCTTTCATCTTTATGAACTCCTATTATATTCAAAACAGACAAAAGCAACTCATCATACGGTGAATATAATTAGATTTATCCCAATAGACACACTGACTAGCTACACAATGTGATCAGCCTTGGGAAGACTACTGACAACATACCTGGGTTATATATTGTGCAAATCAGTATATGCTAATCACCCACAGCATACTAAGGGCTGGATCAAAAATGTTGCTACGTCCACTTATTACCATCTCCTCCCTGAAAACCTGAGAGGAGAATAATCAGGGTGGAAGACATGGCCAAAACGTGGGTAGGAGTGTGGAAAACCGGGTGACACAATGGTAGCAATAGAAGAGGCTAAAATCCTTAAACTCATGTGATTCCCCTTTAAAAAGTAGGGCTCTAAGAAAGTGCCTATTCTGCCTTAAGGTGAATCTGCTGCTGGTGATAACCAGCAAATGCGAAGTTCTAGATACAACAACGTGCACCAACAAATACTATACATGATTATTTGGCACATGCCTTTGTGCCTTGGTTGTTCCCTTGTGTTTAAATATTGGAATGCTGTGTAGTTCCATACAATGAGCAAACAAATACCAATGGGTCTAATATATTGGCACATACTGACCAAAATTACCGAAATATAACCTGCCCAGTGTGAAACCAAACTACACCAATGCCCGGAAGCAAGGGGCATTTTGCTGAGCCGTTACATACCAGTGATAGGTAAAATTAAGCCAATTACTGAGAGTCCTACCAAGGGTCAATGATCAATGCCTTAAAGCAGCTACGGTCAAAATTTTAATCGGTTGTTAATTATTTAAAGGAAAACCTGCAAGGAAATATAATTTGTCAGATAAATGGAGTTTGTATTGATTTACTCACCAAAGCTTTAGACATTGCCGTTTGCTTTTCTGCCTTTGTGGCTCCTTTTCCTTTCCAGACATAGATTTTGGCTCCCCCTTGATCCAGAATATAGCAGTCCTAGCAGAAACAAATGGCATAAAAAAGATGACTTGCAGGGAATAAATATCATTACCCGTTTACCAACTATGGATTTTTTCTCCAATGCTGCTTACGTCACCAAATTAAATATAGTAGATTTCAAAATTACGCAGATCGCTATATGTAAGAATGTGTACTTGGAAACTATTTATTGTGATCCTCTATGGGCAACTGTGACCCTTTGGCACTGGCAGTTTGGATGATTTTCCTGTATTTTACAATATGTTAATTATTTGTGTCTGACATTTTGAGATGTAGACATTTATGGCACACAAACTTATTCTAACCACTTACTTGGCGATTCAGAAGATCCTGAACCAAAGGCCGAGTTGCTACTTCCTTCACCTCCATTTGCCCACCAGAATCAGAGACACTGAAAGGCATACATTAACGTGTTCTATTAGGCTGTTACACTATTCTGTAGCGTTTGAAGAAACAAAATTTGACGATTATGTACTAAACTAGGAATACATTAAACATATTGATCGTGAAAGACCCCAGAAGACTCCGTTTTGTACTCTTAAAGACAGAACCATTATAGACTGCCAAGTGGAGTCCACAGCTTCAGACGTGATCTGGACCTTTAAACACATCCACATTTCAGGGTGTCACTGCTGTCAATCCCTATACATCACATACATACAAATCATTTACTACATCTACAGGGTCCTTCCTCTCAATTAATGGTGTAGAGGAATGAGCACAGAGACTTGGGGGTAGCATAGTGTATGGGGTTCCTGTTTTATACTCCCAGCTGTGATGATATTCTTTCCATATCTCTAATAGACCTTTCTCTGCCCACATAATACTGCATGTTGCTTACTGGTATAACATGATATTAGCTTTCTGTGCTTGGTCTGCAACTTCGTCGGGAGTTCCTGGTCCAATTTTCTGTGTTCTCTCTCCAAGTGTACTTATCAGGAGCTTCATTAACTCTGGTGAAGCCTGCTCATTATCTCCTTCAATGGCACCAATCTCCGCTCGTCCTCCCCTCTCTCGGTCACGTATATCTTTAGCCAGCAGCATTGCCTGATGACGAGAAAGCACCTGATGGTTAGCAGTACACATGAATCACTGTACCAGTTTACCCAACGCAATGGAAATCACCCATCTGAAAGCACAATGGCTCAGAAAACCTCAGCTTGTCCATCAACCTTCAATCCAAATAAATTTAGTCTCTTCCCTACAACAAATCAACTAGCAGGGAAGAGCAGAGGAAGAGAACAAAAAATGAGGACATGCCTTGACACAAATTTTAAACTAAAACATATCTGATCAGTTCTGAATAGCAGCATAGACAAATGAATCGCAGAATAATATCTAATACATTATGTACAAAGAAGTCTTTCTATAGTCCTGGTGGCAATAATGATATCTTATTGATTCTAATGTCTTGGAAATTCTAATAATCTTTATATTTCCATAGGTTCATCAAATTCATTATGAGATGGTCAATTTTATGGACAAGGGAAAATTTTATTGCTGTGAATACCGGCATTGGGCATTCTTTTTCTGCCAGAACCGGTACGAACAAAAACTGGAGCATCAGCATTGCCGGCCGGTTCAAAAGAGTACAGCTACAGATGCTATGGAGCCCTGAATGTCAATGCTTGTAATTGTGGGTTCACCCCTATTTAGTAAGGATGAGGAGGATTGAGCTATATTCACCCTTATGCGGTTTTTGTGGATCTTGGATTACAACTGAAAAAAAAACAGATTATAAACCTGTGACATAAGTAAAACCATTAAATATTCAGCCAAATATTAATGTCATTAAATCAAAAAGAATAGGCACCTTCATTTTCTCTGACGTGTTGCTTTCAGGTCCATTCCACTGTATAATAACTCTGCCAAGATCCAGCAGAAACACATCTCCAAGATTAAAACTGAGCCAGCTCAATTCAACCTGTTGAAGTAAAAGCCCTGTTATGTAACTAAAAGTGAAAAGGAACGCTTTGATTACAGTATATAGACAATAATGTTCTATAAGCCCAAAAGTGATACAGCCTCTGAGAAATCACTGGTTTGTTAGTGGTGGCAAAGGTTGTCTCCAGAAGAGTATGTTATATTCTCTAGCGTTTGTTGCAGGAGAAACTAAACACAGATGGCCCAGCATAATTTATCATTCCGCTCCAATTCCGCTAACATGCCATTCTTTATTAAATAAGTATATACAGAA
This sequence comes from Spea bombifrons, assembly GCF_027358695.1. Taxonomy (NCBI): domain Eukaryota; kingdom Metazoa; phylum Chordata; class Amphibia; order Anura; family Pelobatidae; genus Spea; species Spea bombifrons. Next base: position 115,126,248 of record NC_071088.1, read on the forward strand.
TGAGGTAGCATTCATTCTTTTCATTTGTATCATTCCTTGGATGGAGTATGGGAAGTACCTCAGTAGCTGTGACATTCCTCTTGCCCTTAACATGTAGAAGCCTCTTCACATCATATGTGTTAGTGTCAATATGTTTCATTCCCGATGCAACACCTCCTTTTTTGTAACTACAAAGAGGAAATTGTTAAAGAGGGGGGCTTCTGAAGTGGAATTAGTAATAACATTAATATTATTTCCATTCTGGATATCAACTGTTCGCTACTGGTTTTTACATCAACATTCAGGGCCACGCCGATGTGGGTGCACGGGGTGCATGGCACCCAGGCGACAGAGATCGGAGGAGAGAGAGGGGTAGCGAGCTATTCATTCATGAAAAAGTTTTCAGCAACCTCTTGGATCCCCTCTTTCTCTTCGGTGCTGCCCTGACTGCGGTGGTGGGCGCGCGAGACCTTTGTCTTGGTGGTGCTGGCGCTTCATGCAGGGTGCCGGAATACGACGTCATTTCCCAGAGCTCAGCAGTGAAGCCACGCGCATCACGACAGAGTAGCGAGACAGAGGCCTCGCACTCCCACCACAGGACTTCAGCAAGGTAAGTGAATTAGAAAAGTAGAGGGTAGATAGTGAGAAGTTTGGAGAAGTAGAAAGTGATAAGGAGGGGGTAGATAGTGAAAAGGGGGTAGTAACATATAGGGGAGAGATGAGGAGTAGAAAGAAAGGTGGCAGTTCCTCTGAAAAACTCTGAAAATCAGCATCCACTAATAGTAACTGACTGGAGTAATTTGCAAACTTCATAACTTCTCGTGTGTTCTCTTTCTTGAAGGAGCAACTTAAGTTTATCATAACTGCACCTTTAAAGACACAGATAATTGACCATAATGAAAGCCATTCCTTATTTTATTAAAGTGCATAAGTATTTGTATTTGTGCCACTAACAATATATTTTTTCACTCTATTCTGTTCCACATCCTTACATTTTTACAATTTGCTGCACTCACATTATACCCTGCTTAAAATAGCCTTTGAAGGTGTCGGACTCATGGCCCTGGACTTCCCGATGCTGCACTGGACTACCCCCTAGATAGTCATCTAGCTGGATAGTGTAAATTGCGGCCGAGCCTTGCTCATCCTGTGAAGAGTCATTTCCAATCCAGTAGTGGATATCGTACACAAGGGAACTGCCAGATTGCTTTGTCTGAAGAAGAAGTTGAAGGACAAATAGTCATTGTGTACATTTATTAACAATTGTATCAAAAGTCACAAATCCGCCTTTTTTTCTGATAGCTTAGTACTTCCAAGCTTGTAGGAATACTTACAGAGAGTAGGAGGTAACAATCACCTTCAAAAAAGTTTCCATGGGCTTTTGGTGGAACTACCGCTAGGTCCATTTTCTATAGGGTACAAAAAAAAGACCAAGATGATTAGTAAATAATCAAACACCAAAGGCATAACAAAAGTTATAGTTACTTGTCTTATTTTTTTAAGTCTCCTTGATTATGAATAGAGTTGGGAATTTAGCACAGTTAGTGTCTCCATTGTTCGGACAGGGGATCAATATTTGGCTAAGCTCATTCTCTGCAAGGTTTTGCCCTATCCTACCCAGGCTCTTCCTCTGCTTGCCTACTGACCACCCATGCCCCCACGGCTTTATAGTGTAACTGGGGCTATCCCAATCCCTATGTGCAGGCCCATATACCCTTCCTGCACCCTAAAAGGAGCAGAGGAGGGGGCTAAGGGCAACCAGCCCCTTGAAGGTCCCTGATATGATTGTAAACAGTATGTAAAAATTGCAGAGCACTGAAGAGTATGCAGGCAGAATTTCACATGATGTATATTTTATACACAACAGATCATTAGCTAATTAACATATTTTTTCTAATAACTTGAAATTGATAAGCCTAATAAATAATGTTAAATACGCTATAAATATATTCTTCGTGGTATCATCTTCATCAGAAATGGTTTTGTTTTAGATAATGTTTCTAAAGTGGTTGGTTGTGGGGGTCTCTTTTTATATAATAGAATATGAAATCTGAATGATAGATCTTTTAGAGAGGTCCATATTACAGAAAATTAGCCTGGGGCAGACATAATTAATGAAGGAAATACACTGCCAAGTCTTACAATGACCAGTCTTAAAACTATAAGGTAGTTAAATGGTTTGCGACTGTAATCCCTGACTAGAATCTAGATAGTGATTGTATGATGACTAAAAAACCTACTGGAAATCAATAGAAAACAATCAGACATCTAATACCATCTACTAAGTAATTCAATGTGTGATGCAAGACAATAAAAAAAACCTGATATAAAAACATTACACGTACCCAAAGTGTAAACCATTGACAAAGTTACCAAATTTAACAATTTAAAGAAATATATAAGGGATATATAAGTTTCCCCTTAATTATATGACACTGAATTGGGGGTTTAGGGCTGTATGAGACAGTAGACTGTCCCTTTATTTGAGTAATATTCATGTCAATATGACTAGCCTCCGTGTAGATACATTGTGTTGCTGCAGGGTAGGAGGCCTGACACTGGGCCAGGTGTAAATTGCGACTTGGCCGACTGTTGTGTTTATATACAGCTGTTCATCAGTGGATGTTTGGCACAACTGTGAATGGGAAAATAAAGAGTAAATCTGCTCTCTCATTACTGCCCTACATAAAACAAGCTGAAAAAGTGCTGCTTTTTAAGAGTTAAGCAAATCATGGGGGATTTACACTTTGAAATGAGTTTTGTGACAAAAAAAATAATAGTTGTGTAGATGTTTGGGGTGTGAAATCTAAAGAGAACATCTGGTGAAAAGTGGTAAAACAGAGCAATCAGCAGAAACTCTCCTCTGGAGACTTCATCGCGTTTACCATGCTGCACCAGACTTACCCTTTATACACAATCCTCAGGTGATTTTGATTATTACTATTTTTATTATTACTATTACTACTATACTATAATAATAATATTATGCTGCTTTTGCTCTAGCAGGGACGGCTTTAAGTTTTTAAAATGTGTTAAGTGTATAAATAAGGGGGCCCCCATTTCTAAAAGAAGAAATTAATTACACACATGTATATATATATACATACAATTTCATACGTTTGAATAACCCCCTTGAATGAATATGTAAATATATGTATTTCTAAAATTCTCTGAATTCAGCGTTACACATTTGTAGTTGTACGCGGCTGTAGATATTGCGCATTAGTGCGGCATTTTGCAGGTCCTTTACCTCGATTCTCCAGATAAGGAGGCCGGGGGTTTTGGTAACAGCTTTAAACGCACTGCTCAACGACATGGCTTCCAGCTTCTAGATCACACGCTGTTAAGAGGCACCTAAGTAAGGAAAATATATAAATATATATATATATACATTGTAAATGTTGTGGAGCCATCAGTATTAGACTTTAAAAATAACTTTGGTTTCGGAGATGTTATACTGTACGTCATGTCCCATTGGGATCTTCAGATAACATGATATATATACTGAGTTACATCTCATTTTTACAGCTGCCTGACTGCAAGCTAATGGGCTACGGAAGTGTCAAAAACACAGTGGACAAAAGACTTCTGCAGCGAGGAGCAATTATTTCAGATGGGGCAGAGTGCTGGCAATAAGTAGCCCAGGGGGACAGATCAAACCTAATGCTGGATTTAGCTGGATTAGCAGACCAAAAACATTTGGCAAACATAATGCACAACATGCACTGTCTAGTCGTGTTCAAAACACATGAACTCATAGGGAATGCATGGAAAACCCAAGGAGCACAGAGAGGACCCAGTTATCGTGTAACATCATTGATACGCTACAACCCTGGTGAGGAACTGCAAGTAAAACACACATGAAAACATTATAGCATGAAATCAGAGCAGCCCGGGGCACATCTTCCACCTTCGTCAGCCCTTTCTTGATGTCATCTCACCAACTGTAGAGGAGATCTAGTTAAGATCCCCTCTATCAGTTTTTGTGAAAATCTTGTCACTTGGCACTGCAGGAGCAATCAACAGAAGAATTTTGGAAAGTTGGATGTCTGTTTTATCAGACATCATGTGATGACAGCTATGCAAAGCCATAGGTCACTTAACGGTGACAATACATAATGGGCCGTAGCAAGTATTCCACTTCTAGCGAAGGTAGTCTCTTCACTTCTGCCTAACACACAATGCATCATCTCATCACAGCCAGAATTCTAAATATTAGAACTTCTTCTTCCTTCAAGCTGAGACCTTTGTTTTCATCGAGTTAGTTTGTCTCCTTTGTTTTCCAAAACAATGAACACTCTATTTTTCAGACAAAATAAGCTTTATTTGCATCAGAGAAGCTAAAAATTAGGCAGTTTGTCATATACAAAATATTATTGTATTGACAGGTGTGTGCATGGTGAAAGCCCCCCTTCAAAGTAGAGTGACCACGTCTGCCACGTTTTCCATGACATAGACATTTCTGACCAGTACAGGTCCAGTTCAACGGTGTATTGGTCTGCGTCTTCCTATAAGTCAAGTAAATAAAAAAATAAAATGTAAAAAAAACTATTGATATAATATACAATTTGCAAAACAAATGAACAAATGCCATTTACTGGCATTTGTTCATTTGTTTTGCAAATTGTATATTATATCAATAGCTTTTTATATGTTCAATTATGTATTTTAAATATTGATGCATCTATTTTTATACTCTGTAACCTGTTTATTTGTTTTGGAGGTAGCGCATACACCAGAATTTATAGATTCAGTACAGGTCCAGTAACCGAATAATAATAATAATAATTGTCCACAGACTGCTGTATGACTCAAAGAGCCACAGGGCAACGATGGAGTTAAATCATTTCCATCTGGGGAATCAGACCTCCTGGCCATATGCCAATAATTCTAATAAAATAATATTCCCAGAACATAATGCCTTTCTAAAGGACACACTTACCAGAAACCCCAACCCACAAACTATGAAAAGCTTTTAAATGCAGGCATTGAATTCTTGTGCATAATTTAAGGAAGAAAAGCAGCGCTTGCGTGGGTTCTTTTAATTTAGTTATTCTCACTCAAAGTTTGTTTTATTAAAAATGCAGCTCCAGCACTTAAAGCAAATAAATCCTGTAGGTGCCAACAATAAAGCACCGGTAGTGCAGAATAACTGGGATTCCTCCGAAGACCATTGTGTGCACCCCATATTGCTCTGTCATACCGCGACATTAACGCATGCACATAGAGTCTCCGGGAGAAAACAGGAGAGTTCCCAGGTATGCATATGATAGCTGCATCGTCCCTTCAAATTTTCATGTGGTCTGTTGCATCTCCCCCATACATTTGCCCCCCAGCTATATGCCCTACATGAGGCTCGATCAGCTAAGTACATCTCCCTGCACGTGATATACTCCCCATCCAGTTAGCTCCAGCACTGGCTCGGGGGAACGCTGCATACAGACCCCACTTAATAATCATGTGACACAAAGGCAGACATTTTTAGGTTGTTTGCATAGAAACTGGGAAAAAAAACGTCTAAGATTTTTCCAAGAATTGAATAAAATGACAGCTCTCTTTAGCATACTAAGGAGTGCAGTTTATTTGGATTGATTCACCCAAAAATTGTTTGATTTGGTCTTAAGATTGCCCATCCTTATAAAATATACTTGTTAATAGTTCTTTGTACCCACAGCTAATCTGTTTAAAAAAATTATTTGGTATTAACAGATAGCGATACTTCAGCTTCAGATATATATATATATATATATATATATATATATATATGTAAATGTAATATATATATATGTAAATCTAATATATATATATGTAAATGTAATGGGACCTGCAGTTTTACTTTACAGCAGTATGGCAGAATGCCATCAGTGTATTCTTTGGGAAGAAGCAATCATACATGTAGTTTACATTGGAAGGCTTTTATTAGTTCAGTGATTAATGTGCAAATTGCATGCCGTCCCCAACAAATCAGGTATCCAATCAGGACACCTGTGTTGGAGGTGTGGCTAGATGCAATTTGGGGCATGGTCAAGTGGGCATGACTGGACCCGAGAAGGGACGTGGTCGGGTAAGGACCACTTGCCCACTATACCTGACAAGCCACCTCTAGGCACCCAGCTACAGTGAGTCAGTGAGGTGGCCAAGTAGGCTCCATTCATTTTACAGCTGCCTGGGCCAGTCAAGGTGGATCGGATGATCTTCCCAACCGGCCCATTATCTGCATTGCCCACAGGATAAGGACAATGGGGCAGTTATGGAGAATGGTGGGACAATGTCTGAAGATCACTGGGGCACTTGGGAACCTGTTAGAAACTGCTGTCATTAATGGAAATACTAGTGGAAATGTCAGCACTAGTCCACCACAAAATACTGTTAGGGAGTTGATGGTTGTTGGACCCGCTGAGCCTCTCTTCCCCAGTGCTATTAGTATTTGCATAATTGAGAAGTGAGCTATTACTGGTGCTACTTGTTTGTCCAAGATCATTTGAATTAACTGGCAAAACATGCAAAGTACAGGTATTTGAATGTGTTTGAGAATGTTTTCTTTGGATTCTAACAACATAATGTAGTTTACTTTTCTCTATAGATAAATGACTCACTCGCTCACATGGAGATGCTGATATAGAGAAATGACGAGAGCTACATTAATCAGTGATGCTTATAGAATATATGGAATTAATATGAACACTGCTCTGCATCACGCACTTTAAAGACGTCCCAAGTCATAGGAGCCATCCGATCACCCCAATAAAGAGACAGTGACACTCCTTCAATAAAACGTTTATGACTGATCGCTGATGATTTGACGATATACTGCATACAGTTCATGAAAATCAGATTGGATCAATTAATTTACAAGGATCTGGAAAAAATACTATTACGTTGCAGAAAAAGTGCTTCCATTTCCTGAGGCAAATAGGCCAGATTACTCATAAAAATGTATAGGTTTTGAAATTCATTGGCAGATACAAACCCATCTGTTCTCTCCATTTCTTTATCTGTCATTAAAGCATCAATGCTTAATTTGCCCTTGGCCTTCTCATATGCACAGATAGACTTGTGTCTATCCCTTATGTGCTTTAATACCCTCGCCATATTAACGTTTACCACTTGTACCTGAAGACTGTTGGCTGAAGGTTGCATTTACTATGTTACACTTCCTACCCTCTTATTAAAAAGGTATGTCTACCTATGACATTACAGCGAGGAACTGCATCCCGAGTCTCCGAGAGGGAGCTTGTATAGCTAAAGGCGCAGGTCCTTGTCTCTTAGCCAGAAGGAATTTAGAAGGGGACTCTTCTTTCAGATTACACTCTTGACAGATACCATTAAGTACAAAATACTCAAAAGGGTGCCAAATACTCCACTGAAACTGAACTTGACTCACTAAACCATGGGTTGTATTTGAACTGCAATGATAGGAAACATTGATTTTACTGTATTATAAAAAGTACTTATGGAGGACATTACTGGTTACATTTTAAGGCTGGGGAGGAGAAAGTCCAATCTGAGTGTGTCACTGGGGTGTTTCTGAGGAGCACTCCATACACACAACAGTGGCTCCATTGAAGTACAGTGTATGCACCTATGGACCTTTCCTTTCAGGGAGCGCATCCCCAGAAGAAGACTGGGAACTCAGTGATCCACTGTAAAGAAGCATGGATTATCTCACCTTCACGTTCTTCACCAGAAACATGGCATCTCAGACGTGAAGAAAGATTTTAAAAATAAATAAATAAAAAGAGGGGAGATGGTCCTCCATAATGCAAAGCTATAACAGGACAATTTCACTTAATAGTAACTCCATCATGCTAATTAACAAACAGCTATAAGTAACATCATGCATCACATTTCAGCAACCAGTAACTGTGGGACTTGATTGGACCCATGTTCAAGAGGTGAGTATGTCACATCCCAATGTGTTCAGTTTTTTTTTAATATCTTTAGTAACAGTAATTACCTGTTTTATATCCACTATATCCAGGAGTTTCGAGGAAAGTTAAATCTTTCATTCATTTGCATCCAGCCCAGTAAAAAAAAAACTGCCCCAGAATACATTTAAGCAGAAACACATGTTACAGAAATACGTGTAAAGCCAGTAAAAGGAGTACAGAATGGATGTAGTTGTCAGGCAACGGCTGCTGAACATGGATTTGCAAGTAAAACATCCATCTTTCTCATTTAATTATTGGGTATGCCGGTCCTTCACAGTTCTTCCTACATCGGCAGTGTAGCATGTGTAGTAAAGGGAGCTGAAATTATCTACTTCTGTACAAAATCTATATTGTAATTGTATATTGTATACAATACTATATTGTATTATAAGTGCCAGAGAGAGAGACACACAAAATATATGCTCAGATTTATACCTAAACAAAATCTAAGGCCTCCTTTCACTTATTTTATTTGAATGTACAAAAAAGTAAGACCAGAACAGATGTCATTGTCTAATGTTATCTTACCGTCTGTATTTAGGTGATCGGGTTTTGTGCTAAGTAACAAAAATAGGTTAAGTTTTAACTTTGGGGGTAAGGCTTTTTCTCAAAGTTGCAAAAAGATGAGATATGCTTCTAAACAGCATTTACGAAATAGATAAACATAATTTGATGGCAGATAAGAGCCATTCAGCCAATCTAGTCTGTCCTTTTTCGGGATGTAAGGCTTAGGTCTTAATCAGACCTAGATGTTGTTTTGGATTCAGGCTAATTTTATGCAAGTTTAAGTTCCACCAATGTATTAGCATCTACCCCATCTGATGGGAGGCTGTTCCATTTATCTACCACTCTCTTCGAAAACTACAAATCCCATGATGATCAATTGTCCAAGTGAGTACCACAGTAGAATGTCAGAGGTTCCCTATTCCTGTTCACAGCATGACATATATACATGCAGTAACTGTCTGCTTCTTTTAAATCCTATAGAAACAATATAACGTCCTTACATGCAAGGATTCTAGATCAATAACATGTTAAAGCTTAATTTATTTCCTGTCAAAATGACATTCATATGCTACAAACAAAATAAAAAAGGTGGCACCTGTAGGGGGTTTGCTGGCAGCCACTGCAGAGGACAAGGGTCTTGACCTAACCCTATGTGTTACTAAAAAAAAACCCAAAAAGAAGGTCATGCGCTGAAACTCCATCAACCATCAGTTAAAATGTGACAATTCACAGAGGTCCTGCATACATCTGCTCTTACTGTACAGCGCTACCCACACAAAATAAGAAGAAATATGGGGACTTACTGGATATGACGGAGTTTGTGCAGAAACAAAGAATACAAAAAGCTGTCCTTCTCGAGTTCTGATCCAGTGTGATATCTCAGAGTCCTAACAATGCCAGCAGGAGCATGGGGCTGGCACACATAACGGTTACACCCAAAGCCACGTGGAATAAGCCAAACTGGCAGACAACTTCCAATTACTGAACTTTATGGTCTACCACACAGCTCATAAACCCCTCCTGCCCCTAGCATCCAGAGCAAAGGAAAAATCAACTGGCTGTAGGGTCCACGCCAAACTACTAATTAGACATCCAAGTGGATTAGAGGGTTGCTAATAAAGGCTTGAAGCAGGGCTTCTGAAAAGTAATGAGTTAACATTTTTTTGATTATAATGTAAGCCTGCATTGCTTATTTTTCGTAAGCGAACTCTTTAATATAACAGATTATAGGGCATCAGCCTGAATCCTTTTACAAAACCTTTCAATAGTCCATCACAAAGATTCTATTTGTAGTGACTCGCTAATGGTGGCAACATATGGTCCTAATTGGAGATCAGAATGATTGGTGGTTATGAATGTATAACAGTGCTCTACATCCCTAAAAGTCACAATAATATGTGTCAGCAAAGTTTATAAATTTAATTGGGCAATACATTACATTAATTAAACTAGTCTTGTACGTCGTACTCAGTTACACAAAGAGCTATCAACAGGTCACAGTAACATAAAAGGTACCATTTTTTGACCAATTCAAATGTCGAGGGTACAAAATCACTAGCCCAGGATATTGATATATTCAGAATTCACCTGTAACCAAGCAGTAATTTTAACTGTGATATGCCAGCAATCAAAACACTAACTGGGTGATAAAACATAGTGGAGAAAATAGTTATTTGGCTGCTGAGATACCCGTATCTGGGAACATGCCAGGGTTGACAGCCTGGCGATTGTCCTGCCCTGGGGGTTTAGGTACCCCCAGTTAGACGTTGACAGGTTGAGAGGTGTGTAGACAGGAGTAGGTGTAACAAACATCGCTCCACAGCACCGAATTGAAGGCATTAATTCATAGTCCAGAGGTATGCAGATGTCAATAAATCATATTTACAGGCATATGACTTTGAGGACCTGCCCATTATCCCTAAAAGCTCCCAGGTATGCTTAATGCACAATGTCCCTCAAAATTGTATAGCTGTGTGCAGACATTGCTCAGGTCTTACTTTATAGGGACACAGATGTTTACATGGGATTTAAAAGGTCAATATATGAAAGCGGTATGAGTCAGTATTGTACATAGAGAGTTAGTTTATTCAGGGCTGACACAGTGGGGCCAGTCCTGGTGGGGCAGCAGCACTCCTGCCCCAAATCCGGGCTCCCTGATGTGCTACTGCTCCGTAGGCCAATTTAGAAGATCAGATATCTCACTTGTAATTGGCCCATGAACACTATGGAGGTCTGTGCCTAGCCAGCCAGACTCCATAATAAAGTTACCCCGTCACACACATTCTCCAAATGCAGCGTAATGGGGTAAGATGTCATGTGACAGCGCTCCGCATAAAGGGCGGTGGCCACAGAGGTAAGTGGTGGTGGGAGACCGGGAAACTGTCCTGGATCAGGCCTAGGTCAGCAGTACATCCTGCCAAAATACACCAATGATTCAGAATATTCAATTAGATTTTTTTTACTATTGAATCTGCTGTTTATTTGAAGATCCTGTTTCATAAACCAATGCTCTAAAGTCTAAGTAATTTTTGAACTGGAAACATAGTTAATTAGAACTAAGATCGTAAAAGAGGATAAAATATAATTTAAAAAAATATATAGGTCTATTCATTAAACCCTAACTTTTATGTTATAGTTTTAGGTCCCTAAAACACAATAGGTTGTGTAAAACACTTCCTATGTTTCATATTCTGTGTATCCAATCAACTGAATGTACAGACCTTTGCATAGCCTCTAGCCAACCCATCTTAAGTAAATATAAACCTAAAAAAAAAGAATTCCAAAACAGGCATTCATTAAGAATAAGCAAAAAAAAATTCAGATATACATAATTAAGCATATCAGGAAAATTACTAAAAATACAAAAAATATATATATTTTTTCTCTTTATAAAAAATAAACAAACATTATTATTGGTTAATTGGTATGTTAAATATTTACTTTAATCCCAGTACTGATCTGAATACAAAAACAATTCTCACAACAGCAAAGCTGAACATAAAAAAGAAAAAGACAACAATTATTAAATAAAATAAGATTTAGGTAAAACGAAATAAACTTCACCTACTATGAAAAAAATATTTTTTTAATAATCAAGAGCAGTGTTTATTTTGCCTTGTGACATTTATTTCAACAGCCAGTACAAATAAACTGGATTCAAGGAAAAAAAATGTTTTTAATATTTACATTTGCAGCTCCAACATACAGTATATAGTAGAATTCTACACACACACACACACACACACACACACACATTTTAATTAACATTCTTACTGGAATACAAGGCTCAAGCTTGTAGGGAAATATTGTGTCCCATTACATGTCTGCATGTTATTTAAAATGTAGGCAGTTTAAAACTTTTTTGTTTTCAAGAAAAATATATTACCATATATTCCAGAAATATTTATATTTTTCATACACACATACATAAATATTTAATTGTTTTAAGAAACAAGCAATGTTTGAGCTCAGAGAGATGCATAGCAAAGCTTACCTTCCACACAGGACCATCGACTTCTTCAGCTTGGCAGAAGACAGACTGCCCTGTGCTGTATAGAAGCAAGAGATGACAATAAAAGAGGAAAATGACCCTTATATTCAGAGTTTGTGTGTCTGTGCACTCAGGGTCAGTGTACTCGCCCTGTTGTGCCAATTTGCCTGTGTTTGCATTGTTATATGTCTTCCACCAATCAAAGATCAACTAAACCGAGCCTCAAAATATTCAAATGAGATGAAAAACCTTTATTTGGCCATATTCAAAGCAGCTGCAGTAGAGAGGTGCAGTCTTCTCTCATTTTTCTTCAGGGCATCCACACCCTACTTAGATCGATTTTTCCAAAGTGCTCTTTTAAGCCAATCAATAATTCATGATGACAAATATATTGTGGAAACGGCCAACAGCATCCAATTCCAGAGTTTATTTTACGCTCTTAATGTTCTAGAATCAAGTGTGTTGTATTAGAAATGATAAACCAATGCGTCTATATTATTATTATTATTATCTTTTATTTATACAGCACTTCTTACCGTATATACATTGAAAGGGGATGGCAGACTGAGATGAACTAATGCATTGGTTAAAGCGGATCCTTCTAAATGATCACAAGATATAATAAAATGAACACAGTGCACATGAAAAAATGTATTTTGGAAACTGGGTAGTGTCAGTTTTCAGATTGAGATTACACTCATCTATGTGCAAATATCTTCAAATGAAACAAATTCTGTAAAAAAGAACAGCGTAATTTTAGCATTTTTAAAATAAATATCTTTTTTTCTTCAATCTGCATTGAAAATTAAACTCTGTGGCCCCCTCTCTGTAAAATGCACACTAGCCATGAGCAAATGGGCCAAAAACGAGTCGGACACATTTTTTAGGTTCGCTTTTGTCCCATTCATTTTCAGGCAGCGATCTTCCTTCCCTGTCCATTCATTTCAGCTGTAAGATTTGGGGGCATTTTTTATTCGGGAATGAAATTCAGTGCCTTGTGCTCACATTCACTCGTCCACTCTCTCACACTTTCTCTCTCAATCTCTCTAAACGTTTCCTTACCTTCTCTGCTGACCACTTCCGCATCTTATTCTTCATCCTCTATCTTCTCTATTCTATCTTCAGTCCTTAATCTGCTATGTTCTTTCTTTGTCCGCATCTCTGTGGATTTTTTTTTGTGGGTGTCAACATTTTAAAGTAGCGGGTGCCAAATACTCTAGGTGCGCCTCTGCCTCCCGCGCTGGAATTTCCATGAAGCAGACTGAGCATGTACCTAGGACCATATGTTTTTAAGTATGACATAGAAGGCAATAAAGAGGGGTTTCATGGTGGCCACATTCCATATATGCCCTGCCAATCCCTTTTATTTGTTACTAAACTACCTATTTTGAAAACATTCTTCACACTTTCCAAATGCAACTGCGCTAATAAATAAACCAGTCATTGTGGAGATGAGAATCGTGCATACAGCGCTCTGTCACATTATCATTTAGAGAACATTATTCAACAGCATGTTGGCCACCATTTAGATCTTTAGTCAGCCTCCTGGGGGACCCTCTTAAGAACAGACAGACGCTCTTCGGAAACCAAATCCATTTGTCTCTCTGTCCACACCTGATATCCGTTCTTCCTCTGATTTTTTGCTGTATATGAGTATATCACAGTGCTTTAAAGTCCTAAAAGCCTCAATAGTATATGTGAACTGAAGAAAATGTGTTTATTATTTGTTAGAATAGAAGGACATGTTCAAGTATATAGTGGAACACCATTCAACGTACATGTTATATAAATATATACATATATAAATATAAATATATAAATATAAAGTATATATTGGAACACCATTCAACGTACATGTTATTTTGGAGAGTATTTTTTAATTCATGTATATTTTTAGCCTTATGCACATATATATTTTTAATCTTAGTCAGATTGCAATGTTTATGATAATCATGATCGTTTCATTTAATTTTTTTTTGAGAATTTAATAAACACTGCCTGCAGTGTTTATTAAATTCACAAATGTAGAGAAGTGAACCTATGCAACTGTGCCTCCAAAGGAACATGCTCTACGCAAATGAGTTTGGACGTTTAAGAACAGAGGCTGAGAAGACCGATAGACATCTGAAGAAGCTGCCCATAGTGAAATGCGTTGTGCGTATCAACATCACACGGGCCAGGGAGGAGCCAGACATCTACACTTTCAGGAGAAAAGCCAGTGATTGCAGTAGATTTGGACTTAAGAACATATTTGGGTCTTAGGATCCAGTTTTTAATGTAAGCATGGACATTTTAGTTATTAAAAGGTATATTTTCCTATAACCTCCCCTCACCCATTTTGCTTCATGACCATATTGACCACTGATGGGATCTTGAAAGCAAATGCATATGCAGGAAACCTTGCATCCTCCATGTGAAGCCATCATACAGGAGCAATTGATGCTCCATAAAGTGTAAGAGTCTTTATATTTGTTCAGACCTTTTCCACGTTTATTGGATTAATTACTGCACTAGAATATTTTATCTGTTTTTTGTTTTTCTGCTCGGTTATTGAGTTCTGGGATTGACCATAATTGAAGAACTAGAATTATCATAACAATAAGGGGAAGTATTGTGTTACCCTTCTATCTTAATTTATGTGCGCAGCTACTTTCCTTTCTTCATTGGTTGTTAAATCTTTTTAAAATCTTTGTATTCCGGTGGCATCATGTTACATGCTATCCACAACTAGGCACAGCAGTGCAGACAGGAAGTAGGATGCTTGACCTATACATAGGCATTAGAACCTAACAATCTATACTTACTTGGTTGATCTTTTTCCTTATTTTTTTTTTTTACCTTTTCAAATGAATCATTTTTATAAATGAATCGGAGAATAGGAAGGATATATCTTAGACTTACCTAGTGTGGCAATTTTGTTAATTTCTATAAATGTACAGAACCAAAGAGGGGCCCCAAAGAAACAAGTGAAAAGAGACCTTGAACACGTATAATTTATATGTGGTTTAACATTAAACTGACATTATGTAAGAGTCAAAGTAAGCATGCCAGGCCTTTTTATCTAAATGAAGAGGCCGGAATTTATTTTATCCCAATTGCCACAATATTTTTTAAGTATTCTAGACTAATTTCAAGTTGTTTTACAGCATTCAGAACTCTTGTTAACGCAAGAGGGCGATCTCCCCTCTGTTTTTGTGGCAGGGGGACAACTGCCCTTGGCCTGGGCCTAGATAGTCTCAATAGCCAGCCAATTATAATCTTTACCAAATTTGTGCTATTCCTTTATAGAAAATCTCATTATTCAACAGTGACACCTAGTGATATTTTTGTAAAGCAGTGACTTTCGTTAACGTTTATGAGATAATGCTGTCTTTTGTAGTAATAACAATAACTGCCTTTTACTTACTGACAGACTACGACAAATCGATTAATTGGGTAAAGAAGGCTCTGCTCGCCAGCTTTGAAGCTACAGCTATAATTAAAAGGCTACATAATATATGTAAATAGTCCAACATTTTAGGTACTTTCGTTTATTGGAATACTGCTTTATATCATCAATGTTCTGTAGACCACACTAGATACAATGTGCTTTAAACAAGTTATTGTTTATATATATATTAGACCTCTGATACCTATAAATTATAATTTTCTGCCAATTTTGTTAGTTCATACAAATTTAAAAAATGAGACGGGATCCCAGTGCAACAAATGAAAATGAAGCAACAAAAATGAATGGACCAAAAACTAAAACAAAAAATGTGTCTGCTATTTATTCCTAAAATGTTCATGTAGCCTTTGTTTTAAAGTTCTTGAGGTGCGTCCCACATAGTGATATCCACATGGGCATTGTAAAATATAAATTACATTGGTCGTATTACATGTCATAAAATGTTTTATTTTAATGTGTTTTCCATTTGCAAATGAAATAATTTCTGTAATATTTTGAACACAGATTGAACACATTTTACATCCATAGAAACCGGGGGGGGGTGTTTAATAAGAAAATGGTTCAGATTCTTGTTATCCTTTTCTACCTTAGTATAACTGTTGGTTAATTTGATTAGGTGCTCCTCTAAATGCAACCAACGGGTTGTCAGGTAGGAAGGACCTTAGGATATTGTCTATTAATAATAGATTCCAGTGTTTTTGTAACTACTTTTAAAAAAATTTCTTAACTGGTTATTGTAGTTAAAAATCATTGGAATCTTATATGCTTAATTTTGTGTTTGGTCTGCGTATTCCATTAAAGTTTCTCGAGATGTATTTGCTCATTTGCTTATAGTGTTATCTAAATCTATTTCTTCATATCCCTTTTCTAAAAACATTTGTTTGAAAATATTGGCCTGTTGAAAGTAAACTTTCTGATCTGTGCGATTTCTTCGTAGTCAGGTATATTGGCTTTTTGGAATTCCTCTCAACCATGATATGTGGTGACCAGAGCCAGCCTTAGGTGTTCAGGCGCCCTGTGCGGACTACTTCTCTGGCGCCCCCCCGGAAAAAAAGAAAGGGAAAAAATCTTGTAACAAACAACTAGTTTTAATTAGCAATTATTTATGTGCAAGTGCAAACAAGTACAATAATATATAACTGGAAACACTGGTAACAGAAATGTACCTTAATTACATCAAATATAGGAAAAAAAACAGCTAACAGTGCAATCTTTGCCACAATTTTTTTTCCTTTAAATATTGAAAAAATTGGACGCTAGGCAATTATTTCCTTTGCACCCCCTCCACGCACCCTAGCATGCAATCACTCCCTGCGCTCCCACACCAAAAAAAAAAATATATATTTGCCACACTGCCTGCAGATTAGGGGAAGACTGTGAGATTCAGTGCAGTCTTCCCTCCTTCTGACTCACCTCTCTTTACCTTCCTCCCTATAGTTCAGGTATAGATAAACAACACATGGAAACAACACTTGTGTGTATAGCACTGCAGGTATAGTCCAACAGAATAACACACAAACCCAACTGTGCAGGTATAGATCAACTGGGGATCACATGTAAACTCAGCACTGAAAGTATAGATCAAATAAACAACACATGGAAACAACACTACAGGTATAGATCAACTAAATAAGATATACAAACCCAGGTATACATAAATAATGTATGGAAACATCAATATCAGATTAACACACAAATCTGGCTTTGCAGGTATAGATCAACTGGAAATCAAATATAAACTCAACATTAAAAGGTATAGATTAAAAAAAAAAACTAAATTACAGGCATAGATCACACCCCAAAGCCAGCCCTGGTGTCTACATAGAACTACACCAGCACCCAGTTTACACACACAAATTACAGCCCAGCCTGAGCCATCTTTGTCCCCAAACAACCCAGCCTGAGCCATCGTTGTCCCCAAACAGCCCAGCATAAGACATCTTTGTCCTCAAACAGCCCGTCCTGTGCCAACTGTCTCCCATAAACACCCTGCCTATGTCATCTTTGTCCCATAAACACCCTGCCTGTGCCATTTTGGTCCTCAAAGCTCAAACACCCTGCTTGTGCCACCTTTGCATTTCCCCAAATCACATCTATGATACATACAAAACACTTATACAGTCACTCACTCATTCACTCTGTCATTTACACAATTCCTTCACACAATTATTTATTCTCTCACTCATTCACACAAATCATTTACACATATTCATTAATGCATTCTCACAATTCATTCTCACCATTCATCCACATTAATTCTCTAATTCATTCACATTAATTCATTAATTCTCTCATTCACGCAATTCATCCATACACCAATTCATTTATTCTCTCACTCATTCACACAATTCATCCACACATTACTTCATTCATTATCTTACTCATTCTCACTCTTTCAAGATTCTTACTACCCCCTTTCTCACGATCTCTTCCCCCTTCTCACTGTCTACCCCCCATTCTGACTGTCTACCCGTCTACCCCCCCCTTCTTACTATCTAACCCCCCCTTTGCATTTCACTTACCCTGGTGAAGTACTGTGGTTGGAGCGCAATGCCTCAGTCTCGTTGTCCTGCTGCGGCGCGTGCAGCTTCACCACTGAGTGTCGGGATATGACGCCATATTCCGGCAAATAGAGGGTTGAGGCATTTCTGGGGGGCAGATGTGCATAACTGGGGGCAAGTTGGCAAATAAAAGGATATAAAACCAAAACATGCATTTTTCTCAATCATAGTTTTTATGAGATATTATTTATTATAATATTAAGGCTCCCCCCCCCTAAATTAATATTCAAGTTTTGGGGGGTCGTCTTATAAATCAAGCAAATACGGTATTTCTAAATCCAGGAATTGTATACTTTTTTGAGCTATGTGTAGAACTAAGGATAATATTGTTATCATTAGAATATATATTATATATATATATACACACACACACACACGTATTAAATTCCATATTAGATATTCAATCAGCCCATAGTTCAATATATTTTTTAGAGGCATAACTAGAAACCCAGTGTGAAAATTGCCCCGGGACCACCAACTTCACCAAGCAACATGTCCCACAGTGCCAACAGCTTGTCAGTGCCATCTTTGTCCCCAAACTGCCTGCACCATCTTTTCACAAGCCTTTCCATACCCCACACAGCCCGTCTATGCCATCTTTGCCCCCAAACAGCTTGCCTCTGCCCACACCACTGCAGGAGCGGTATGTCTCTGTTCCTCTGTGCTGTGTGCTGACTCAGCATGCAGAAAATGGATGTGATTTCAGTTTCAAGACCTTGAGACTCTTCCTGGGACCTGAAAAGGCAACAAAGAGACCCAAAGAGTGTCTCCAAGACTCAGTTGTGGTCAAATACATACGCAGACACCCGTTGACATCCAGAGTGCAGAGATTTATTTCCTTATTTTTAGGAGATGGAAAAAAGGTAGGAAGGATTATATCTTGGGTTTTATAGAAGGACACAACTTTTGAATTCTGGAGGCAGTGGAAGAGTCACTTTATTGTCATGGAAGAGTTCCTGCATACATAGAGCTTATAGTTCACAGTAGTCATCAGGGGGGTAGCGTCAGTTGATAGAGCACTGAATTGAGATCCTAGACCAAATCCTGGAGACGGCTAACCCAAAAATGTTTCACAAGAGTGTTCGGCCAGTCTGAAGTCCTTAAAGGACCTCAAGGCTGATACTTGGACCTGAAGGGAAGATGGGTGTAGGCCAATCTCAAACCCTTGTTGAAGAAAATGTCGAATGTGTCTAAAATGTGAACAACAGAACACAGCTCAGGTAGAATGTATAGAGAAGCACACCAAGCAGAAAATATCTTCCACACTAAGATATTTCAGGGAAGTGATTATTTTTCTACTCTGCAGCATGACTTATATCACCAATGAGGAGACCCTTAGCTTGGAGCAGGTTTCATTCAGCTTTCTGGCCGTCAATTTTAGGGATCATGGATTGGGGTGCTGAATAGGTGCTTGAAGAAGGAATGCGCGTATGGGCAGCCCAAAGAAGTCCATAGCCAGACTGAAGAGGTCTCAGAACCAAATCCTACTGGGATCATCAGAATTACCTGATGCTCTGTCCTCCTTTATCTTCCTCTTGACAGACAATAATATCCGAAAATGATGGTCTCCGGTGATTTGTCACAGATTCCAAGGATTGGAGAAGACGTGCATGGGCAAGAGTACAGATTAATGCGGGTTTAGCTGAGGTCATTAGACCCAATAAACTCAGAATGGTCCTGATTGAAATCTGCTTCTCCCCGGTAAGTAGAAGAATCAGGTATTGAAGCTTCAACACCTTCTCTGAAGACAAAAAGATTATTTCCTGAATCCTAGATCATACTCAGAAAAGTGTTTCTTTGGACAGGAAACAAGTGAAACTTTTCCAAATTCAGAATCCAACCACAGGTGCATCAGGAGGCTTGAAACGGTGAGTAGGTGGATCCTGCAAACCAAGAGCCAAGTTAATGGTGATTAGTCAGTTGTCCAGTTAGGGAGCTAATATGATTCCTTGTAGACAAAAGATGCCTTTGCTACTACCACAAGATTTTTTGTGGCATATATTTTTTGGGGCTGACAAAATTCGAAAAGGTAAGGCCTGATACTGAAGTTAGGAAATCATGTAGGGAGTAGAAACTGCCACCCTGAGAAATCAATGGTGAGGAAGAAAAAATCTCTACTTGAATGTATGCATCCTATAGATCCCTGTTAGATTTAAAGTTGTTTCTATAGTGGAATGTACGATTTCTTTCTTAAAGTGGATTTGTCATATGAAACAATTGACAAAGTGGGGATCTATGATCAATCTCAGTCTACCAGGGGCCTTTGGAACTACAAATACAGGGGAAACCTAGTCCCAATCTAGAGGGAGGAACATGAATCAAAGCCCATTTTCTTCAGGAATTCTCAAATTATAGACAGGAGCCCCATACTGGGTCTGTAGACAGAGGTTATCAAATATCTGGGGGGGGGGTGAAATTCCAGTCTGTATCTACAAAACCCAGGAGTTCAATGTGATGCATCAGAATCCGGATGAGGAAGGCTTGTCACCTCTCTTACCCCTACTTGGCAGATATCTGGTACCGAAGGGTCTGTCACAGGAAGGTCTGGAAATCCAGGTGGTTATGTCCTCTGGGGCAGGTAATCTCCCATAGTCTTCTCTAGGAGATTTTACAATTCTTTGTTGAATAACTCCTTCCCAAAGGAAGGGCACGCTTCAAAGTCTATTTTAAGATGCTGTTGGCTCCCTTAGTTTGTATGTTTTTTTTGTGCTGTGCATATTTGCAGGTTCTGACCAAACCTTGAGCAGCCCCTCCTGCCACACAAGTAACCTTTAAATTGCTGTTAGAGTCTCTTTTGGGTTAAAAGGCTGTGCAGTACCACTGATTTGGCTTCTTGGTAAGCAATATAGCCATGAAAAATTAGATGCAACTGATGTATGATAGACATTTGAGTAAAAATAAAAAAACACAATTGCAAAATTGGCTGTCGGTTCAAATAGCTGACACACTCCATAAAAGTCATCACTTTGAATGCGAACTGTACTGCACAAAAATAGCTTCTATTACATACTTGGGGTAAATCCATAGAGTCCTGGTCGTTCATTACCCTTTGAGTCCCAGAAAGCATTATAAATTCACTTAAAGGGTACACACATCAATTAACAAAATGCCCACCCGCTATGCTGAAACAATAAAATATCTCACGGTTGGTAACAAGCCTGCCCAGAATTTACAGTAGAATGAATGGCATATTGAGGTTAAATAAATATTCAGAAATATCAAACTCTGGATATACCTACTTACTCTGATGTCCACATAATATGTTGTAACTGTCCAGCAGAATCCAGGTTTGTAATGTCAGGGACGCAGGGGATTTTCAATAAAATCTCCCTTATAGACAAGACTGATTTCAGAGGTTTTACTTGCTTCTAAAGGTGGCTAGCCCTAAAATGCTCATTCCTGGCTCTTACCAGCAAACAATTCTGATAGTCACACAAGATTCAGCCAATCATTCAAAGAAGACAGCAGCCATAAAAGTAAATGTTATAGTCAAAACACATTTTTATTCTTTTTAATGTTGAGAGCACTGTTTGTATCCATGGCACTCAAGGTGTTCATAGGAATGTATCATGCAGAATTTAAAATTGCATTTTATGCCTCTTAACCCTTTTAACGTGCTGCATACCACCTCCAGAATTTAAAGGGTTACACTTTTTGGAATTGTCGTGTACTCCACCATTCTAATAATCAGTGATGTCCAACTACAATACTCAAGGTTTACAGGATATGTAGAACACTGCTCATTGACACTAAAGTGCTTCATAGTGCCACGTTACATTGGTATGACAGTTCTAGTTGAATGATGTAGTGATATGTGTAAAGATTTTTGTTTCAGTAGAAGGCACCTTCTGTTTCTTGCTCATGCGCTTTAACATCCTTTGGCAAACAGATGAATACACAGATTATTACACAATAACATTAAGGTATTCTCAACACCATCAGGTCTTTAGCGAGATAACATTAAGCGGCCAGATCTAACCTAAACGCCACTTTGCATGAGTGCAATAGTGGAGAGACGCTCATGTTGTCTCCTTTAAATACTACAGCAACATTGGAACATGTAAAAAATTATTTTCCAAAAGGAGAATTTCAAAAAAAGACGTAGGACCTTGCTTATCAAGAGCAAAAACCAAACTATTACAGAGTGATTTGCCTATATTATAGATTTTATTTTAAAAGGACAGTAGAAACCAAAGGAATGATTTAGGCGGGCATGTAAATTAAATGTGATGCACTAGAATCAGGAGTGGATTGTGGACAGATACAGTCCCTTGAAATCTATTTCATAAACTAGTGTGTGGGATAGAATTGGATTAAATCTATTTTTTACAAAAAAAAAAATTTCATTGAAGAATTTGAGGGTTATAAATAAAAATCAATAGCGCAGTACTGCACAAGTAGCTGTCCCTGACATAATAGGGAGTTCGGGACATTACCCCACAGAAAGAGATAGCAGCTCCACCATAAAAGAGGTAGGGAAAAGGCAAAGCTTAGGCACGGCTCCCAGAATTAAACCGAGCACCAGAATAACTCCAGGTAAGACTTTGTGGGCTGCTCTACGTATAGACGTATCCATATAGTATATCTATAAGAGATGCAAATTCATTGGTATACTAAGGCACTGTACCCTTAAGCAGTGAATGGTACATATGACAAATATGCTTAGTAAGAATGGAGTGTTATAAACTGATAGCAACCACCATTTTAATATATTTAAAAAAAAACCCATAGAATTTAACATAAAAAAAAATGTAGATTTCCACTGGGAGTAAGTAGGCAATAATCTTTGTTTCAAGTCTGTTAAGACACTATGAGGCAAAAGAACAGCATAAATCACTGTTCATTTTTGTGGCACTTTTTGGACCAAAAACCCCAAATCCATTTTTTCCCCATGAAAATCAAGGAATGTTCTTCCGACTTCTTCAGTATCTTTGGATATTTCCAGTGTAACAATCTGCACTTTTAAAAAAATAATAATGAGTTATACGGATTTATAACAATACCAGCCTCTGTATTACAAAATAGATAGCATAACAAAAAGTTATCATCTCATAACCACGATAAAACTTTTTCCCTCACAGGTATCCCTCAACCTAAACAATACGATGTTCTGCCAATCTGGAAAAAAAAATTAAGGTCAGGACAGGGGTGCTTAAAAGAGGGTGTGGTCAACAAAGCCACGCCCACTAGCCAACCACTGCATCCTTATAAAAGAGAAGTTTAAGACAAGCACCTAATGTTCCTTATGGATGGGCCAACCATGAGCCCAACACTTACTGCATACAAACATCCAAAATTGCCTTTAGTTAATTAGAAAACAAACAATGCTAACATTCTATGGAAGAACAATTTGTAACATTCACAATCCTGAGAGATATGCAATGGCATGTGCGGGTTTCAGTAGATTAGTAGTAGCTGCCCAAATGCTTTCAGGGTGTGAAAAAAACTTACTTCCACCTATTACTAACAAAATCAAACATTGTTAAAGGTATTTCATGTTTTTTCATGCTGTGAGTGAAAAAACACTCTAGGATCTCCTCAGAAGGCTTTCAGGGGATTCTAGACGCAGGTGATGGTTCCATGGTAAAAAAAAAAAAAAAGTAATGACGTTGTGTTAATTGGAGAAATGGAACCTGCTAGGGAAGACACTATTGTGTATTGGTTACTTGTTTAATTGTGAATGTGACATTGCTCTCCAAAAAGCCAACTTTAACATAAGGCAATAACTGGCATATATTGAATCCCATTGAAACAGAGTGTTAAGATTAAATGACATCACATAAACAGTATTTAAAAGAAACCAAAGGTTTGCTCCCCTTGATGTGATGTTACAATTTGACCTTAGAAATGCACGATTACTATACTGAAGATTAGGCCACAAAATGATGCCAATGGGGGCACTGCCAACAAGCATGAACTTGTTTCCCCCTTTGATCTATACTTGCCTGTTAAAACAATATATCGATCATTGTCATGATCAAATACCCTGTTCTAAATTGTTTATATGACACATTCCCTTTAGGTAGAGCAAAACCTAGAATGAGCAATAGCACCTCTCTTGTCTTACATGGTGGCTTGCATTACTCTTGACCCAGGTTTGCAAGGTCAAATATTGCCACTTACTCTTTGACATAAGCCCTTATCATCATTTGGGGCACATTGGGATCCAGAGTATGCGCACACACATTTTATCAAGTAACAGTTACCAAGAGTACCAGTGTGTTCATTCACCGAGTAGTATCAAAACAGTACACTTTCAGAATGGTTGTACCTCAACAATGTACAATGGGACTAACTCAATGAAAGTAAAAAGCACTGGGCTGCAGCAAAAACGTAAGGTAGGTACATGGTACCATTTTCAAATAAAAGGACACCTTCTCCGACCAGTACACCAAATGGCATTACTGTATCCCTGTATTCGGAGCCAGCATGATACAAGACATGCTAGCCATTAGGAGTGTTAAGCTGCTTTGCTTGGTACATTCAAGAAGGCTGGAGGGGAAACTAGTTCTCAAATCAATGAGAAGTCCCCAGTATGCCGGATCACAAGTTCCACCTCCTGTTCCTCTTCCTCCGAGGCCAAAGGCACTGCGAGTGTGAGAATTTTTTTTAAAGAAAAACTAAAAAGAGTATTAAGATATAAAAAGTCCCCTGAAAAAAAGTAGGGCATGTGATGAAAACCTCAAGGCGCCCTTAATTGCCCAAGACTTGTATAAATGTCCTCAGAGTCACTGAGTTCCTCGAAGATAGGGATCAGGCTTAGAAGCTCGGTGTCTGCCATGTCATCAAACCACGACTGCACTGGTACCTAGGGAGCAGAAGAGGCAGTTTGGTTAATAATATGAACAAGAGGCAATTATATAATTTTATTGCTTGTTAATTCTCATCTTAAATTCTCAAGCTCCCAATGAGAGCCAAAATGCAACATCACAATTAATTTCCGCAGATGCAGGAAAAAAAGTGACTTTTTAATGATTCTCTAAACATTAAAATTAGCTCCATTTTGGATCTGATAAATAGAAATTTATTTAGACAATTATTTTGTCGATAATTAATGATCCCACGAATAACCCTTGGACCCCCAGTGGAATAGAGTATGTTAGTGATGATCCCAATATATATGTGATGGGCACATCATTATTCATTAAAACCTTCATATATTTTGGGTTTGATTATGTATATTTCTGCTAACTGCAAAGGGCGCAGACTGTCCTTTTGGTTGAGTGCTCTTCTAGACTGATCCACAGGCATGGAAAACCCGAGGAACATTGGGCTACATAATGTTCTGGAACTCAAAGGATTATATCTGTGTTTTCAGTCAGCTTCAGACATATGGCATTGTTAATGGTTTCCTAGCAACCTGATTTATTGCTTCACAATACAATCTGTCTGCAATATCACCGCGTAAGCCAAAAAACACAAGTAACAGATTATTTCCCTCGACGAGTTGTGCTTTCAGAAGTGCAGAACACCTACATTTGTACAAAAACAAGCAGGCAGTTATGTAATACACCCAGAGGTGGTCATGGTTCTTCTCGTGGGTGGGGGGATAATAAAAACAGGTACCAAAATGACTCAATCAATAGTCTGTAGTCTGTACACAATCTCAGTCTGCCAGATTATAATAGCAGCAATTTGGAGACAAACATAATGTACAGGCTTTTAGAGGAATGTTCTTCCAAGAACTAAAACTACACATCTCCGGAGACTGACTGGTAACAAATGTGCATAACCCCTTATGTGCTGGAAGTACACTGTACTGCATTGCAAGGACATTTACAATGGGAGGCTACCACAAGACTAAACTGGAAATTATCTTTTTTTATATAGCGCCAACAATTAAGGAGAATTACCTAGATCACGTTTAGGTAACATGTAACTATCCAGGTCTTTTTGGCCAATAACATCTCCCTTTGAGATACCTGGAGGCTCAAAAGTGAGGCGTTCAATTTGCTCACTCCATGTATGTTTCTGGCATATGATAATAGTTCCTCTTTAAATTAAAGATTATTAGATCATTGTCACCTACACATCTTCTAGCATTACTAATACACTGTCTTCACCTGTCTACACTCATAAGCCATCAGTACCAAGTGGCTTCCGCCAGATTGGAGAAATTATTTTTATAAATTTACAATAAAGATTAGTACGCCGCTGCCAATTTTTTTATTTTGATCACCGTAAGGTGCATGGATATCAGCTATTCAGGGCAGGCCCTGCCATGGAGCAGAGTGGGGCAATTGCCCCAGGCGCCACTTTGCTGCCACAAGTGCCTTTTTTTTTTTTTAAGCGGAGGAGAGAGAGGGTCGCCGAGTGGTTTGCGCTTATCAAGTTGTCAGCACCTGCTCGCGGCGCCCCCTCTCTCCTCTGCGAGCCCTCTAGCTCGGTCTTGGTGCCGGCTTGTAATGCTGAGCGCCAGAATATGACGTAATTTCCGGCGCTCAGCAGTAAAGCAGTGCGCACCGCGGCAGAGAAGGAAGACTCCCCGCAGGACTGTTGGAAGGTAAGTGAAGTACAAGGGGGGGAGGGTAGATAATGAGAAGGTAGGGAGAGGAAGGGTAGATAATGAGCAGTGGCGTCGGCAGGGGGGGGCATCATTTCAAACTTTGCCCCAGACGGCACTATGTCTTGGGCCCGCCCTGCAGCTATTGTACAAATTGGGTAATTACGGGTGGAGACAACATTTTTTTGCAGTATTCTGTGAATGTAAGCAGTTCTACAAATTTAGATTTTCATGTATAGGGCTATGTCTGACAGTATGTCACAAATATTAAACACATTATGTTTCAAACAAATGTGTTGTATTTTATATCATTTGATTTTCTTTCAAGCTAAAACGGAAATCAAAACAAAACCCGCTCTAATTGCGTCTTCTGCTCTACTGGAACAAAGCAAAATTGGCCAATTAAGTTCTGATGGAACTCACAATGTTGTGGGGCAAGAAAAAAAAATGTGAATTGAGCATTAATAAAATTGTGCTCAGACAACTTAAATGCTGGTATCAGTTTTAAGACAAGAAGACAAAGATTCTTTAACTGTTCTGTAAATTATTCTCTTCAATAACCCCCCCCCCTTTTAATCTCCTCCAAAGGCTGTGAAAAACTTACCGCATTTTCTGGATGGAAGATATAGGACGCTGGGGAGTTGTCTAAAATTATTGTTTTCTTTAGGTCCCTCCCCAAGCGGCTAAGATCCTTGACGTAGCAGCCTTGGTGGAACACGCAGGCTTCCCTGAACAGACGGGCGCGGAAGACTCCTCCCTTGTCTAAAAGGTCTGTGACTGGGTCAGCGTACTGGGAAAATATCATTAATTTTTTAATTACAAACCAAGACAAGCGATTCACTGTAAACAGATTCCTTCTACATCACTATTAATATGTTTCTTACGGCCTACCTGCCACCTAGCATTGTGGAAAATGTCATAGAATTTAGTAATTAAAACTACCTATAGCTTGTGACTTTTGTTTATGAATCTTTGTAATTGTTTAGTTTACAAAGCTAATTTCATGGAAGCTGAGACTGGTGGCAGTCTGTGGCAACCATCAAGTGTGTCCTGAGGCTTTCACCCTTCTCTTCACCCGCTCTACTTTATCCTTAATAGCCTATAACACAACAGAAGACTTCATATTGCAGGGGTTCAAGGTCCACTACGTTATTTTATGGTAGTTTCATACATACTTTGTCCTACTGTTTAACAAAACATTGAAAATCCATGTCTGAATAAGGACACTTTTTTATCTTTAATTATCCAAAAGATTCTAGCAGTACAGTCACAAGACAAATAGGGTACAGCAAAACTAAGCCCTAGTCACGGAATCCTTGTTTCTACAGATCATTCTGTAAAGGGAGTTTGGAAATGTTACTAACATAAGTTACGGAGGCTTGTTTCTTACAAAAAGTTGGGTTATTACTATATAACGCAAAACTTATCTTGTGATTTCACTAACAGGGATAAAAATGAAATTGCACACTAAAAAGTTTCCTAAATTAGGAGCACAAAAAAACTTCACAATTTGTTAATTTTTAATGTATTTTAACAAACATGCATCTTGTTTTACATCAGCGTAGGCTGGGTACGAGAGACCACATACCTTGGCAAGGCTAGCTGTGAACAATACACATTCATATAACTCTCCCATTCTTTCCAGAAACTCATCCACATAAGGCCTCTTTAGAACATACACCTGAAGAACAAACAAACAAAAAAGCAAACAGTACTTTATTAGAGGCAAGCAAACGCTGGTTATTTGTACTGAAACCATGCTAGTGCCATTCTCTCTCTAAAGATATAATCGTTAAAGGGATGGAGCGGATGTGTGGAGTATGTAATTGCACGTCAGGAGAACATATCTCAGTAAGGTAGGATCTCAGAATAGAAGGAAAAAAAATGTACAATTTAACTGAACCAACACGACTTGGATGCAATATTAGCTCCCTCCTGAAACAAGTAATCAAGAGTAGGCCGTACTGCGAGGAAACAGCCTATCCTGGATTACTTGAACCAGGCTGAAGCCACTTCAGTTCCTGATGACCCAGCGCTAGAAAGAAACACTTAAATCAACACAATGTTTTACATCTTTTATTGTTAAGTTTCACTATAAGCACACAGTAAAGAATGCTAAAACATTGCAGACAATGGATTTCTATAGAAATCCAATATAGCAAAATACATGGAAAATAAAACAAAAACAGTGGCTCTGATAACAACTGGATTATAGCTTCACATAAGTATATGTATACGTTTCAACCAGGTATCATTAAGGAGGGTCAACATTAGCGATGTTCTCCTCCAAGAGATCTTCACACATGGTTCAAAGCTCAATCAGTGATATGAAGGAAACCTTCCTTATCTACACATTATGCAGGGCCAGCTCAGCCCTTCTTACGAGAGTTCTCCTGGGTCAGCCCTTCATGGTGAGAGGACGTGAGGAAGGTAAAAAAAAAAAAAAATAATATGCAAATCTTCTTACCTGATGTGTGGTTCCCTCAATTTCCACCGGTACGATAAAATCTGCATTACTGATTGGCTAAATAAAAAAGGTAAGGGTCACTATATACATTACAGCCATTTACAAGCATGGTAACATTCTTAATAAGGCATTTTGTATACAACACTTCTAAATGTGGAATCTTCCTACCACAAATCTCCACGAATGACCTTGAACATGCAAAGTTTTACATACTGACCAAGAGGTAAGCTTTAACTAAAATCTTCCATTCTTCTGGCTTAATTATTTTGTCGATCACTTAATACAGTCTTCTTACCTTGAAAGAACTATGAACCAGTGTTTCGTCCAGGTCAATCACCATGCATATTTTCTCTTTGTCTTTCGGTGCTACCTCTGGTAGTAAAGAGGTACCTGGGATCTACAACAAAAGGAAATAAACACCGTTACCTATTTGAGTAGTTTAAGACAACATTATGGGGTAATGTCCATTACACAAACAACGTGAGGAAAAGTTATTTTACACACAACTTAGCTTTACAATAAACACATAAAAAAGGTTAAAAAAAATTTTGCAATTAAAACACACATTTTAGCGGAAGTCTATTACAAGCATGTTTTTGAAAAATAAAGCAGCAAAAAAAAAAACAAAACAAAAAAAATATAAAAACACACTTTACAACATGTGAAACATGCACCAAAATCTGGCTATGTGGGGCCAAATTACCTAGAAACTGGTTTTTTTTTTTGTTTTTTTTTTAGATTATATTGAATGCAAATAGGCCTTTTATTTTAAACTTTACGATTTATTTTTTTTTTAGCTGTTTTAATCCTCTCACAGAAACCTATAATATAAAATCTAACAAACACTAAAATTATTTCTGGGAAGGGTCTGGCCTAATGTTGTATTCAGTAAAAAGGTTCATTTCAACAGAGCAGGTACAACAGCAGCTTCAATATACAAAAGCGGCTATGGGTGACAGGTCCTCTTTAATAAGTTAAGCAATAAAAAGACAAATGCTCACACCAACACCCTCAGTTACCAATATAATTTACGCTAATGCCAACTGGTACGTTTTTAACTGTAAACAGATGCAAGTGGAAAAGGATTTATTTTGCAAGTTTGCCCGGTTGTGTTAAAGCCACTCAACAGGTCTACATCACACCTGGATGTAATACTCAGCGGGGGGAGGAAGATTTACATTTTTGTAACAAAAATAAATAAAATAAAAAAATAATGAAGACATACTT
Organism: Spea bombifrons; assembly: GCF_027358695.1. Classification (NCBI taxonomy): domain Eukaryota; kingdom Metazoa; phylum Chordata; class Amphibia; order Anura; family Pelobatidae; genus Spea; species Spea bombifrons. Next base: position 115,156,361 of record NC_071088.1, read on the forward strand.
AGATCAGCAATGTAGATCAGCTCATCTTCTAGAACCCAGCTGTAAAAAAATGGGTTCTGTGAACCTTTGGAACAAGCTATCTACCATATCTTGTTCCAGAGGTTCACAGAACCCATTTTTTCACAGATCAGTTCTAGAAGATGAGCTGATGTATATTGTTTTACCTTTCCTCACTATAAAATTACATTTCTGCTTTTGTAAAATGTTTGAATCACAGAATATACGCTAGATTAACGGAAGCGAGACGTGCACCACCATGCTGGGAGATGAACCAAGCGGGCGGAAGTCCGCATTACCAATTGTGCAAAATGCAGGTATGTAAAAAAGTCTTTAATAACAGTTTGCCCATTTTTGTGCATGTTTCATATACACATTTCTACAAAAAGTAGCATATCTTAAAAAATATAAACAAATAAAAAAACAACAATTAAAACACTAGGGACAGTTTTATGGGAGTAGTAGCCTTGAACTCTAGCTATATTATGTACGGAAAGGAGAAAAAAAAATGCTATTTTGACTTCTATTTCATCTTGAAGATATTTTATGAATAAAGTGAGATATCACCGAAAATGATCATCAGTCCTCATTTTATCTACCTTGAAAAGATGAAGATAAAGTGAGCAGAGCTAGCCGGGGTTAGACCCATGCAGATGCTTCCAGGCAGGAGTCTCAGCGGGCTGAGCCACCTCTTCGGTCCCACTGGCTGAAGCATTAAAAGTGCAAGTGGAAGAAGCTTATTGAAGAAGGTGCATTTCATATACCGGTTTCTTGATTTTTATGAATTATGCACAAAACAAATGAGAATGAGAAAAAAAAATGGGGATGGGATTTGGGAATAAAAACACAAAAAAATACTTCTTTGAAGACAAGTAATGCCTTGGTTCTAATATGGTTTCTTTGAGGTGAAATATTTAAATATATAAATATATATATATATATATATATATATATATATATATATATATAAGGAAATATTTGCAAATTAGAAAATGTAATATATTTTTTTTTTATTGCTGTACACATAAAAAATAAAAGAAAGGGCCGGTAAACTCACAATCTTTAGAAAACAATATCCAACGTCAATATATTTAATCCTGGGCTTAGTAGCTAAACTACTAAGTAATCTAGAAACCCAAGTGGTCCGACTCAAAATAAAAACATTAAATACAGGCACAATATTTGGTTTCCTTTATGTATGGGCGGCCCATCCTATATCATTTTGCATGAAAAGACTTTATTGTGAATGCTCCTACCCAGTAAGATAATCAGATGCAGAGATGGTTCAGGTAGAACATTAAATGTTACAAGAAAAAAACCTCACAACCATCGCCATCATCAGGAATGAGGCTACAGTGTCATTTGGAGAGGGCTATATATTCTATATCATAAATTAGCCCTCCTGAAGAACGTGGAGAATAATCAGTATTATGAATTAACCCAACAGTGAACATTCAATGTTAGTCTTCCCTATTAAAAGAAATACACACACATATATACAAAACACACACACATACATACAAAACACACACACACACACACTGTGCTAGCCAGGCTTTTAGCAAATTAATAGAAATAATAGAAATACGGCTGCCTGGTAGGCTTCTTATCTTCCCGTATACAGAATTTAACACATGAATTCTATGACAGAACTTGAAGGACAATGTAATTTCAGATACGCAACTATGTGTATATACATAAAATTACCGGATATTTCACTAGCACAATGTTTATAGATTGTAAACGTGCATGTAGGTCCCTCTAAGTAACTTATCGCTTTGCCGTGATCTTTCAGTTTCAGTTTTGTCATGCCCCGATGTATGTGATGTGTGGACTATAGGAAACGCTGTGAAAATTGTTGGCGCTACATAAATAAAAATAAAATGTTATAAGGTACTCAATGCAAACCCCCGACACCAGATGTATAGGAGACCACTTCACTTTAGTCAGTATTCTGTATACCCTTACCTAAAACAAGCCAGTTTGTGGATTTTTAAATTGAGATGCCTTTGCTTGAGCGGGGATATTCAAAAAAATGTTTCCTGTTTGTTACTCTCAGGGCGTGAAGTTGAAAACCATTACTTTAAGAGGTAGTCCTTCCATACAAAACCTTTGTATTTGTCAGGTCTACTATACCATGGATTAAAAAGCAAAATGATAATGCCGATTGTTAATTATATAAAGCTTGCATGGTGTTCATGGTCAACCAGTATTCAATGGCTTTCCTAACTGTGCATAATTTAAAAAAAAAATGAAAATTAAAAAGGATTGGGGGTTTTGGTAGTGAAATAAGGATAAACAAGGATTAAAGAGAGCATACAGGATGTTCTATATGCATTGTGGTAATGTATATGGCTACAAAGTAATTACTGCTGCCATGTGATCAAGTTCTGTATAAGGACTACTCTGGGCAGAATACTTTTCATGTATACAAGTATATTTGGCTATTTAAACTATATATTGAATTGGCTGTGTTGTTTGGCACTATTACTTATTCTTTATAGTTTAGTTTAAAAAAAAAGTCAATTTAACTTCAATAGGGAGGGAGATTACCAGCAAATTGTTACAAGAGATGTTCAATTTAGCCCTAACAGAGATTGGCTCGTTCAAATTTGCAGATAATGGAGTTTGCTGGGTGTTAATTAGTTAACATGATGCCAAGTATGCAGGCGGGCACAGAGAAGATACATACCTGATAGAACTGATACTGAAGGCACTGGAGTAAATCCGACTGAAAACAGAGACAAGATGGTATTTCAGAAATGAGATCTGCTGAGCTGCAGAGAGCCAGGCTACACAGTAAGACAGTCGGGTACTGAAAGGGTTAAAAGTAGCACAAACAGCAGGGATGGGGTGTAAAGAGATGCAATGGCCTATGAACTGGGTTGGTTCAGCTTCACTTAACAATTCCAGCGCCAAAAGACAGTGCAACATATTGAAGAAGCATTTTGTAGCACAAAGGGTTAATGTAAATCATCGGTGAATAGGAGTGGAAGAATAGGACTAGGTCATGCTTTATGGACTAGAGGACTAAAGTAACAAAAAAAAATGAGGATCTAAAAATCCAGGCTTTGCAAGATACACTAACTGAGCACCACATTTACAAAGAAAGACAAGGACACGGGGCAAAAAACGACTTTTTACAACCCAAGATGTATGAAGACTGCACTTCCACAAAAATCCATTTCACACCCTGCCCTCTTCTTTTTTATTATAAACATTTATTTGGGCTGGATATCCAGCCATTTTACCCACGCTTATGCGGGGGGTGTTTTGGCCACCACTTAATCTATCCGATTATAGAGTTGGGGTTTTGTGTTTGTATTCTCACTCTTTTGTTTGGTAAATATGGCAGAATGTTGGACTCTGAAGCTGACCATTTTCAACAAGAAAGAAAAACAGCCATAATCTCCTTTTTTGCAACAAATTGTCGATTAAACTGTAGTGCGCCATGTGTGTGCAGGAAACACGTTTGCGGTGGGATCACCCTGTTATTGGTCACCCCTTATTATTTGCAACCAAGGAAAACAGTGATTTGCAAAATAGATCCTTCTCCATAACACGTATTCACATATCCTGCATGTTACATGTGCTGTGGATTCGGTGATGATATGTAGGGGTGCTTCTTGATCTACCTTTGGTGTAGGATGCGCATCCTCCTTCTGAGCAGGAGGCTCGCTTGAGCCCCCAGGCCGGTTGACATTCTGTGCGCTAAGGCAACAGAAGAGAGCCTTGAAGATGCTCCGATTCCGAGGTTTCTTTGGTGAGGACTTGGACACCAGTCCTGAAAGAGAAAACAAAATGCATCACGTGAATACGCAGGATCAACAGAAAGCCAGTGTGTGAACATTATGTGATCATCAGACAGCAATAACATTAAATGTGTGAGATCCGTGACGCTCTTCCGCAGGCATATTTCATTCGCAACATGTTTTAGTCAAGTACGGTATTTATAGAGGGGAAAAAAAACATACAAACATAAACACCACCACTAGGGGGCAATCTGGGCTGCGGTCCTGTATTGCGTCTATGAATATGTGAAGGGGCGGGGAGGGACCCGCACGTAACTTTACTGGCGGAGTGAAAGTTTGACATACAATGGGCCAAAAACAGACAGATCCGTGATTTGTTCTCCCCATCATGCTTAACCAGCTTCTTAGCAGGATGGAATCATAGAAGCACCGGCTTCCCAACGCAGCTGGATGAAATGTCCGATTGCCCGTTAAGCCCCTGTTATCACTGGTTCTACCTCCATGACAGCCCCCTTCCTCTCCCACCTCTAAAGAAAGAAATCCTTTTTTGCTGCACATTTGAAGGATATCATTTAAAATATGGTGTGTGTCGCATATGATTTCAGTGACGCTGTGAAATGTTGGACGGCAGAAACGCCTGTGCCGATTTATAAAGATCACAAACATGAACACAAATGAAACAGATTGTCATCTATTAGTAAATCCGCCATGTTTGTGACTTCTTTACAATAATCTCTTACTTCCGATTGTAAAATCCCCATAAGCAGCTTTTCCCACCAACACCTCCGAGCCATGAACTCTACAGCGTCATGGAATATGTTGCTATCTAACACATGAACGTATAGACCAGAACCCTCTTATTATCATTGATTTTAACTTTCCTCTATTATAATAGTGCTATGGAATCTGTTAAATTAAAATGTAATAACCAGAATTTAGTATTGTTTGTGCCACAATGAACCACAGGGCTTCCCAGTGCATGTGCCCCAGGAGCTTGCAATCAAGGTTACACCATTTATATAAACAACATTTATTGATATGGTAGAAGGCAAAAAGAGATTAAACGCTTAAAATCATCACGTCAGCTGGTGAGATTTCAATATTCATACATTTCCCCTTCACGAGCCTGGGTAAGGATGCAGATTTTACTTCTCCTTAATAATAGGGGAACAATCATAGAGGTATTATTAACCCATTTAATAATACGATGTATTCCGCAACTAGTACCCATTGCTACCGCATTGTGCTTATTGCCTCACCCATCTGTATCTTTTATATGGACTGGTGGATGAATGTTTTTAAAGTCAAGCATAGACATAGAACCTGTGTAGTTTGGACAGGAGCCTATGGGAGCATTACAACCGGTTATGTTATGCGCTACTAGCCATGCTTTGTTTACCCATTGTACAGCACTACAGTGTATGGTGGTGCTATACGTCAGTAAATAATAATACCGGATGAGGCTGATTGCCTGCTGCAAAGGCAATCGGCAGGAAAGTTTCACAAGTTCCCATGGTTATTGTTTCACATGTAGTCGTCTTATTTACATGCTTTACCATGTCAGACAAGCCATCGGCATCTATGTTGTCCGTTCTGCCGTCGTCAGTGTGTGGAAACAGCACCCAGTTCTGCCATGCAACGCTTCCACCAGTCATTTTACAACTTAACAGAAACCACAGCCTGTACCGCCAGAAGTATACATTTCAAGATGCGGTTCAAGGATGAAAAGCAAGCAGCTATTAATTGTATTTAATTTGAAAAGCATGTGGATTAGACACATCCGGCAATCGTAAGCCAAGGCTGTGAAGACCTTGATATATGTTCCCTAAGCAGAGAAAGCAAAATATAATTAGGAATGCGTTTCCAAATCCGTACAGGTCGAATACTGTCAAATAATGAGGGTCCTTTTCTAATTGATAAGAGGAAGGAGAAAATTATTATTTGTTTTATATAGCACCATCATATTCCATAGCGCTGTACAATGGGTAGACAGGACGTAACAAGTAGTACGTAAAATAATTGGACTTAAAGAAACAACGGGTGAGGAGGGCCCTGCTCAAAGAGCTTACAATCTATCTTGGTTGTTCATTTTATGGCTAAGAGAGGGGTTAAAATGCTTTTGCGCGTCGCATTGCTTTTTCTCCCTGAAGGAAGACAAGACTCTTCAGGTAGAGAAGGAATTTCCACTTTGTGTTGAGCTACGAAAATAGATTCAACGCTGAACAGCTGGGAGACAGAGAGGAACAACATGTCTATTACAATCTCAATTACTGAACTCCGACGCTCAGCGACAGCGGTTAATTCGACCCCAGCATGCCGGTCTGTTTTACAGCTCCTCGCAAAACCAGCAAGGGGGTTCACCGTGTGCATGTAAACACGCCATGCCATCTGCGGGGCAAAAACGTACACCCCCGCTCAGATTCTCATTCTCATTAGTAAATGACGCTGGTTGATGGCTGCTCTTGCTGGCACGGTCAAGGAGTTCAATACGCGGGACACCGAAGGAATCCATCTCACTGCGGCTTTTAATTGATGAGAGTTTACCCCAGAACGGTCTCGTTCCCATCATGTTATCCATGAATTCATGTAGCACTGTTACATTAGGCAGTGCTGAACAACACAAAAAGAGGACACAACAGGTAGCGCACAACTTAATTTGTCCAATGCAAGTGTGTTTAGGATTCTGGACACCTAGAACCCGTGACTCTTTAGCGTTCTAGGTGCCATGATTGTTTGTTTTGTTTTTGACGTTCTTGAACAACTTGAACATCCAGTACAAACTAATTTGACCTTTATCTCGGTACGTGGTGTCCACTTGTTTAAGTCACTCTTTTGGTTAGCAAGAAACCAGTTGCCATCCAGTTCATGAACTGGTGATCACTAGTTTCCAGCTGGAACTATAATGACCAAGTCCAAGAAATGCTGCACATGAGCAGTGGGACTGAAGCATAACAAGCCTCTCTCGTTCATGTGCTGGGGTAGGGGCCAAGTACAGCTCTTTGCCCAGATGAAAAAGAGAAAGCTACAATTTCTATACGATTGTCTTATATTATGGGATCCACCTGAGCTGCCCATGCTTGTTAATGATACATGCTTACAGCAAAAAGTTACGCAATATTTCTCTAGACTGGAAGCGCTTTTGTTCTGGAACCCTTCTTCTCTTGTAACAAGCGTTTAAGAAGTTTATTTTAAAATAAACTATTAAGAAGATCAACAATGACTTGTATGGTTAACCCCCTAGCCTTCTAAAGAAACACTAACCAATCCTGCTAAAAAATAAGGTGACCAAAGGGCTCCAACTGGTTGGTTTTCTCGGAAACGCCGATTACTTTAGATGCTTCCTTGGGCAATTTACAGGGTTTTTTTTATATTTTCATAAACTATTTATGCAGCTTTGTTGGGTTTATGCTAAGAGCAAAACTAACCCTCCTACGCAAAGTCTATTAAGATGCAGGCCTGAGCGAATTTGCTGAAATCTGGAAAATAAACAGACTTCAATGTTTTCTATTGCAGAAGATACAAAAAGAAGATTGTGTCAGCATTAATGTATATTCAGACATACAAACATGAAAATAGAGCTAATTAATTCTCCAAAGAACTAAAAACACACTGTCAGAGAAGACTGCCACTAACTGCCCTATGACCACTTTGTTGCAAATTACCAGCCAATTACATTGAAAGCATACCATTAAAAATGGAATATATAACGGTAATAAATTCAAAGTCAAAATATATTAATTATCCTCATCTCCTAAAAATTGTGTTCTTATTGTATCCTTTTTGCACTGTATTAATACTGTGATCTCCGCAATTAAGCACGACTCTACACTGATTATTAAAAGGTAAATGTGGCTATTTTTATTTAACCTAAAAAAATTAAATAATTAAAAAAATTATATATAAAAACAACCCACCCTTTTCATAAGTTTTCACAATAAAGGGGTTGTCTTTTTTAACTATACTGCAAAATAAGGTAAAAAAATATTTTTTTTCATAACCATGTATCGAAACGGGACTGTTCAGATTACCAGTACTGCTCCTGATTATATTAATTCAGTTTATCTCTTATTTCTTAGGGAGAAAAAAAAATGTTTTAAAAACTGTACAAATAAAATAAGCTTAACAATCCAGTTTTAGGGATGACATCTAGCAACCTAACGAACAGCAGCTGCAGTAATTGGAAAACGGATATAAAATGTTAAAAATAAAATTTGACCTTTTTTTAGTAAAAAGATGTATTGATAATGTTTACATGCTATTTTCACACGTGGGTCCGGCTTAAGCGAGATAAGGCAAATACTAGATATCTTAATTTCCCAAGGCTTTGCAGAAAATAAGGCGAAAAAAGTCCTCTTGTCACCACTTACACTAAGTATACATAATTTATCGGAAGAGAAGAAAGGGGAGCTGGCTGTGTTCTCTATAGCATTTAGGAGACAGATGGTTAGTCAATCTGTCTTTCAGATACAATATCAGAGAGCGCCGAGGCAGGTGGCTGCTACGCTCCATTACTACGCTGAAAACGCAAGGTGGGACACAAGAAAGCCTGAACCATAAAGTAGAATCCGTCACCTTTACAGCTTTTAGCATTAAGCTAAATGAGTTGAAATGGCAGGTAACAGAAGCTGGAGGTACTTTTAATTAGTATTACGGAGTTGTCTGGTTTAAATTAGGACGCACAGTGCTCAGGAAAACAGGGATCCGGCACAAGTCCCGTCCTCCTCCTACCTAACTCGGCGTCCGCCACTAAGTTAACTTAAGAGGGGTATATACACGTTAATGGGGGGAATAATCATACAAATAGGATGTTAATTTGGCTGCTCCCACAGAATATCCATCCCATGTAGGACACATGTACGTTGTTTGATAATAAAAGGAAACTCTGTAGATATCATTACATTGGTTTATTTGGTGTACCAGAATATAGACAATTCTTGAGAAAATGAGATTTGCATCAACACACTGACGCCCCAGTCGTACTACCAAGCGTCACGTTGGTGCGGGAAACATTAGGTGTTATGAATACTGAGCAAGTTTGCAGTAACCATGGAAACCAATGACTGCGCCACTTTGCACCAGAGTTGTTCTTTAATCCCCATCATCCTGCCGAACGTGCCGTTTAGTGTCAGGTAGCAAGGAAATAAAGACTAGAGAAATAAGAAATGCACCATTCTGGATGCCAGGAGACGACACGGCCCGAAACAGGCAAATCCATGACATGCCTTTGTGTTCCTTCGGTCTGAACAGGAAGCATTATGATTATTTTTTATTTATAGACTAAGCGACTCCATGAAAAGAGCACAGGAAGGAAGAGCACAACAGTACAAGTAGATCTGGACAAAGAACTCAACATCAATACAAGCCAAGATACAATGAAAACACGGCCCACGGGCCTCAGGCCAGTGCCTTTCATTAAACCTAGATTTCTGGGGATGTCTGCACGCTGGCAAACGGTCGAGAAGGAGCGAGCGGTGCGTACGTTCTAAACCAAGTGAAATTTAAGGGAACATTTAATGTTTTAAAGTCCCTAATATGATTAACATCGGATTATGGCTTTTCTAGCGGCCTAGTGTGCCAAGAGCACAGATGGCCGAGGGTTCCAATGTGTTATTTACACACCTATGTGCAAATCCAGCACAACGCTGCCAGACTAACAGGACAGCTGCCGGAAAAAGCGAAAGAGCGGCATTTCTAAAGGAAACCCTGATAGTTTAGCTGACTGTAAGGTATCGGCGAGCTTCACTGAAACATAATATGGCTGCCGGTTTAAGGACCGAGCAGAACACCTCTGTGCAAGTTACTCAACTATCCCACAGATCCTTAGGCTCCCGTGTCAGGATTAAGGATAGGCAATGTTAGCTAGGTTTACCGGCAGACGTTTTACCGAAGCTACCATACTTTGTGAGTCAGGGAGTAGCCCAGGCTTTCTGCAATTCAGACGGTAACGAGGAAGAAAAGGAGCATTCATTAAACCACGCAGAAAGTGCCTGTGACTGAACAGAGCTGCCCTGCATCCAACGGCTTGTAGTGTAACAGATAGCCAACTCATTGCTACAGTCCCTCAAACCATCCACCCAAATGAGACAATGACAGAATTGTGGCCACACAGATGGCAAAAAAGCCCCCTTGTATAAAGACACCAAGATAGCACAGCACCAGGACCATTAGGGGTCTATTCGCTAAAGGGAGGGTTGCGTTCCTTGATTTCACTATTCAATATGAAGGTCCAAACCCCAGCAAGATTATGCTGCAGGAGAAGGTTGGCCGACCCTGTATAATGCATAGTCAACGTGTGAAGAAAGCTCAATAATTTGACTTACACATTAAGCAGGGCCAGCTCAGCCTTTTGCTGGAGAAACTTGCCCTTTATAATGAATAATGTGAGTAAAACCACAACTCTCCCTTTAGTCAATAAACCCTCTAGTGCATTATAGGGAGTCCAGGAAATCCCCTTTTACAGGCAAATTCATTGTGAATTAAATATTTTGCCATATATAATATATTCATTCACACACACGTACAGTTTTATATATAGTTATATTTTTTTATTGTATAATTTGTGTGATCTACAGACAACTGAAAGAGGGTGTTTTAAATAAAAAAAAATTACATAGTACTTCAAATGGTGTCTTCTAGGTGTATCTAGGACAGCCATTATGCTTTGGCACACTCCTGGGTTGAACCCCGTCACAAGGGATTAGAATAATATACAGAAAGAGCACTATGGGTAAACTCAAGCAGATGAGCCGCTAAAATACCACAAATTCCTATCAGCTCCGGCACATTCTTGCTCTGTACTCGCCTGATCCTTATCATTAACTTTTCTTCAAAGCCCTTCTAAGTTTCTCGTAATGGGTGGGGGTGAAAACAAAAAGTTGATGAAAAGTAGAAATTACAGAGGAACCTTTGGCCACAGATAGCTCTTAAGAAGCACCACATAAGGAACCTATTAGCTACAAATAATAGAGGAGGGGGTAAAAACAGGCCTCTGAATGATAACAGGAACCTAAGTAAATCCTAACACGCTTACAAGATTGCAAGCCGCTTGGAACGCACTTCAGCAATTTGAACTTTGTAAAGTTTTCAATCTACAGAGACGGTGCCCCCTTCAAAAATTATTGAACCACCGACCTGTAAAACAAAGCCTATGGGTGTTACTATAAACAGGTAGGAGCACGAGCACTTAATGCCTTCAGTATTAAACTCAGCTGCAATATGATGCTGTTAAGACAAACCAACTTGTTTGGCCATCTAATACAACATCAACGTCCACAGAGGAGAAGATGATCAAGGAGATCTTAACAGAGAGGACAGAAATATCATGGAGCCTATTCACCTACTTGGTGAAGGGACATCATAAACCAATAATGGCTTTTTGCCTCTTAGCTAGCTTGACCATTATTGTTGGTTTTCTCTCTTTTTTTTTATACCAACAATCTACCCTAATTAAACTGCAAGTCATATTCCATTCAAATTGTTAAAGGGATGATATTTCAAAGTTGTCTCTTAAAGACAGCCCCGATACTGGAAGCAAAGTGGGATTCTCCTAAACATCCAAATTGAGAAGGTCTGCCCTGATAATAACAAAATCCACAATGCAATGGGCAGCGGGTACTATTCCTTGTTATAGCAAGACTATAGGAAGTTATTTAGGACTCTATATGAAGTCACCTGCTGGGGACACATATATATTATATTATATATATATATATATATATATATACATAGAAACATAGAAAGTGACGGCAGATAAGAACCAGTAGGCCCATCCAGTCTGCCCAACCTCTGAGTACTTTCCTTTAGTACTTGCCCTTATCCTATATCTAGCTTGGCCTTATGCCTATCCCATGCTTGCTTAAATGACTTTACTGTATTTACATCTACCACTTCTGCTGGAAGGCTATTCCATGCGTCCACTACCCTTTCCGTAAAGTAATATTTTCTGATGTTACCATTAAATCTTTGCCCCTCTAGCTTATGACTGTGTCCTCTTGTTGTGGTAGTATTTCTCCTTTTAAATAAACTCTCTTCCTTTACCTTGTTGATTCCCTTTAAGTATTGAAATGTTTCTATCATATCCCCCCCTTCCTTATCATTCCTTATATTACATCTAAACCCCATACCGATACCTATATTTAGCACACAGGATATCAGTCTTGTACACAAATTAAGAACCAAAAAAAAGTGCAGAGCATTTTTAGAAGTATCTCTATTCAATGCTAGTTAATAGTATCTGCTTTTCAGGAGTTAAGATTTACCGCCGGTGCCTTAGCTAGTCCTTGGATGCATTCCTTTCTGGCTGCTAAACTCCCCATATACTTGTCCAGTCCTGATAAAATGTCTTTTTTTCTGCATGCGCTTATTTTTGGGAACGCAGCCAGAGGGCTAAAGTACAAGGTCGATCTTGGGGGTCTAAAATCTAATGAACTTTGTGTTTAAGACAGGTCATTTCCTCTTCGTTTAAAATAACAAATTGCATCATGGTAGGAATGGTCTTATTGAAAACCTTTTTAGATTAATTCCTTTGCCATTGAAATGTCAAAGGCTTAAGATGGAATACCCAAAAACGGTGACCTGTTAGCGGCCCTCATGGACTGGAGTTGTGTACGTAACATTTAATAACATACTTGTTGGAACTGGGCTGTATTGTATTTACTGGGTGTAACACCCATGATTAGAAGAATATCATGTTGTATTATTTTAGGATTGTTTTTTTTTTTCTCCATGATATCAGTAGGTTCCTGGTATTTGTTTGTTTTAAACAACATACAAGATTCTAAGATACAAATGTGTACCTTATCCATAAATAAAGCTCTACATCCAACATGGCCAATGACAGGGGAAGGGCTAGCAGGGAGCATCAGCTGTTTGAATAGCGTTTCATCTTTCAGCAAGATGGCGGGACGTGTATGCCCGTACTCCCTGTTTTGTTTTACTGCAAACAAAAGAAGTGATGAATAAATAACTTCTCCGACAAACTCAGAGATGATATAAACATCATGGGTTCCAAAAAAGATGCTGAGACTAACAGGAGCTCAGACGCCAATGTCAAAAGTCTCTTGCTGACATCATATCCGCAAAACTAACGCGAATGATGAAATCCTTAGCGGTCGGGTGAACACAGCCAGAAATGAACTATCACTATTGTGTGAAATGAAAGCATCCACAAGAACGTACAGGATTTGCCAAAGCGGAAGCTTTCAGTTAATGGCGTGCTAAAAACGTTTTTTCTTCCTTGGTGATGCAGTAACTATACAGAGTGCGCTCGCTATGTCCCCTGGTCAACCGGCTTTCACAAATGAGATTTTTGCTGAACAATTACATTTTGTATTAGAAATATGTTTATGGGAGTTTCCAATAAAACAGTCACAAACATACATACATTATATATACAATTGAAATACTCAACTGGAAACAGCAATGTTCTTCTGAAAGGGTGTATTAAGTTTTAGTCGACATTAGGTTGTTGTTCTTCTGTAGTGTCTATCTCAGTAGTGTCTATTGTGACTTTGTATTTAACGAAGTTCATCTCATCCGAGTCAACTACTTGGGGCGTTAGAAACGGCAAAGGGGTTGGGCTTCATCATAAAGCATGCATTCATATAAAAAGCGGTTCCGGTACCAAATCATCTACTTTAAGGGAAGACACGGTTCTTTAGCTATTGTGCAAATGTATCTCCCATAAACCCCAACAAGAGCAATGGGAGTGCTATGAATGTTTGAGAATCATGGCAGATATAGATCCACAACAGCTGGAGGGCTACCTGTGGACAACCATGATATACAGTTATTCACATTGTGTTGATGGTTGATTATAACTGGAGCCAAAGTCATCTTAGTGACCAGTTAAAAATACTCATTACTTTGTCCTTTTTTTTGCAGGAGTCAATTCAACTTATACAACTTCGCCCTGGTAGGTCTTGTGTCGTGAAATTACCACCATGTTCCCACATCTGGCGCAGGCAATAAAATGAACATTTTGTAATTTAATCCAAAGGGGAGTTATAATTAATAATACAGCTCCTGGTGTCTATTTCCTATAGATCTCTATGGATGTGCCCTTTACTCGGCTCTTAAACAAAATCATGCACCCAAATACGCCAGTCTCCTGAGCTCCAGAACGGTTTGCCAAGTCAGGGTGTAACAAGCTATCGGCTAAATTCACAGTATTGTACGATGACTGTCGTTACGGAAGTAACAAGCTATCCGATAGTCTTTATTTACTGTAAACTAAAAACTGGCATCGGGTGGCCCTGCTCAGATATATATATCAACTGTGCATCAGTCGTGTTTGGAGAAGTCATCTGGTAGAGAAGTGTCAACATTTTGGTTTATATAAATCGAGATTATTGTTATGTTACGCACTACATATGTCCTGTTTATACATGCAATATCATATAGTAGTATGGTGCTAAATAAATAAATAAGATATATCCTTTCCTGGCTTCTTCATTTTGTACACCCCCACGCAGCTCTGAAAAAAAAATTACTTTAAGTTAATGTGATTACAAATTATTTATAGAATCCCATCACTATGGCAAAGGAAAAATGCTGGCAGGCATTGGAATTACATCATATACATCTGTACCAAAACGGTACAGAAATCTGTTACTGCATTCATCTATTTAACCATTCCAGCACCAGGCCCGTCACAGTAAACAGCTCTCTTCAGACATGATCAGACAGGGATCATTTAAAACGTATTAACGACGGCCCATCAAATGTCACAACAGCTCAATAAAGGAGTAGTTGTTATGCAAATTAACACATTATTAGACCAAGACGACCCAAAACAAGAAGTGCTTAGGACCCTTTATCTATAATGATTATGGTAATAAAAGCCTGACGTGTGGTTTTTCCCATTTTGATCCATATTATTTAAATTATTTTTTTTTACACCTTTGTTCAAAATGTACCGATGATTTGATGGGCCATGCCAATCAACAAGTGTCAATAAAAAAGAGCAACACAATGAGGAGTGGGTTTGGGGCAGAAAATGACATTTATAGAATCCTCTAGATTCCTACCACAACTCCCTTGATCTGAATTGAAAAAACATCATTAGAAATCCTTATTATTTTCAGAATTATCGTCGAACACATGAAGCTTGTTAGCGGAATAGCTTCCTATCTGGGTGCAAACAACAAAAATGGAGAGGCGCGCTAAGATACTCGAGTAATGCCAGGAATCGAGTGTTTGTTTTGGTTAAACTGTAATGAAGGGCAAATACAAAACATCTTCCATGACAATTTTCTATACCTACCGCAGAAACCCAAACACCAGGCAGCAGATGGCACTGAGCACTTTGTGCGTATGGCACAGCACGATTTTAACACTTACAGCGCCAGGCTATGGTGCACCTCCAGTAAAAGGGCTCTACACCTTAAATTTAAAAAAGAACAAAAAAAACACCCTACAATTTCACAAAATTAGGTATACAGCTTTAGTTCAACAATGCCTTTGGCTGAGGAATATGTGAGTTGTAGCCCAATTTTAGATAAATATTTGGACCTCTGTAGACTGCATAAACTAACAAAGAAAACTATTGATCGCCTACATCCCAGATCCCCCCCCCATTTCAATGCTCATGGATCAGGAGCTTTGGAATAAATTAACCCTTTACCTACAGAACACACTGCAGGAGCTGTGGAATAAATTAACCCTCTGCTCATCGAAAGACGCCTAGATGATGTAAGAGGCAGCTGCACAAACCAGTGAATGTCTTCATACAAACTAAAAAAGGAGGTTAACCTTTAAACCGTGTATAAACAGAACAGCGCTTGGCATTTGACGGAGACTTGCAAGAAAGTAACAAAACGAAGCAAATAGTAACCATCTAAGGCTACAGGATTCTCAACACTTCAAATGGCTAGCTAGCTGATGGATGGTCACTGAACACAGGTCCTGGCATTGCAATAGTTAATCAACATTATGGATGGGCACAGCAGGAATTGTGTTAGGGGCCACATGAACCTTACCAGAGATCCATGGGTTAGTTGCAACACTTTAAATCGATATACTTACTGGACTCTAGTAAAACAAGAGAGTTCTATGGGAGATTATATATTTGTTTTTACTTATTTTTACAAATATACAATATATATATATATATATATATATATATATATATATATATATATATATATATATATGTATACACACATATATACATGATATAAAATCATATATACTGATATGAAATCAGTAACAGAGAAATGTGTGAGCATTTGCTTATTGAATAATCCCCAGGCTTGTTGTTCCCATAAAAGCAAGTCATTAAGAGGCAGCATTATTTAAAATGTGTACTAAGCACACCCCTAACATGATAGGGAGGGGGCAGGACTGAGATGTTTTTCCACTTCTCTCCAGACAGAACAGAAAATATGATTGCATAATTAAAATAATCAAATATTTATACATACAGACTGCATGTTTTTAAACACGCATGATTGTTTTGCTACAATCATACAAACAGTAGACTCTGGCTAATGTGTACAAACACACACATACACTCAAACACACTCATTCTGGATTCTGTTAATGTATATAATATAAAGTGCACAGTGACATCACTAGAGGCAAAAAGCAGAAAAAGGGAGATCTAGGAGCACAGTTTAGATGATCGCTCCCCATACTGAATGTAAAGATAATGTATACACGCCGGGGATGGGGGAACACAACAAGTGATGACGGGCTAGCGAAGAGCTGCAGTATTCTCTCCTTACCTTGCTTGGGGTGCACCAGTGCCTCTTCTCTCTGCACTTGAGTGATACAGCTGCTTTCCATCTAAGACTTGCACAGATCCAGTGCTGATCTCTTCTTCTTCCAGATCGGAATCCTGTAGCTCTCCGCTTCTTTACTCTAACTGGGTTGTTTGGTGTTTTTTTCTTTTAAATCCCTGATTCTGGTTCTATTACAATAAGATCTTTGGGATCTCTAAACATAAACGTTGCGATAAATAAATAAAAACCCCCTCCCCAGCCCGTACATACATACACAGGCAGGTCCCAACCCAAATCTCAGAATTGGTTCAACATGGAGAACGCTGTGCAAAAAGAAGCAAAACAACAGAGGAAATGGGACATCGGCCGTTTCAAGGTCCCCCCAATACTATAGATAAACAACCTCCCCGGATCGGCCTCTTGTACGCTCCGACCCTCGTTACAGCTGGACCCCGGGGCCCTTGCTTGGCTCGCAATTAAAAGCTATGATCTTCAGAGGCGGGAAAATAAAAGATTTCGTGGAAATTAAGCTTTGTTTTCCTAGTGCAGGGCAGAGTGATGGGGGAGCCTTGAAACCGCGCGAAGCTGTGATTGGCTGGCAGGGTTGTGGGCAGTATAAAAAGGGAGGTATTTTACTATGCAGTGTTTATCTAAGTACATTCCAGTGCATACGCTGCTGTGTGCATTTGGACTAATGCAGCGAGGGACGCTGCTTTTGGCACAAACACCATGACAGGGGCAAGATTAAGCTGAATTCCCCATGCCCGTTAACCTGTTCGCGCCCAGCAGAGGGACATTTAAATAAGAAGCAGCTCCCTCAGAGCAGGGTTCGCTGTTCTTTGCTGTAGCATTTACATGAACCCAGGGTGATAAATACATTTGACGTATTTAAGAATAAAAAAAGGAAAATAAAGAGGACTTGAAGCACTGTAAGAATAGCATTAATTTATATAGTACCAGCAGATACTGTAGCGCTGCAACAACGGGGCAGTGAAAACAATTAAGAGACCATTTAAAATGATAATAACATTAAAAAGAACACAAGGACGGTTTTTGAGGGGATTTCTAAAAAGTAACCAAAAACATATGGTAAAAACTGTCTCTGTTGTGTTTTTCTGGACGCTGCAGGTGACTTTTGGTCACGAGAAAATACGTATGAATTCCCCAAATTACATAACGTCTTTATAATATCTGCTATTAAGGGCCTTAAAACAGGAGTATCGCATGCGGGCTGGAAAAAAAGGCTTAGGATTTCTCCAAAAAATATGTAATTAGGCAAACTGTGTTACTGAGGATGTCGCCAAGTATTATTTGGTGAAAATGGCGGGTCACCGGACAGTCCTTATAGTCCAACCAACCGGCCTGGGAATTCCTGAGCTTCGTGTGAAGTCAATGACCGTAAGGTTGGGTTGGTGGAGACAGCAGGTCCCCTCACATCAGTATAGTCAGTATAGTCATGGACCTGGATACATGGAGCTGTAAAGTCAGCCCATAAACAGCTTTAGGGAATGTTTTCTGAAGCAGTAATGTGTCTGGGAGATAAGAATGTGTAAAACGCTACAGTCATTCGTTGGGTAGGGGGTAAAAAGTTCAAAAGACCATACTGATCTGTTACATTGTAAAGGTACATGGGCTAATACTAGACCATGGCTAAACATATTGTGGGAACATGGAGCTTGCATTTGGCTGTCAGTACAAAAGGGAAGACTTGACTATGTGTATTTTGTAGTTACCCAGGCAAAAAAGATTGATAAAGAAAATATGTAGTGATAGATGTTTACCTAGTTTACCAAAGTAAAGCTGTTTACCCATGGTTATGGGTAAACAACAACAACAAAATATCTAACATGAGAATATTGGTGTAATGTAGGTAGAAATGGGTGGGATCATCATGAAACCACAACTCTGGCTCACACACCATCCCAAAAGTTTTAGGAAGATACGGGTTAACAATATGTTGCGTTGGTGTTCAATATACAGATGTTTAGAGAGGATTCATTTTAATTTATACCCTCATTTTATACCGTAATTTATTGTATATACTGTAGTAAGCATGTGAAATATCTACGGCAATTTCGTTCAGCCTGTATCCTTCCCTTATTGCAGATTTTTGGATTGGTGGGAATTTACTTTGGATTTTTCGAAGCCAAGGTTTCCCGACTTCATTTTTTTTTAAGGCTACCTTGTAACAAGGAACTCCTCAACTTGTTTTATTGTGTTTTCTACTCAGTGATGAAGAAGCTGGCTACACTCTCTACAAATACCGTACCCTTTCTATTAACTCAGTTCTTAAACCCAAATTATAATAATTAGAAATATCATTATTCCTTAACCGGGGCTTGAGAGCCGCTAAAGTTGTTGGAAACCAGGTTCATTAATGCTAAAGGTTACTTATTCAATGTATTCCTTTGCATGTTCTATATCTTTGATATACAAATGCAGAATGTTTTACACCAAAGTGGAAGCTGTAAGTAAATAAAGGCACGGAATGAAAAAGATTGTAAGAAAAAATTACAGTACGGTATATACTGTTTAGGTGTTGGTAAAGTAATTTTTTTGTTTAATATATAAATACTCATCATTTGTTATTAACTGAAGCTGGAACCTGGGTAACCTGTGTTGGTGCAATATAACGACACAATAAAGCAGTATCTGATCCCACTTCTAGAAACTCACATTTGCAAAGAGGCAAAACATTACGGATGTTTAACTAAAAATAAAACAAGTTATCATTTTTTGAATGTTAATCTGTACTTTATTCTGTTTAAAATTGTATTTGATTAATAAAGGTTCTTGATACTCTCACTTTAAATCTACTAAGTGTATGAGTATTAAATTCCAGTGCTCAAGTAGCACAAAGCACATCCATGTTTTTCAGGATTGTGCGACTATACTTCGCGATGCACAAAGTTAAATCCTAAGAGTTGCCTCCAGAAAACGCATAACAATACAACATCGGAATCAGACTTGAGGATTCAGACATAAAGTGAAGCTGACAGAATCAGTTGATGTATCGAACATAGTACTGATTTCACAGGATTTATTTTTTTTCCTCGTAAAAAAAGCTGTTTTCCATATGATCACTATATCCCAGGGAATTTTTCTGCAGTTTAACGGACTTGTTTTCGCACAGATTTTATACGAGCCAAGCAATAGAATGTACAATTTAAACGCGTGTGCCTTTTTTTTCCGTAGGTTAGAAATATTTGTGTGCATAAACACTGCATCGATGGGAGGACCTTCGGCCATCATGTATAAGCCAAGTAACTTTTACAAAAATGTGTTTTTCATTCTTTGCGGCTGAGTGAGAAAATATTCTGCTGTATTCCACAAAAAATAACATGGAAAAAAGTTTTTTTTTATGGATTTGTCTGTAAAACTTAAAAATGAATGTGTTCCAAAATACTGTGTTTTTACATTATAATTTTATGTTAATCACCTATTTGACATTGCAGTACAAATAGTGACAAAACATGTAAAAATCATTAATACAGTTAAACACAGAGAAACAAGAGAAGCCAATGTGTTGGAGCTTTTGTACAGGGAGTTATGGAGTTTGCACCTCACTTTTTAAATGATCAGCATCAATAACATTGGCACCGTGTTCTCTAGGTACCAAACATGCTTCCACATGGAGGGTGCAGAATCCGCTTGAGAGGCGACTTGTTTTTACTGCCTGTGAGATTTTGCAGTTTCTGTTTTTATTCTATGACTTTAGATTAAAATGAATGGATCCAAATTGTTAGGTGATGCACTATATTATGTTTTATTCTGTGTATGCATATGGAGTATATGTGACATCCGAAGAACTCCTGAGGACATTAAAGATGGGAGCACAAGAGTTTACTGCCTTACTGAGCATATCAGTAGTTTTCATGATACTAATGATTGATCAATGATACCTGTCTTAACCTAAAAAAAACAGTCAAGTGATCGTCCCTCAGCTTTTCCTATCAGAAACCCCTCTTCAGTGCTGGTGTGGCTCTTCACTTTCCCATGCTGGCCAATTAACATGTCTGGCAGCATGAATGCGGCTTGCCTTGGACTTTTGTCATGAAAAATTCCATCTACCTCCTCGCCACTTCCCAGGCGTCATTCCTGCTGTAGCACTGCCTGTTTGTGCCCTTGAAACTGTTTAATGTTTTGCTGTTGTGTCACGATTACTGTTGCTTCTTTGTACTGTGTTTCACTAATGTCTCAGATGTACTGTTCCAGGTATTGACGCATGCCATGTCTGTATATTCTGATTGTTATCAATGTAGGTATTCTGAGCTGCATCGCAGTCAGCCTTGTATAAGATATCTATGTTCTGTCTTTGAATAAACTCAATCAAGCCTATTAGTAAGTGTAAAAAACACGTAAGACATTTTACTCAACCTGTATCCTGATTCCTGATCGCATTTTTTTAGAAGAAGACCATGAAACAAGGAACCCCTCAACCTGTTTTAATTTGTTTTATACAGTGTAATGAAGAAGCAGGGCATACTACGTTAAAAACAACCTTTCCGGTAACTCAGTTCAGTCTAAGACCAAAATTATATTAATTAGAAATAACATTATCCCTCCACCTGGGCTTGAGAGTCACTCACGTTGTTGCAAACTATGTTCATCAATGCTAAAGGTCACATTTAGGGTTTTCATTTATATGTTTTATATATGTGATATAGAAACACTGAATATTCTTCTTTTTTTGCTTTACACCAGAAGCTATAAGTAAATAAATAAAGGCAGTAGGTCGCCGTCACTTCCCTGGGTGTCATTCCTGCTTGAAACTGTTTAATGTTCTTGCTGTTGTGTCACAGTTACTGTTGCTTCTTTTGTTCTGTGTTTTATCTCAGTAAATACTTCATTGTCTCAGAAATACTCTTCCAGTAATTGACACATGCCATGTCTGCATATTCCTGGTTAATTTGTAGGTGTATATATTCTGAGCCGCATCACAGTCTGCCTTGTATATGATATGTATGTTCTGTCTGAATAAAATACCTGGTGGTGGTGTTTGATATCAGGTTGTGTGTGCTGGGGGAACGAGAGAGCGTTGTCTCAGAGTGAAAAGCTTCAGTGTGCCGGATCCTGAAAATAATTATTTAGAACAACGTTGTCAGAAAAACAATTCAGACGTGTAATACTTTATATTGCTTCTTCTTGATTGGAGTTTTGTAGCCCTGGGTCATAACTATTTGTCTTTTATACATCAAATACCACCACAGTTGTTTTTGGCCAATGTTTCTTTAAACACAATGAGAATCTAGTGGTGTCTGCAGCACCTCAACATATTTTAATTGTGGAATTATGTTACGTACTGATTTTTAGATGTTCCACCTTAACTTTTACCAAGCAAACCAATGCCAATGACATTTAGCACAATATCAAACTGTATAATTAATGTGCACACACCTCTGGAAGAATTGTAATTTCAATACAATGGTTATTCCAGTAAGCAAAAATATATATAAAAAAAAAAACCCAAAACTATAAAAGTTTTCAAAAACTAACCCAAAACAGCAATAGAAACTGTAATTGAATGCTTTTAAAATGTATTTCAGCTTTTATACCCCCCGGAAATAGCATTGTATATTACAATGGCTCTATTAGGGAGTGCCATAACTGTGTAATGTGACCTTCATTATGTCAGCTTTGTCATAAAGGATTAACTCTGTTACCAAGGAAACTGTAGATTTGATGAAAAATATACATATTATGAAAGCACCAACTTAAAATGTTTAACCATACAAGATAGGAATCGTTACAATCACCCCCAACCATCTGTATCGGTAATGTTACTTTAATATAAAGAAAGGATGATAGGGATATACATATATATTGTTAAGTAGGTATTCATTTTGATTGGTTTCCTATCTTCTTATTTCAATGTTATATTCCTGAAAGAAAAAGAAGGTATTATGTTTATCGTTTTCATCCGTTCTCTTTGATTACTGTCTGTAACTGGAAAAACAATTGCTTGTTAGCTGACTGAAAATGACTAATAGATCCATTGAACAGAAGATGTCATCAGGCTGCAGCAAAGAGCAACTGACACCCAAAAAGAAATACATTCTTTAGTCAATGATTTTATGAACATTAAACATCATTCAATATTCTTTTGCCATGAACTCCATGCATCGGCTAACATTCATCTCAAAGTGTCTTTTAGACAAAAACCTGATTTTTACCTTTTTTTTGGCTGACTTTCTACTCAAACACCAAACTGAGTTTATTCTTCATTGCAACGCTAATGTGAAGCCTGTTCTGCCATAGACTTTTATTGGTCAGTATGTCCAGCTGAGCCATTGTATTGTGTGAGGAGTCAGCCTGAACAGAGCACATACAATATGGGTAATATGCAGCTGCCTGAAAACATTATACTGTGCAAAAAATATATTGAAAAAGGAAACACAATATTTTTGAAAACTAATCTTGAATCTGATACAATAGAGAAAAACATTTGGTTGGAGGTCCCCTTTAAATTGTGAAACTAAAGTACATCACTTACCTTATCAATTCCTCAGGTATGAACTGTTCAAATAAAACGGCTTGATAAGGCATCCCCACCTTAGCGTTACTTCTCAAACAAAAGACTCCCGCTTTGGTCATTTGAAATGTTAGGTTCTACAATAACAGCATACAAATTACCTCTTCCCAGGTAACTGACCAGCCGTGTTCAATACATGTTAACACGTAGAGGTCAGATAAGATCTTTCGAGAGGGCTAGGCAGGCTTTATGTGGATGTGTGCCTTCCATGTCAGGCATGTTAAGCTACTGTTGATAAGGAGATATTTTATAGCTATTGAACAGTTTCACAAGGCTGATCATAACATAAAATGGTGAAAGGTTTAGTTTGTTTCGTTACATCATTTGCTTGTAAATTTATCAATATATTTCCTGTTGTATAATATTATTGCTTATGCCTTTTTAGTTTACAAAGTTCCAGCTCAATTACAGCCAGCTATGGGATAGTATTGACAGATGAATATTACACAATTGGATATTAACTCACAAGTCAGTTGTTATTATATCCACTCTGTGAATAGAATGTGTGATCGTCTTGCAGGAAACTCTGTGACTTTCCTTACTTGGTGTAATACATTATTTCTAAGTTCATTGGTTGGGCAAATGTTTTTCAGCATATAATATTGCAAACTCCAACAAAGAACATAGTATCCTGCTAATAACATATGCCTTTAGCAAAATTATGAGATTTTATGTGATAATTTAACAAATCTGTCCTTAGACAGTTCAGTAATACTTGGTAATACTTTAGTTATTTGTCCAAAAATGAGTTTGCTTTTTTTCTTTTCAGATTATAATTGTATTTGGTTGGTACATATGAAAAACTGTGAAAACACACACACACATATATATATATATATATATATATATATATATATATATATATACATATATATATATATATATATATATATATATATATATATATATATATATATATATAGATATATATATATATATATATATAGATAGATGCATGAGAAACAGTATTTTGTATTCATTGCTATAATACAATAATATATAAAAGATTTGTCCTTCTTTTGTGACTGAATGAAGTTAGCGAGAATGCTTTATGGTTGCTGTAAAACATATGTCCAAAAGCAGCCTTTGAGTAGAAAGCCTTTGTAATGCAGCTGCCAGAAAGCAGCAGAGAGGGAATTTTTTAAGAGCCATTAATGAAACAAATCCACAATGACATAAGAATTCTTTAGTATAAATACAAATTAATCACAGTTGAAGGAGGCTGATTAGATTGTTATAATCATTAAATATGGTTTTATTGAATGATAACTTTCTTTGAAGGCGAAAGTACTTTTCATAGAAAATAAACCACACACCAAAGCATAAAACCACCAATCATACATACGGGATTTTGTTTTATTTCATGCATCTGGGGCAGCTTATTTAAACATCATCATTTTTATTTTCCATTTTTAATTAGAAACAAATTTTTGTTTTCAGAGTTATATGGGGAAGGAAAAAACAACTTTCAGCTGCTTACTTAACCAGAAAAATATTATTCAAAACAAATTAAGATGGTAAAATAAATTATATTTTCTGGTTAAAAACTCATCTTTTTGTAGTATTCAATACTCTTTTATTGATTTGAGTTTCCTTTCATTTCTGAGATGATGTAACAGTGATGTAAAAAAAATAGTACATTTTATAATTTAATTAAAAAGCTAATTTTATTATAACTTGTCTTCAAGTATCAGAGTTTAGCAAAAATTATATTAGCATAGCTTTCAAGTTTTTTGATAAAAATGCATCTTTTCTATGCACTCATTTCTATGCACAATAATAATTGTTCAGGGGGTCTGCTATGATTTCATTAGAAATATTTTGATATCCTTGGTTAAAAATACTTGTTATAATTATATGCATATATAAGTCATATTTAATATAAAACCTAAAGTTTAATTTCAATGTTGTGAGCCAATATTATAAGGTTTTATTTATTAACTTTAACTTGATTATTTAAATTTAATATCTGAGTAATTTTCATTAGCTGAGATTTATTTGTTTAAAAGCTTTACTGGTATATTATATTTTTAAAATGATATAGTGATATTTATCCTAAAAACATTGTAATACAGAATGTACAGTTTTAAATTAATGTATTTTGTAAATTATCTACTTAAAAAAAAAAGAGTAAAATAAAAGATATATTTTAGTAACTAGTTCTATTCATATTCGGTAATACCCAAGATCAAAATCTGATTGTCAGCTAAGAAAGTTATTGTTTTCTACTGCTAAAATTACATTTTGATCTTTTAATGATTTCAGATTCCATTTCTGAAATATAGTATGTTATAGAAGAGTGTTTGGGTTGCAGAGCATTATAACTCCTGAAATCAAGACTCAGATAATTAATATCATTTTAGAAGATGGTTCTTAAAACTAAGTGCTTCTAGTTTTACTAAGTATCAAACATCTGATTCAAAATTATAGAGTAGTTGAGCAGCGCATATATACAATCAACCCTAGCTCGTAACCTATACCAACTGCAGAAAAAAAATTGTATAAAAATATAAAAATCAGTAAAGTTTAAAATAAAAGGAATCCATTGCTGTTCTCATCAGTCAACAAACTCAAAAAAGCTATGTCTGATATTCCATGGCGAAATAGCATCTGACGTTACTCTTTAACATGAGAAAGCCAAACAGCAAAGTGAGCTATGTCACTATGGTCCACCAGAAGACAATGTTAGTTGACGCCTCTCTATACAATATATACAGTTAGTTGCAGAAGGGTATGGGTGTTGCTCTCCTTATAGATCCATGTCTATGCTTATTTAATGTTCTTGTTTAGATATGTATAGAAAATCCAACTTTTAAAGAGAGAATTGCAATGGTTTTTGTTGCCAACTGATAGCAATTTGTTTTGAGGTCACTAAGGTGATTCTTGTGCAACATATAAAATCCCTGAAGGAGCTTTAGCAATTTGGATGCACTTTGGAAATTTAGAATGATAACCAGGCATGTGTTCATTAAAAAAGTTATTGAAGAGGATCTGTGAAAGAAGGTTTTGCTCTTTCGTGGGTGTTCAATCATTTATGATTTGTCCCTTCTAGGGTTTTGTGTTTTGAAGCGATTATAGCGATAAGGAGATGTCCTAAATTCCAAAAGTTGCATGGTCCTAAGAAATATGTTTTTTATAAATCGTGAGCATCAAATATCTTAAAAAATGCTGCTACTTGTATTTTCAATAGTTTATTAACCTTTATTCATATATGTTGTACCTTCTTGCTATATTTTCAACCTGTTGCCATGGTGAGGATATTTTGGATGGTTTGACTGCATTTCAAAGGCCAAATGATCTTGTGTTTTAAGTATTTGATATTCTCTTCTTGAACTGTTCAAATATAACAAATACGTGTTTTGATGTCCCTATAGTTACTACTAGTTCCACTTTCAGGAATCTTGTAAGAACATGAATTATTTAAGTTGAATTGTATGGAGCTGCATTTTGTCAAAATGTTCTAGTGCTGATGCTTTGAGTTTAGAGGTCATTTAGTATTTAATGAATAAGGTCTGTTTTTTCAGTAAAAACGTTGTTTAATAATATTCCCAAGAAGACAGAGAAAAAGAAAGCACAATGAAATCTGTATATTCAAGGAGCACGGCAGGTTTTATCCCAACCTGAATAACACCTTCTCTGTCTTCAAACAAACTCTATTGCATTAAACAAGATAAAAAGGTGGATCTTTTGTAGCAGAAAAATGTAACAAAGATAAAGTTAAGAAGTAACTGAACATTTATGGACATGTCTATAACTAATCCTCACAGAAAGACGCAAGGCATGTCGCTTTGTGATCTATGGTTACATGGGTTCCCTCATTTGCACATGCATGCTGGTAGACAAAGGCAAAATGTTTAAGCACATCATATGGTAGAAGTGCATTAACCAGAGTATTACACATACAATCAGCCGTTAGGGTCTCTGTAAGTCCGATAAGTGCAGGTTAGAAACTACCCTGGCCCATGCAAGTGAATCTTGAACAACACATGAAAATGAGGGATCGCATGTAACAATAGATATGGAATCAAAAAGTGGCTTATCACTTATATATGTGTGTGCGTGCATACTGGCATTTTACTTTTTTGCTCTATACGATGGGGGACTTTTGTCACGGTTGACCCACCACAAGTATACAGAATCTTTACCTGTCTGAAACATGGTAACTGCTGGGTCATGCCAGGGATGCATCTGCACTCAACAGTCTTAGACAAATAGGTTCATGATTGCAAAATAACAATACAACAAAATGTCCATAATACCACTTTGCGCCTGGAAACCGTTTCCGTTTTTTCTGCTTTCTTGTCTGTTGCTTCTTTATAATATATTTCAGACTAATGTGTAAATACTTGGTGCCACACAGTAACACAATGGAGTACCTACAAATGTATGAATGTTTATGATGTGAAAGATGTTGAATGCACAAATGATATGCCTGTTTTATACATGGTGAAGCTGTCAGTGCTTGTGTTCTGCACTGCGTCGCAGCATGCCTTGTACATGCCAGCGTGCCATATAACAATCTGTCACCTTGATGATGGACATGAATATTGGTTTTTGGGAACAAGGGTGGAGGAAAGATTACACGTTACAGGTCATCTGTGTAGATATACTTTTACTATACCAAATCAAGTTACGGACGAAAAAAGAGACCATAGACAGAGTGGTTGATCACAAGGATGATAAGATGAATACTGGATATGAAACATTTAAGGGAAACCAAAATAATAAGTAAGGTCAAATTCTTAATTTAACCCCCAAGGAAAGCAGGTGTGGAGCTGAAAAATAACCTTTTTTATTTTCCAGAAGGCAAGTTCTTCCATTGCTGAAGTTCAGAGAAATCATAGAAAATCATTCAGAATTATCTTAATCTTATTCTTCATACATGTTTCTTTCCTGAAGATATGTCATATAACTAAACAGATACATTTCTGTTAGATGCCAGACACAACTCTGGTTGTTTCCAATTAGAAGCCACCAAATACATTCTTTAGCTGACATTCACCAACTGGAATCAAAAGCTACATGAATAATATGATGCAAATAAGATGATTGCAGTCCTGAAAGCCGGGACTTAAAGGGCGTTTTCTATATGTTTTCCGATTAAATATTTTGGTTCTTCCCATTTGCTCTCAGGGATACCTCTTAGGTTGCAGGTCCACTGCGAGCTTAAACCTGTGAGAATCATTAGTGTGTGCAGCATATTGCATTGCGTTGAATGGTTGAATTCAGATGCAATATTTAGGTTCTTATAATATGCAGTAACATATTATGTATCGGGGTACCTTTTGGAATGTAAATTCACAACTATGGTCAAAATATGGTCTAAGAGGAATCCTGTACTAACAGGTCTGGTATTGCATTTTTTACATCTCTGAAATGTTTAGTTAAAAATAAATAAGAAAAAAAATTCCCATTATGGATAAGAGAAATTTGACCCTAAAGAATTACACAGACAAAACCCTGCCTTTATCCTACTGATTGATTATAGGGAAGAGTGAGGAACAAGGAGTAAACAAATGCTTAATGCGTGATCCACCCTTGTTTAAAGATGCACAAATATAAAAAGTGTGATACTCCCTCATAAAAATATATTTGACTTTTGTAAACTTCATAGTCAGGTATACAGGCAGATAAGTTGTGGTTGGCAGGCATCAATGGCTGCTCATACTTAGCTAATGGATTACTCAGATTTTGCCTAGAACATGTGTAAAAAGTGTATGTATAACATACCGTATATAATAATAACATGTGTGAATTTATTAAAATATAGTAAAGCAAGTGAATGGATATTTATAGCTGCATCGATCACTGAGATACATTTTGGAAGGTAATTTTAAGGATGAAGTGTGTGTGTGTGTGTGTGTGTGTGGTGTGTGTGTGTGTGTGTGTATGTTTTGTCAAGGGGAGGTTAAAACCTTTAAAATAATACACAAAACATACTAGCAGTGAAATATTTATCTTGGGCACTGTGCCCCCAGCCATCCCAAACTCTTTATAATGTTCAACATTTAGAAGCATTAGGAACGTCAGTCTTATGGTCGCTGTTTAATTTTAGTGTAAAACATTTTCTGTCAAACAATTGTACTTTGTGAATTGTGGCACTTGTCAATGGTAGCTGTAATGGATGCCTCCACCAGACATATTACATTTCATTATCCAATACTTGCCTGTTAGCAGTTCTGTTAGCAATTATTTGAAGTCATCATTTACCTATATATCTGTCCACACTGTCTTATTTTAGGTAATTAGGAGGACCATCTCTCCTAAACGTCAAAAGAGAGGTCTCCACTTTGAGCGCCAATTGTCAAAGGAAAGTACAGCAGAGAAGCGGGGAATGAAAGATATATAATAGTATGCAAACAAGTTGCAGTCAGCAAAACTGAGCTACAAAGGTCCAGCTTGCACACTGTTTATACCCACATGGCTATTCTTATGAGCGAGTGATTTGTAATGACATTGAGCTATAGAAAAGGTTTGTCCTGCAGCTTCATCAGTATAAAAATGACACTCCAGCCATCATATGCATCTTAATTCTTATGATTACTGATTAGTCTCTTTACATTTTTGTGATAGCCCCCAAGCCAATGCATGGGAAAATTCTGCAGAATAGCCCCGTATGCATTCACCTCTTTACCTATCCCCCCCGCTATTTGACTTGCAAAAAACATGTCACCTGCAACCTTAAATATTTACTGCCATTTAGCACCAGAATGTGTTCCGGGGAGGGGAGGTCAAATAAGAGCCCAGTGCACATGCACAGAAATCAACTGGCTCATCGAAGCCAATCAGTGGCACGACAGGCTGGACCATATAACTCTGAAGAATCAGCTTCTCTTAAAGTATTTTCATTTTCTGTACTTGCAAAGTACTTTAATATGCATTATTTATTGAGGAATGTGACTTTTGACTTGCTCTAAATTGAATCAAAGTCACAGCTGCAATTATGAGTGCCACGCACAGGGATAGACATGCATTTTCTACTAACTTGTCTCTACCAATTGATTCTCTTCATGTGGTAAGGTAAGTTTTGTTGTTAATGCCACTGACAATCCTAGGTTTTCATATGTATGCATTTTACATCCCTACCTTACCGTAGGTGACTAATGAAAGTTTATTGGGGACCTCACCCTTTTCCATTAAACTCCATAGTGCTTTTATGGCTAGAAGTACACAAAGTGCAGTGGCTTGTGGGTAACTAAATAAAAAGAGTACAATGGATGGATGGAAGGAATGACTAGGTCGGAATTAGAACATTTTCTCCAACGGTGATTCCGTTTGCAGGAGATGCAATAAAATAGAGGGAGCCTACATACTTATCTGGTTGAAATGTTATGAAATCAGGTATGCATGGGGAAAAGCCTTCACTATTATCCCTAAAGTATTAGATGGGGAGGTTCAACCCAAGCCGACATCGGCACTTCTTCACCTTACCTTATTGGACTTCACCTCAGGAAATAGGTTATTATACATATCTATATGGCATTCAAATTAATGGTTACGAGTAATTGGAAATCCACAAAATCTAGTTATCTAAGGCAACTCTTCATAGAAGTAGACTTTCAAGCCCCCATGGAAAAATAGTATTATACAAATAATTCTGATAGGTTAGATTTATATTAAAACATGAATCACCTAGAATAAAGTACTTCCCCCCACACACACACAGATCTAGACTATAATTTGCAGAGGATAAAAAGATGGCTGAATGGTGTATAAATGTACAGTAGATATTTGTATCTAAATCAATAAGAAACACAACAAAATGTTTAGATTTATGTATCTTTTCAAAAATTGCTTTTTTGTACTTACGAATCTTTACAATAAAATGTAAAAATAATAATAAGGGAATTGGAGGATCTTAGTTATGAAGAGAGAATAAAAACAATTTAAATTTAATACACTAGAAAAAACGGCGTCTTGGAGGTGATATTATAACATTGAGTAAGTATGTACAAGGCCAATATAAAGAGCTCTCCAGTGACCTGTTCATTAACAGAAATGTATAAAGAACAAGAGGTCATCATCTGAGAATGGAAGAGCAAAGATTTCATACACAACAAACAAAGGGATTCTTTACCGTAAAGACAATAAATAATGATGGAATAAATATTAATATTTTAGAGCATCTTGATCCAAGGAGAAATCTGATTGCCTTTCAGAGTCAAGAAGAAATTTCCCCCCTAAGTGGCTTAAATAGGGTTTTTTGCCTTCTTTTCGACCAAAACCAGGAAGAATAGGTAGAAGCTGAGCTGTAGCTTGCTCCTTTTGCGCATGAGACAAGAGGTTATTTTATTTACACCGCCTTTGCACATACCTGCCCATAAACACACATGTTCACATACACTGCTCTTACACACGACTGCCCGTATATGCTACCTTTATACAAACCGGCCCATAAACACACATATACACATACGCTGCCTTAACACATACCTGCCCATAAACACATATGTACACATACACTGCCCTTACACACAACTGCCCATATATGCTGCCTTTATACACACCTGCCCATAAACATACATATACACATACACTGCCCTTACACACACGTGCGCATATACACATACATTTGCCTTTACACACACATATGCACATACATACACACACCAGCTGAAGTGTTAACATAATAGAAATGTGCTCAAAGTTCTGGTCTTACACACACCTGCCCATACACACACAAGCTCACAAACACATATATACTGATATATACATATATATATCTATATACACACATACACTGCCCTTACACCCCTTTCTCCCCGTCTCTTACCTTTCTCATCTTCCATCCTCCATCCTTTCGTGGGAGCGCGAGGTCTGTCATTTTTTAGACCTCTGGTTTAGTGCTCCCTAATCACTATGCACCAGCTATTGATGCAGAGCGTGGGGATGGCGTTATATCCCGGCGCTCAGCATCATTTGCCAGCGCGTAGTGATTAGGGAGCACGGAAGCCAAGGTCTGAAGTGATGGACCTCACGCTCCCTAATGCTGGGCCGGTTAGAGGGGGATTGTGAACTTCCCAACCAGCCCTGCAGGCTGCTTATCAGATGGCCGTGCGCCCCCTCGCAGCTGCGCCTGAGGCGAGTGCCTCTCTCACCTCACCCTTCCTACAGCCCTGGGTAGAAGGGTTAATCTTGATGGACTTAAATGTGAAATCATTTCTGATTGAATATTCCTATGGGATCTCTTTTAATTCTTTTAACACCTCTATAAAATAGAGCTCCTCTTCTTTACTTTCATGTACAGAATAAAGATGGAGTCAAGGGCTCTGTTACTTGGTATTGCTGGGTTGTTACTTATAACTAATATAATAATATTGAACTTATAACACTAAGACTCTCCACTTTGGACCATACATGGGTTGAAGAGGTCCTTTTCTCTTTAACTCAGAATGAAGTTATAAGGAAAGGCCTTCTTATGTTGTGTTCTGATGTAGTAGCTCAACACATTTTGCCAGTAATTGGCTTCTTACTGGTGCATCAGGAAGAAGCCAATTACTGGCGAAACATGTTTTTATAATTGTTATTCACAGGTGTTTTTACAATCAATTGGACAAACACATTTAGTTTTGTTTGATTAAACACTTTTAGTAGGTTAGTACATTTCACACTTTGTTTGTTTGCACCTTGTTTCACAATGGTATGATAGTGATAAAGGCTGGTTATATTACTTATGCATTCAATAGCAAAATGGGTCCTTTTTGAATCATGCTTTACTCTGATCACAAACTTTCTTGCATTCCCTTACTACAAGACATCTACTGGTATCCTGCTTAAAGCTTCAGAAACCTGTACATTTTTTTTTACACGGTTATAAATAGGATTGGCAGGCTGAGCATTGGATTATATCTCTCGGCACAGATTGGGTGTCAGATTGTATGGCATGCAGCAAGCTTAAACATTTCATTCTTGTTTTTCTACACAGCTCTTCCATTCAGCAATAAAGAGCGTGGAGCCCCAGAGCACAGGTTGCTAAGCAACAGTCACGTGACACACAAGGGCACAGTTTCCATTACACAATACTGAAAAGTGAGATGGACAGCAAGAACAGAATTTGGTGTTCATGTCCTTGGGCAGCCAGACAGTTTTAGATTGAGTCTCCTGTCAATGCTATAACAGTTTCATTGACTGCTGCAATATATATATATATATATGAAAGATATAAAAAATAACCATATAAACCCCTTGTGGTGTATCTACATTACCCATTTGATAAATGGGCTGTGCTTTCTACAATCCATGAGGTGTTGTAGAATGTTATAGAATCCATGGGAATTTCAAGCAAGCGGGCCAACTAAATGGCTCTTATCTACTGTTAGATTCTATACTTCTGTATCATAGTTGCCTTCCAATCAGAAAACCCTATATTGGTAAATACAGAGATCTTTCCCAAGAAAAGTATGAATTAACTTTTTTTTTTTTTTGCTCAGACTGGGAAATAGAACACATTTCCCAGCCTGCAAAATGTAGGTCTTCAGAAAAGCACAAACTTGTTATAAATAATATTGTAAAGTATGATTTATACACCTAGAAATGCATCATTTTTGTCCTCCTACACCACACACATAGACAAAATTTGTTATAAACCATGATGGCTCCCTGGGACTGCGAATTTTTAGATCCAATTACTAAAGTATAATTAGATAATTTGCTAATGAAATGTCATTATTCACAAGTTTTGTGAATGCAACTAGTCTTGTCTTTTTTTTTCCCCACTCTCTCTCTCTTGAATAAATCACTGAGAGCCAATAACACATAGATCACATTCTCCGAGAGTCAAACATTAATATAGCATCAGGCACCAGCTTGTCTCCTAAATAGGGAAGCGATAACAAGATATTGGATTACACTAAGATTCATTTACTGAGGACCCTGCAGGCTAAGACAGCTCAAATTTACTTGCAATGGTAAATGAGCCCACGGTAGAGAAATTAAATTAACAGTACTGAAAGGCGTGTAACAAAGTCAGGAAAAAAAAAACAATATAGTAACTCATCACACCGATCATTGGTGGTACAAATATTTAAAATGTATAATTTATATTAGAAAAACAATCTATATGGTGTTGATGAATCTTTTTAACTGGGCCATCCAGTCTTGGATGTATAAAGTCAGTCCTAGCAGACTAGACCCTCTGTGTTTAAAGAAAAATACTTAGCTCATGGCTTACGCTTCTACAAAGTTAGAGAGATATTCCATTCCAGACCATTTGTGGGACAACAATGTGTTATTTTTTGTTGGGAAATGACACTAGTGTGATTTCAGTAACTCACTTAAAAGCAACATCTTACCAAGTTGAGCTTGAACACATTTAGGTTCCTGAAAGCGACATAACCTGTTCCAAAAATCTCAGTTTAGTAAAACTGGGCTCAGCCCAACCAATAAAAAAGTGTGAAACGCTAAATGCCTTCTCCCACTCAGCACAAGGACACGTAAAAGGACTTCTAGCATCTAACTTGGCTTTTGTGCAGTGTGACGAGAAGAGACTTAACTACAACTTTGCACCAGAACTGCTTGTGCTAAACCGTAATACAAACCATCAAACAGCACAAGAAGCTGTATTTTTCCCAGTTGGACTCTCACGGCACACAGATAGATCTTATTGGGTTGGGAGGCACTTGTGCAATGGCATAGCTGCTCAATGGGACATGTTAGGGACATCAGAGTTACACTATGGAGGAACATCAGCCATTTTTTCCAAGACACACACACTTCACGTGTTGCTTGTGGTGTTTGGGATAACCAGTTATAGGGTGTCACATAACAGTATTCTGTTTGCATGAGTGACGTCATCAAATGGAATGAGTTTTGGCAATCTCTAACAAATTGCTTGATGGCCCACATTCTACCTGTGCTTTTGAGCAGCATATGAAACTTATTTGTGGAAAAATGGCTAATATAGTCCCTAGCCACATATCTTCTTGAGGGGGAGTATTGGGATATGAAGTCATATCCTATTTCTCAGTAGTGAGGCTTTTGGGAGTGGAGGTTGGTCTTTCGTGCAACTGTAGTGCTGCCTAGGTCAAGCCTACGACAGTCCCAATCACAATGCATCTCCGCTCCATGATAACTGGGGATGAAATCCCTTTGTCAGATCCCCTTTGTGATTGTTTTGGCTATTCTCAGGCTTAGTTTAGCCTGCTAAGATGATACATTTCCATGTCCAACAACTAAACTTTACAACTTTACAGATAACCATGGTGTTTTGGGAAACCAATGGATGGGCAGCTGTGGCAGCTGGAATTAAAGTCTGGGTAAAAGTAAATACAAACCATCTGTCGCACGAAGAAATCTTGTCTATGAAAGATGGTTAGGACTGAAAGTAGGCTTTAACATGACAAATAATACAGAGTGGTGTAAAAAAGTGAAAGCACTGATAAACATGACATAGTAAGAACAGCCAAGTACTCAAATGAATCCCATGGGGGTATTTTCTAAACCAGAAAAAAACATGTTAACAAATGTATATAATAATTGTATTTGTACTGCTGTAGAAAAGTACAAGGCTACAGCCATACCTAACTATGACCATACCCTAAAGGGGACTTTCTTATGTTCACCCCGCACTCAGGTTTAGACTGGGAAATACCTAGAGTAACTATGGCCTATGAGGTGGAATGGTTTAATAAGGTGAATTGAATATGCCAGGGGAGGACTAGCTCCTTTTGGCCCCAGAGCAGAGGGGACAAGTTAAGGTTTTATCACACATGGAAAATGGGGAAATTAGATAAGTTGAAGTTTTATCTGCTGTGAAGTTATTTTCCTGTCTATTAAGCCAGATTACTTACAGTACACTTAGAACACTTGCGATGTTGCGATGTAGATGCATGAGGTCTTATCCAAAAAGCAGTATATGATATATATTCATTCATTGAAAAAGTCATATTACAATACAGAAATCAAGTTAAACAAGTATTTTTTTCCAAAAATAATGCCAAGACTATAAGGACATTATGAAATGCACATATGTGGGGTCCTAGCCTCAGTAGTGATAAGCCATACATTTTAACGTATATTTGAAAAACATATTAGTCATAAATAAGATACATATGAAAGTACATAGCATTATGTAATATCACTGTGGCCCATGTCATCATGTAATGGGACCAACTGGTAGAGCACTGGTGTAGTCTAATTAATGTAAGCATGTGTAAGTGTATAGTGTTTATTCCCCCAACCATCATATTAATATCCACACCATCATTATCATTTATCCTCACCATCCATGCCATCCCATACAATTATCGCCCCGTATTTCACCACAAATGGTGCATATTGTATCTAGACAAACCTACACACACATACATATTCACTCATCCTACACGCAAACGTACACACAGATGTGTACTCATACTAACACATACACACTCATGCAACATAAATACTGACATACTCACTCCCTGCCTCCTTCAACTCAACCTATTAACTTCCCGGAGGGATGTAACATCGCATTATGTGACCCTGCCACGTTCCTACCTGGACCGACCCTTTTTTAATAATTTTCCCAGGCCAGCCCGCCCCTGGATGGATAGCCTCAGGACCTGGTATCTCATTAGGCCAATCCAGCCCTGTTTCTAGAAACCTCTATGATAGCATCTCAAATTATAGTTTAACAGATTGAATAATTAAAATGAGTTGTATTGTTATACCATTAATTATTTCTTTGAAGAAGCCTACGGTTATTCTTATTTACTTTACATGGCTCAGAAAATGAGGATATGTTTTATTAGGTATATTTTTACAAAACAAAGCTCATTTCTAAGATATGGGACTTCTGCATTCCCTCCAAATATTATGAGCTCCAAGACAAGAGGGACATCAGAAGAGGAAAGAGGCAAAGAAGGAGTTGGGTTCAGAGAGGTATTAAAAAAAACCTTTAAACAAAAATGATGTAATGTTTAAATTCATTATGCTTGTGAGGCAAGGTTTGTAACCTGACCTGTGTATAACACCAATGAATCCTAATGGCAGGGACCCAGAAGCAAAAGACCTGCTGCGGCCACATCTGGGCTATCTCACCTGTCAAGCTAATGAAAGCTAACCATGTCATATGACCAAAGACCTCTTTTTATTCAGGACCTGGTGACAT
The DNA here is from genome assembly GCF_027358695.1 of Spea bombifrons. NCBI lineage: Eukaryota > Metazoa > Chordata > Amphibia > Anura > Pelobatidae > Spea > Spea bombifrons. Next base: position 115,193,453 of record NC_071088.1, read on the forward strand.
AAATACTGTCTACAGAACTAGTGCTAAGGTCTCCAGTATAGAGGTAGCATGAGGTAACGTGGCAGACAGGGTGACATGTGTAACGCTTTCTGTGCCTGGTCAGTATGGATCAACATGCGCCATTCACAATTAAAAGAAGCTACCCATAATAATAGAACTAAGCCTTTATACATATCTTGTGCCTTTGTGGAGACATAGCTTTTTACCAAAGATTACACATAGTTATTAGTATCTCCACCCCTGTGTCCTGGTGGGTGCTTGTCTACATGGATACCTACCAAGTGTCATGTTATAATAGGGAAAAAGTAAGCCTAACCTCAAGAAAAAAAGGACAGTTGGGTTATGGGTTTACTTTAAGTTACTTTATAAACATGGCATATCAAGAGAGGCTTTGCTGTGTTGCCTTCACTAATTGTTTGTTTCAGTAAGTATTTCAGCAGTGAGAATCTTCAGTCATATTCATTAACACAATAATACAATATTTGTGTATTTCAGCGGCATCTTCTCATAGAGTAAGGCTTTCTAAATTTTCACCATATACGTTAAAGTTTTACTTTTTTACAGATCTCCTGGGAGCTGCAAAGCCTGTGAAATATCTAAGGTTTGAAAAATGAAAATAAGATTCTGAAGCCCCAGATGTTAAAATACTTTAAGCAGCAAAGAAGGTAGATATTTCAGCAGCAGATGAAGAAAGGAGTGTATATGAGGGCGGTGATGCCTTACGTAAAGCTATTGTTACTGCAAGCTGCATATTTCCTTCTTTGTGATTTACCCTTTAGTTTATGGTCTCAGATGGTACTATCATACTTAACCATTTAAATGGAAAAGCGACAATGAACTCCAGATGTTAAAGGGATAATTTACATGGGTAAGTCTAACATATTTGCATACTCATATAAATTTTTATGAACGATAAGAACCATTTGGCCCATCCAGTCTACCCATGTTTCGTGATGTAAGGACTCAAACCTTAATCATTTCTCGGTCTAATCTTCTATTTAGGATAGCCATACATCTATCTAATGCATGTTTACATTCCATCACTGTATTAGCCTCTACCATCTCTGCAGGGAAGCTGTTGCCTTTATCTGCCACCCTCTCAGTAAAGTGAAACCTGAGAAATTTTAAAATGTAGGCAACTGGAAATGTTCACATATAAGGTGGAGTTTACATAGATAGTAAAACATTGGTAATTAATCAAATTATATTATTGTCAGTTTCTGCGGAATCTTTACAAAGCCAAGAGAGAACCACTATAAAGCCATGTAAAGAGAACACCAGCAAACCAGATTGAGAAGATCAGTACCAAGCCAAAGAACAATAATTACTAATTACTACCAAGGTACCTGAAGAGATCCATACAAAGCCAAGTTAAAAGAACCCCCAGCAAGCCATAATGCGAAAACCAGTACCAAGACAGGTCCCCTACAACCAGGTAGAAGGGAATCCTTGTTGGGATAGATTGAGGAGACCCTAACTGAAACAGGTGCATAGGACAAGGCTTTGGGAGATGAGAGGAAGAGGGCTACAAATGGAAAGGTGGACGCGTTAAAGGAACTGTCCATGGTTGCCAATAGTCTTGTGTCAGCCAGAGCAATCCCAGCAACCAAACTTACATACTCCCGATCGCTGTCAAGATCATAGCCCCAATTCTTTGCTTACAGTGCACACTTCTACAACAAAACCCACCTGACCATATCTGCAGCATGGGCTTGTGTGCAAAAGGCTAAGCGGAGCACCAGAGACATAGGTCAGACATAGTTCTCCTTGGGCCCCAAAAACTCAAGGCTTGACCTGTATAACATTCTAGTCTGAGGTAAGAAACTATTAGCTAAAATTATTTAAACCTGTATCCTGTAAAAGCAGCCACCTGTACCTCACAAATATAATACAAGCTTCAGATGACAAGTTCAGTAGAGACACACAAGCTGGTCATAGTTGTGTGTGAGCCACACCCGGCTTTCCTAACTACGAGAAAAGACAAACTCTAGTTACATAGGGTTCTACCGGACATCGATGCCTGCCAAATGGTGTATTAGCCATGTCGAGTCTGGCATGCATTCAGGCACTGAATTTTAGAATTCAGAATCAAAAATAGGCAAGGCTGAGAAAAACTCAATGTAACGGGTTACAGCAGGAAACAAACAATAAGGTCAAGAAGAAGGACTCAAATCCAGTGAGTCAAAGTAATAGAATAGCAAACACCAAGTACCGAGTGAGATCAAAATTACAAACCATTGATAACTAGCATGTTCTCTGTTTAAGCAGCCATTAATTTGTTATGGCCCCATATGGTTACTGCCCCAAGTGACATTCTTATATGTGAAGTATTGCTGCTTGGAAGCCACAAGAACGTCCTGCAGATCAAATGGACCACCGGGGATCCTGGCTGGCAGAGGCATTGTTACAGTGTATTCTTGCTTCTCCATAACCACCATTCAGCCAAATAAACGGATGCAAGAGGGTTCAAAATATATGCGACATTAACATGTTCATTTTCCCATTTCAGAAAATCATTTTAACATGTGCAAATATTTAAGAATTATTTCAATTTTACAATTTTCTCACTTAAAAAAATCAACATAAAGACTTATCATGTGCCAGAATATGTTTTCACTTTTCCAAGAAATTCTGAGACAAACATTGCTCGACACCACACAGTCTGCACAGGAACAAAACAAGAAAGGAAGCTGACATGACACGGGCCTGTGATATTGTGTTCTTGGCCCTGGCCCATTAACTACGAGGCATTTATGGTTGAGATAGAAACCCAACAGGATCAAGAGGGTGGTGGGCTGTAATAGACAACATCTTTATCTTACAAAGCCACTGTAAGAGCGCAAGGAAAGGCAGCCTCTGGACTACACCTCCCATGATGCCCGGCCATTTTAAGAGACTGGCCTAGGACTATGGGAGTGATAATCCAAGATGGCTATGGAGAGTAACTACATTGTGTACATATAATCAGGTAAACCATGTCATTAAAGACCAGAATATATGAAATCCCTGCCTAATGGACAAATACTCCATTTACGAGAATGTTAGTCGTTTACTGCGTCTGGAAAAAAAGAAATGTACATTGAATGAATTTAGCATTTATCACCAAAATATGGATTGATGACTCCAGGAAAAATCATGGCTGTGTATTTGTGTGTTTTCTTTCTGCCCCCTCCCCCAGATTTTCCCTCTCCCTGCCACGCCTGCCTGCTTTATTAGCTTGTTTACATTGAGCCTGGCCTCTGGAAGCGCTTCCCTTTCTAGGGCCCCCCTGCTATAATCTGAGGTTGTTTCCTATTGCTGCCACATTGGCTATGCATTCCTGAGCTCTGAGCAACAGCCTCCCCTCCCCCGCCCTTCCATAGAGGTGATGGAGTTAGTCGGCAGACACTAGATTAAAGGACTTAGAGCAGAAACTATTACCAATTTACAGTGTCAAGACTACGCAAACAGTATTTTCTTATTTTTAAATAACGCTTGCAGTGCGTAAGTTTGTCAAAATTAGTAAATGGGAAGTTATAACAAAAATATCACATTTTCCTCAAAATTGTATACGTGCAAATCCTTATACAATTTTTACTCTTTAGATTCATTTTAAAGTTATTACCGCCAGTGAAGTGAGAATGGGGCATGATCTTTTTAGGAATTTTGTCATACATCACGCATAAAACAAATGTTAAATTTTATGTAGAATTTGACTCCACCCAATTTTCCTTTTTTTTCTCTTTCACAAATATTTTTTATATATTTTTATATTTTTAAGTAAAAAAAAGAGAGAGAGAAATCTTAGTGTACACTATCAAAATAGTACATGGAGATGCAAAAATAAGAGTATTGGAAAATACTTGGCCATCATTTCAGTTGGATTCTGGCCTTCTTGTCTAGAGCTAGAGAGCATGAAGACGGAAGAGCCATAGCACACAGAGATACATTGGGTCGGATGAATGTGTCTTATTGCAGCGCTCTTTGAGTGCTCTGCATGTGCCTTCCAGTCTCAGGAAAGCGGTGAAGCAGAGGGGCCTGCCTGGATGAAATGAAATCTGTAGGAAGATTAGAATGCAAGGAATGTGGCATTCCTTCAAGCCTGTATCCGGCTCATTTCTCAGCCCTACAGTTGGACAGGGAAGGCCAGCAAGGGTTGCTGCACTCAGCATCCACATCCTCCTGCATGCAGGCTTAAGTCACTTTAGAAAATCTATAGAGAACATGCAGCCCTTTTTGTGCTAAATTGTACAATAGTTATGCATACACTTGGGGTTTCTATTTTCTATGCTTTAATCATCAAATGAATTATTTGACATCATAAGTTACATATATATTTTAACTTACACGTTGCTTTGTACATCACAGATCATGACTAAATCAAATCAACAGAAACAAACCAACATCTAGAGTGGAAAGGACCATGCATCTAAAATTACAATTAATTTGAAGAAGTGAGCTTCGGATTTTCTCTTGAATATCGACAGTGCGGAAGACAGCTGGATATCTTGTAGAAGTGAGCAAAGGCAGGCATGTGCATTTTGGAAGGAACTGGGGTTAGAGCGTAAAGGTCCAAGAACAAAAATAGGGAGAATATCTGATGAAGGCAGAAATGAATGGAAGAGCAGAATCATAGCGACCTTAGTATTTTAGGTCCTGGATTTTAAATCTGATGCCATGGGTAGCCAGTGGTGGGCTTCAGTAACTGAGTTCAGCGTGTGGCGTCAAATAAATGGTAGTTGAGATAAGGACTAAGATTTTTAATGCATCTTGGGTGAGGAACTGGTGGATTCATACAAATGTCACTGTCTTTAGGTACTGGCAGCAGCATTTTGTGAGGAATTGAATGTATGAGATGAAGAGAGGCCTGATTAAACTATAACTCCAAGACATTTGGCATGCATAGTCGATACTGCCATGTTGGATATTGTCAAAATAAAATAGAGGCAGTCTGGACTGCACAAAAAACTTCTTTATTGCACAAAAACGCTCTTTACTGAAGTATGTGCTGGGTGGTCTTGGTTCTCTAAAACAAGTAGAATTGCAACCAACTGAACATCGTGTTCTTTTCTTTGCCTTTTTTCCCTTTCCTTTATTGTTATTTAGTCCCAATAGATTCTATAGCCAAGGGTGGTTTTTGAAAATAGGTACCAGTTTCAGAGTGGTAACACAGGCCCTTTGGAATTCTGGTACGTCTGCTGCTAATACCAAGCATGCTCAAGGTAGTCATTGTTTTATCACCAGCATTATAGAACTCTCGGTAGATATTTGGATGGGTTTACTTCCTTATATTACCAAATAGGGCTCTCGTCTTCAATATGGAATATACTCACCAGTGGAAATCAAATGGTCAGATTAAGTATGTGGCAACCACATTCACTACACAATGCAAGGTTAAAGGGCCAGTCTTTATGTTTCTGGAGCATGTAAAGCTTACCGCCTATAAATTATGTCTCCAATTTCCTGTTCTGTCTGAGGCTAGTTGGTTTAGAGGAATATAGGTCAAGTGTTTGAAAAGTTTATGCCTGCACATAAGTTAAAACAAAAGGCTCTAGGAAGGAGCTTTGATCCATCATCAGAACAGGATGCACTTGGTATCAGTAGGGGGTCTTCATGGTCTGGTTAGCAGTAAGTTAGTGGTAGCTGCTTACCCTCTGAATGACCTGCATTTGAAGACATCTAAACAGGTCAGCTGGACTATCTGACATGTATTTACTGGCTCAGAATGTCACATGCCAATTAAGTGTTCCCAGCAGAAATTATTAAAGATGCAAACTTTTACTTGAATAATAATGTTTGGGAAAAGGTTGGACATTCAACAGCACTAAGAAAGATGTTTCTAATGCTGGAATTAATTACAAAAGGTTCAACAGCAGAGTAGGCGGAACAGCACCTTTTAATTTTAACTTTTCTTGGTAGCGTTTTTGTGTGCTAGAGGGTAAATAAATATATTGCTTCATGTTATTTGTTCGTGTACATTTACAGGAACACATTTCCTACTAAGCACGTACCAAGGGACCCTGAGCTTACTGACGGTTCCATATATGTGTGCTTCACCCAATTTGTCTACCTCTGGTCATCCTACAAAGTCATTTAAATATTTGTCTAATTTTTTGTGTGTGTGGAGAATGTGGTGTACCTAGAGGTGTTTGTTGGGAAAATGCAGCTTTATGTATGTATACACACAATATTTATCCAACTGTGCCATACGACATGCATTCCATCCCTGTGGCGGTTGGTCTGGAAGTTTCTACCTTTTGATATAACTCCTGGCAGGGTTGGACCTGGGACCAGAAGCCAGGCATTTAAAGCACATTAGCCCAAGGTTTAAATGGTTAAACGACAAGGCTCAGTGGTCTACTGGGGATCTGTCCCATATGTATCCGTCCATCTGAGTGTATCTGCCTGCTGGGTACTTTTATTTGCACTTTTTTCAACATCCCCTAAATAATAGAGTAATAAAGAACATGCATGAGTTTTTAGGTTTACACCCTACACTATGTTTGTGCTTCTGGAGGGCAACAAGGGGGTGTTTAAATTAATGGGGGGGTACTTTACTTTTTGCACTGCTCTTGCACTGTAAAACAGTGTGACATGATTAGAGATCCCTTTCAGGATCCTGTAGATCACAAGAATCTCTCCCTGTTGATGACATCATTAAGGTCCATTTCAATATGGATGTTTTTTTTAACCTTTTCTTAATGTCTAATTTATCTTTTTTTAATATTTCTGATATTTTCTTATTTTTGTGGGAGAAACTCAGAGGGGCATGTCTAATAAACTACAAATAACTCTACATAGTGTCTACACATCCATCATATTTATAAGCCCTAGTGAGCTAAACATCACTCTCCGCCCAAGGCAAAAAGGGTGCTGTCATAGATAGTAACATACAGAGCAAGTCTAGAGTTGGTAGGTGGGGTTATGATGTCATAACATGGTATCCTGACTAGCCGCTGAGTGATTTGGCCTCTTATGGTACATAATTAGTGTGAATTAGTGTCAATTCACCATTTAGTAAATCAGAACCATATTTCAATAAACACATTTTGTATGTATCTGCTCATCTGCCACATCAAGGCACCCCATGAGAGGTGAGTCCTAACTAATATAAACTGTCACTAAACCAAAATGGTTGGGCTTCCAAGTACCCGAAAAGAAACACAACAGGTCTTATAAGCAACACCAGTTTAACCCCTGATAAGGAGCTCTATCCAAAAAGAATGGGATGGACATTTCTCCTCCAACTTTAACATTTATTGAAACTCTGCATTTGCAGGTTTGGATTTTAGTAATTTACTGTTCTTAGTTTTTTTTTAAACATAGCTACATTTTAGGTCATTGCTTCTGCCCAGCTAATTGGGAGTGACAGCAAACATAGTGTGCTTCTTCATTTAAAACCATTCTAACCATATTAACATAACGGGCCGAAATAAATTCTACCAAATATATCCGATACCTGAAAACATATATTTCCGAACATGAAAAATAATTGTTTTTTAATTTGATGACATGGCTAAGCTTTCGTTTATCATTGGTGAATACCAAGTTTTAGACTTTTTTACTTAGTATTCTGCGCTCTAAAATATGTATGTGTGTATAAATTTATATATATATATATATATATATATATATATATATATATATATATATATATATATATACATACAATTACAAAATTTGGTTCCAGTACTTTAATCAAAAATTCTAAAACTAAGCAGCCGTTTCTAGAAGGAATAAACTGAGCTTCATTATTCTAATAGTGTCTGTATCTGGTAAGTAGTATTGAAATTGTTTTCTTGAATTGTTCTTAAACTATTCTTATACTTATACTATTTTATTTACTATATGACATTACTTAAGAACACACATCTAGTGAAGACCTATTTGAATGAATAATAATATGGGGAAAACAACTCTTAAGTTTTTTAATAATTGGCATGTAAGGTTCTCAGGATGCTGGTGATATAAACATTTTTGCATTTAATCCAAATTGATACTTATTTGGTTGTTATCACTACTTCACTTCTAAAATCCAATATCAGGGAATTTAAAAGCTGAATTCAGGTCAAAGACAAATTATTTGATGGAAAAGATTACAGATTATAAACTAGAACCTAACAATTTAAACGTTATGATGTACGCAATAGTTGTATCCAATAAATAAGAATATTAGATATCTTCTAACAATTTGATTTAACGTGAGAAATAACTTTGAAAGTCTATTTTAATATATATTGTTTCGGTGTAGAATTTTTCATGTGCAATTCTTGCTTGTCACGTTATTCCTGTTCAATTCGGTGTAATATGATCAACATCTGTATCAAATACTCTTCTGTGCTATTCTGTAAATATAACCTGGGAGTGGTTATCTGTAGGTTCTCTGTAGGCTTTCTAAAAATGTTATGTCAAAAAGAAGGTTTTCTTCTTGGATGAAGACTCTGGTTTTAATTCTGAGGGATTTTGGAGGGCATGTCTGTGAAATGGCTGTCGGCTTCTCTTCCGCGCAATGAATGATTTCACTGTTAATTGTTTTAATGCAAAGGAAAAATAATCCACGGTTCCAACCTTTTCAAGGATAGCTGTGTTTTTCTATACGTATGTGACGTATGTGATTCTTTATATTTGTGTGTGTCACGCACACACGTCTACATAAGGAATCCAACCAAGTAAGCTTGTTAAAAGCAGTATCTGTCCTTTGGTAGGGAAGTGGTTAAAGAGCTTGATTTTCTTCTGTGTCATTTTAGGTCGCTTTTTTACTCCCTTTTTCCTCCCTCCTTCCTCTCTTCTCCTTAGGCCTCTTTCTTAACAAACTGCTGCATGCCAATCTGAGGCCACATTGGGGAGTGGGGAAATAAAGAGGAGGGGGAGGGAGTGGGTAGGGGAAGAGAGTGCGTGGGGAGCGATGCGATGGGAGGCAGCCTTTCCTGAAAGTCACATGGCTGGCTGGGGTTTACATAAATCACAGCTTGTTTTTCCCGCCAGCTGCTGCAGGATTTAAAGGGATACGAAAACTAAGGACAGAAAACAGAGCACCGCGATCCTGTAGAACAACCAATGTTCCTTTTCACCGTGGCCACTCCAACATACAACTTTGTTCCTTTTTAAAGAAATAAAAAGCTTTCATTTAAAAGAAGTAAACCTGGTAGCACAAATACTAAGAGACACGCATGAAACTCACTGTTCATGGGACACAAGGAGGAAAGTAGTCCTTTGGGACTGATTCATGGGCCAAAGTGAAGTGACCGAATATCAGTAGCCACCCCCCGAGTTCAAGCCCACCATGTCTGCAATGCCCACTTCCTACAAGCACTTACTAGCGTATGGCATAGTCTAGGAGTCGTTCTCCTAGCAGCTTAGTAACCAACGGAGTTGACAAATTCACCTACATGGTAGAATCAGTCCTGCTCATTTCTTTTGTGTCATAAATTTTTTTTCACACAATCACAGTCCTGATTATTATTATTATTTATCTCTACAGGTAACTAGCGAACAGTCAGGACAAATCTGCCGATTTTTAGATGTTCACAAAAACAGGTTGACTCACCAACTCCTTGGTTTAGCAGATACATCTATGCATCTAGAGTTCTGATCTTCCAAACATAAAACATTAGTTATCATTATTTCCATTTAATTATTGATTTACGTTGTATTTTATATTGTCTATGCAGCAAATCCAAGTAAAAAAGACAACAATGCAGATTCTTAGTCATATTACAAGAGGTGAATGCAGTCCCAAAATACTAACTATTATAGTAGATGATGGTACATAAAGCTTTGAATTAACTCAACTAAATTTGCTCTTAAAATAATACAAGAAGTAATGATGCAACATACATTGATGAATATATCTTTATATATTCAATGCATTCACCATATGCGGTTTATAATATCAATTTTTGCATAAGGAATAAAGGAGTCCAGGACGTAGGTAGTTACAAGTTACAACGCGTGTGGTGTCAGTACCTTTATTTGCAATGGTGCCCCTATACCAAGCATTTTCACCTTGGGCTTCAATAAAAAAGGGGACTTGCCTCTTGTCCTGGAAATTCCCTGGCAGTTACCCCATATCCTGCCTATTCCCCTCAGACAGGGCAAATGTTTTATGATGTGAATATGACCACATAAAATTGTTTAAGACACTTACAGAAAACATATTCCGACAAATAGTATCTTATCCTTAAATCCCCAGTGGTAGCCCTTATTTCAGGAAAATCAATGGAGTATTTCATTAGGTTGAAAATGTTTAAAGAAGACCTGTCACCTATGGAAACTCTGAATCGATCAATAGAGCATACAACCTGGTCTGTATGTTGTGTTTTTTTTAATCTGTTAAACTATTTCCTAGGTATTTTAATTAGAAATGTGTATTTACACTACCTATTTTCTGTGGTTAGAACATTATTATATTTCCCAGCAGCCAACTTTGTTAACAGGGTTATTCATTTTGTGGCTTGTTAAATAAATGGCACAATACTAAGAGGACATAACAATGATCTCCACGGCAGTCGTGTTAAAATCTTTTTACGAAAACATCTTACCATCAACGGATTTCTAAAAAGTGTTTCAAACAACACATATGCTTTTTATGTACTAATGATAGATGACCTCTTATCCACATTGCAAAATATCCATCACCAGCTCACTAATGTGGGATATCAACATCCATGTTCCATGTTTCTCTGCTCCTGAATGAAATTACTCAAAAAAAGTCATTTACAATAAGCACAGACTCAAGTTATCCATTGAAATATTAAGATTTCTGGGCTAACATAGTTAGTTCTGACAACAGAAAAACATTATAAGTCTTCCAGAACAAATAGTTCAGTATGCATTAACCATGTCACCTTGGTCTTAATTACCCAATAATTTGTATATCTTTGTATACATGAATCCTCTTTTAGCTCCGCAACACAGCGTACACCTACCCTTTCAGCTAAATTAAAGTTACTGAAGCTAGTATATAGCAGCTAGTACATAGCTACGGCATTTTTTTTTTTAAACCTTGAGAACCAAGCACTGCAAATATACCATTATGCCGTAGGAATGTGAGGAATTTCTTCTCTACAGAGCATTGTTTATGGGTTAAAGCTCCGTTTTTGTAGCGTTAATGTAAAACAAAAATGTTTGCAGAAAATTCTAGTGTTAAAAAAACCCGTTTTGGATTATGTGTTCTGCATTGTCTGTATTCCAAGGAAACAAACATGACAGGACTTGCATTAAAATTTGAAAGCGAGAGAGCTTTAAAATTTGTTTGAAACAAATAAAGATCTTGTGCAAGCGCTGCTCAGTATGTGAAAGAGCCACTAAGGAAAACGTGGGTGAAATGTGAGTGAGCGTTACTCTGATTTCTGTTTACTTCCATTACCAAAAGAAAATGAAAGCTGATATAACTTTCATCAAAGCATGTGGGGACTGCAAATAATTGACAAAGGAATACATATAGGCATTGCTGATGCTTTGGAGAATGAAACAGGTAAAAGGGTTAACTAAAAAAAAAAAGTTGCTGATATGTGTGAAGGATTTTACATTCATAAATATGTGTAAGCATTTTCATATATGGGCTAAAAACTTAATATCTTTCAAAACAAGCAATCCCATTATACAAAAAGGATCGTGAAAATGATATGGTGAACATCCAGGTGGGATATAGTGAAATAAAATGATCGCTCTTTTTCATATGGTTTTTAAAGAACAGATGCTGGGAAACAAACTCCCTGGGTCGCTACAATTCATTAAGTAGAAATTGAGATCTGGGTAGAGCTATAGATAAATTATATTTTACATTTTGCAGAGGCACTTGACTTAGTTCCTCATGGCAGGCTGGTCTTTAACTTAAGGGACCAGGCATAGCAGAAGAAAGTCATAAACCAGGGCTTGATAAACCCCGGGCTTAAGGGCGACATGGCGACTAGAAACCGCCTCCCGGCGCCCAGTGTTTTGCAGGGCAGCCATCATGCATCCGGTCTAGCGGGTGCCGTGAGGTGCCCGGGGGGGGTCACATAATGAACCCTACATGATGGGATATTAGATGGGATATGATAACATTATATAAGTATATGCAGGGCCAATATAAAGAGCTCTTCAGTTACCTGTTCATTAACAGAAATGTAAAAAGAACATGAGCCCTCTCTGAGACTTGAAGATCAGTAGTAAGGAGGGTAGAGTAGAGAGAGCAACTTGTGCACTGCCTGGTGTTAGGTTAGTACTGCACTGAATAAACCATAAAAGACTCAACTCGAGGGACTTCAACTTATTAGACTTGTCAAAAAAAGGAGACTACATGTTAAAATCAGACCCATTAGTAATTTATTAGACTCCCATGAAATCCACAAAAAGGATTGTTAACTGCTCAAACATTTAGCGGGTGTACTGCTTAATCACAGACCAGCCTGCACGGATTCCACATCTAAATCAGTGTGTGTCTAAGATCAAAGCAAACGTACATGGATGAGATCAAAGTAATTTTCAGTTGGAAGTTAACAGGTGTTGCTTTAAAGAGCAAAGGCTCATTCAAACCAAACCTAGTTTATTTCTGCGTAATATTGGCATTAAATTGAAAGCTAAATAAAAAATCAGAAAGGAACTCTGGTAAATGTGTTGTAAAATATGCAAGATTAATACTTGTGCAAGTCTTTTCTAATAGGATGCTATGGAAAATAACTAAACATATCCCAGAACAGTGACATTTCTGGGCTTCCTGACAGAAATGTAGTAGTTGTCAATTAGTAAAAGCACTGAAAGGAGAAAGGAAATTGATTGCTGCCAAGACATTTGAAATTGTTACATTTATAGCAGCAGTTCAATTGCTCCCCCTTGATTAAATCAAGTTGCATTCTGTTAATTTCAATGTATAATATTTTTAGCAGTCACAGTCTAGACTCTGCAACCATATCTTTGAGTCTGGACTGGTACAGCATGCATTTCCCACCACCCTTAACACTATTTAATGTTTAGGTGGCTTACTGAGTTCCTTACAGATTCTCTATTATTTTAAGCAATCTAGTACATTTTCAAATAAAGGAGAGAAAGATCTTAACAACAACCATTTGTATTGAGGAAAGTCTGGTTGAGATTTTAAGGCTGGAGATCTACAAAACACCATTTACCATCATTGTCCCTCGACTAGACATTTCTATTTGTTTGCTTTCCTGTCCTGATGCTTCCTGGGCTTAATTTTCTGTTTCAGAGATGGCTGTGATCATATTCCAGCAGTTAGTTACATGCATCTGAGGAAATGCTGGTGGAGTGGGAAAAAGTGTTTTTTTAGTGGTCTGTTGTTCACCAGCCGCAGTCTACCATGTTGCACAGTCTTCCATTGTCATCCAATGATCTTGACCTATTATATCCGTGCAGTTTTTGTCTAAGATGTTCAGGTAACTAACAAAACTATCTGACATTATCTTTATTGTGTAAAGGAGACACCGTATGTACAGGATACCCAGGATGCTTATTGGATTGAGTCCACACAATATGTTGAACTCCTGGTGACACTTTGAAATGTATCTATACAATGTCATAGTGCCTGCAGAATGTTTGTTTGTATTTTAATGTTGGAAATTATGGGAGTAGAGTCAGTTTTATACTGATTTACACATGCCTTCCGTGGTGTCATCTGTCTGAAGAGTGGTGACTGTAAAATACACATTGGTTTTGGGTTCTCCTGGGCTTTGGTGTATACTGAAATAATGAAGTCAGACCTACTTTGACTGGACTTTAAAGGTGAGATTTGTTGGCTGGGCTTAGTATACTAATTTTCTTGTTCCAAATAATACATTTCACAGGTTTATATACTAAATAAAAGTATGTAAAGGAGAATGACTTCACATGACTTGAGGTCAGGAAATGATTTGGCATGCTTGTTATGACGCTTTGTGCCACGGATCTCCACCTTCTTGAGTTAATATATCCCATCTACAAAACAATGAAAGTGATGGCATAACAAAAAATAATAATTGTTAGAAAATTTTAATAAATGTAGTTGTGCCAAGTAAAAGTAGACATGCCAGCTCCTGGCTCGGCACAGCTCCTCAAGAGAGGAGGAGTGTGACTCAAGCAAGCTTTGTGTTAAGATTTCCTTAAGATGAGTCTGACTTGATACATTATTAGAAGATTTATAGGTTCATCTGCATTTCCACAGTAAATGACTACAGAATTGAAAGGTCCCAAGGGTGATTTTGTATTTATTTGAGTTATAGCTTTGTTAATTTACAAAAAACTGTTTTTCAAAATGACGTAGTAAAGTGATATGTATTTTTATTTTACTTCATTTGATTTCCAAATGAAGTAAAATAAAAATACATATTTCCAACCTGCACTACATAATGTGGGAGAAAGGGTGTCAATGGCAGCTAAATGAGAGGCTGTTCACAACAGGACAGTCTCGGCTTACAGCGTGATTATGTATTATTATTGGGACTGAGGTATTCGTAAATTGCCAATTATGACCAAACATGAAAAAATAATTAAAATACTACATCAAGAAGTGTTTGATTACTTGCACAAACAATGCACCCTCTAGTGTTTCATCTGGATAGTGTAGCATGAAATCATAAATACAGCGGTAATGCATGCTTTGGTAATATATTCCATATGGTGAAATATTTGTGCTTGAAACTGGGAAATACACGAGAAGCCATTAGACATCCCGAGGCCCAGGACAAACAGAGGGAACTGGGCCCCACATGACTTCTAGCAAATAAAGATCAAACACATAATTTCAGACAGAAAGCTATTTATAAAGAGAATATGTACCATGAACGTAAGGAAATACATATAAAAGTATTTTTGTGGCTATATTTGGTCAAATCTTTCTTCTAAGGCAATTCCAAAGAAATACAGTCTATGAAAAGGAGTTACCAAGGGAGCCGTGCACAGCTTTAGCTGGCTCGGATTCTGTGGCATCAAACTGACTCTGGAAGCAACATCAGTACAAGCACTGTCCGTCAGGAGCTTCATAAGATGGTTTTTCATGGCACAGTAGCTACACAAAAGCCATAGATCGCTGTGCACAATGCCAAGCGTCGGCTGGAGTGGTATAAAGTACATCACCACTGGAGCAGTAGAAACATGTTCTCTGGAGTGATGAATCACGCATCACTGCCTACAGGAATGCACAGTGCCTAAAGTTTGATGGAGGTAGAATTATGGTCTGGGGTTGTTTTTCAGGGTTTAGACTAGGCTTTATAGTTCCATTGTAGAGTAATGTTAATCTACAGTATACATTTGAGACTATTGTATGGTTTCATAGCACTAGTTTGGGGAAGACTCTTTCTTGTTCCACCGTGACTGTGTCCTTGTGCACAAAGCAAGGTCCAAAAATATGTTGTGACAAGTGACCCGCACAGACCCTGATTGTAACCCGTCTGAACACCTTTGAGATGAATTGGAATGCCTATTGAATATTTGATAAACTAACATGTCTTTCCTGCTCTGTTTTTGGACCTTGGGCAATTATACCACATTATACAGTTCTTTTTATTAATACTATTTATACAACACTGTACTATTACTATTCCTGCTAAACCCAGTGTAAAAGAGCATGGTGTGCATTTATGATTTTGTCCTGTATAGCAATACATAAAACCCACATATATATTACCGATTGTGGGCACTATGGCTGAAATGAGTGTATCCTCAAACTGAACTGTATTCTTGCTACACAGAAGAGTTGTATAACACATTTAAGAAATCTGCAAATGGTTTATTGTATAATGTGTTTTTTTTTCTACTTCTGCAGATTTTTTGTGATGTTGATGTGTCAGGGTTTGGGGTGTAATGTAATAGTATTCTGATATACTAATATAACTGAGATGATGGAGTGAAATAGAATTTAAGTTAAATGAATTAAAACCTGCATTGGAAAGGCATAAGACCATGTTGAACACAAAATGAGATGATGTCCTTAAAAACGCCTTAAAGGGGCCATTTGTGCACAAAACCTGGGGTGGCAGGGCTTCAATGGCTTAAACTGCCCTCTGCAGTGTCTGTCTCCCCATTTGAAAACACTACCCATTATTATGATTTATCAAAGGACCTACGGTGGCTAATACTAAATTCCAGAGAAATGTTTTGTTTCTGAAATGCTGCCAGTGTACAAAAAGCTGTTTTGCTACTCCAACTCCAAACCTGCCATAACCCCTGATCCATTTCCAGTAATGTAGCCACTGTTACATGTTTCAAGGAGGCAGACCGTTATTCACCAAACTTTGGAATATTGTTCTTGAAAACATCTGATCAGCTGCCAGCTAAAAATGTTCACTTCTTGAAATCACCCGAAATAATTCAGTAACGCTGCATGAATTGTAATTTTCTGTTTATAAATGTGCACCTTTGTATTATAAATGTTCTGTAAGACGTAATTAAAAATAACAAAATTCTTAACGTATTAATATTTTATAAATATTTACATCATGTTCCTCCTTGTCCTTACCAGCAGATGGCAGTGTGCCTCCTGTTTTAAATAGGTGATAACGTGTTGTCCATCCTATTAGAGCAGGGGCGTCCAAGTTTTTTCTGCAGTGGGCCACTTCATCAGAATTGTATACGTGCGCGGGCCGCACTCATTTTTCACTGTGAGAAAATATGGCCTTTAGTTAAAATGTGCAGATTAAAATAAAGTAAATAACACAAAACCTTTACTTTTCCTCTCACTGATTTCTGGGCCTAGAAAGTTTTGTGACCTACAAATTCAGGATTCAGGATAATTAAAAATGAAATAGTTCTATTTATTCTAGGGATCCACCAAAATGAAAATTCTGGACCAAAACATTCACGGTTCACTTAGCCAAAACTGAAAATGACCCCCCACCTTTAAAAATAATAATAAAATAATAATAAAAACAAAAAAAAAATAGCAATATGACTTGGTATGATAGGACTGTGCTTGCTGTTAGCAATCACACTCCTATCATGCCAAGTCAGCCAGTACATGCTGGTACAGGGTGGCTGTAAGTGATGTGCAGACCCCATACTGCTGGCAGCATCAATACACAAGGGGGACAGCTAGCTAGGTTTCAGCATGTACTGGCTGACTTGGCATGATAGGAGTGTGATTGCTAACAGCAATCAAAGTCCCATCATGCCTAGGTTCCAGCACTTACACATCCAACCAGTAAATGCTGGAACCTAGGCATGATGGGACTGTGATTGCTGTTAGCAATCACACTCCTATCATGCCAAGTCAGCCAGTACATGCTGGTACAGGGTGGCTGTAAGTGATGTGCAGACCCCATACTGCTGGCAGCATCAATACACAAGGGGGGCAGCTAGCTAGGTTTCAGCATGTACTGGCTGACTTGGCATGATAGGAGTGTGATTGCTAACAGCAATCACAGTCCCATCATGCCTAGGTTCCAGCACTTACACATCCATGCTATCACACACACGCACACTCATTCATTCATATACTCATTCATTCACAGATTCATTCCCTCAATCACGCATTCTCATTCAAACACCCTCCCCACCCCCTTACCTGCACTCGAGGTGCGGCTCGCGTAAGATCGGTTGCCCTGGCTTATGCGGGCCGCACCTCCAGGTCTCGCGGGCCGCATTTGGCCTGCGGGCCGCATGTTGGATGCCCCTGTATTAGAGGATCAGTAAACTATTTTGAAGTACAACACCCTTAGATTCCTAAATGGCATGCTGATACATCTGTTTGAATTATACACAATTAGACTAAAGCAAATTATCTTGTTGCTATTATTTATACCGTATTTGCTCAATTATAAGATGACCCTGATTATAAGATGACCCCCCCAAAATTTGAATATTAATTTAGGAAAAAAGCCTGAATATAAGACTACCCAATAGGGAAAAAAAAGTGTTACTAGTAAATATTAATTCACATGTAAACTATTTTTCATATTTAATAAAAACTATGATTGAGAAAAATGCATGTTTTGTTTTTGCCAACCTGCCCCCCCGTTATGCACATCTGCCACCCAGATATGCCTTATACCCCCTTTTATGCCACTCTGCCCTCCAGAAATGCCTTATACACCCCTATATGCCACTCTGTCTTTCTGATATGCCTTTTAACCCCCTATTTGCCACCCCCAGACATGCCTTATACGCCACTCTGCCTCCAGAAAACCATTGAACACCCCCCCCAACTTAGCAGTGCATCCCTTTACTTGTGACCCATGCTGCAGATTTCCTGGTGTCTAGTGAGGCAGCTGGTGGAGGTCTGGGCGATGCAGACCTCCGCTGCTGCTGGCCAGTAATTCCACCGGGGCTTCTATGACAGAGCGCCGGCATCACATACCATAGAAGCCCCAGCGGAAGTGCCGGCAGCAGCAGAGGTTGTCTGTGTGCATCCTGCAAACGTTCACCGGCTGCGGGATGCGCACAGACAACCTCCGCTGCTGCTGGCACTTCTATGGTGGAGCACCGGAAGGTCATGTGATGCCGGCAGCAGCAGAGGCTGCCAGAGAGGAGGATCCGGTTCCCCTGCAGCGCTATGGGGGATCTGGATCTTAGTCTTCGAGTCAGACCTCTATTTGAGGTCTGATTAGAAGATGACCCCAAATATAAGACGAGGGGTATTGTTCAGAGCATTTGCAAATATGGCATTTGTAGCGCCACCATATTCTGTGGCCAATATCATAGTTATAGTAGCAAAATGCGAAAGAAAAAAATGTGTAATTTGGATTTAAATGGTTAACTAATTTAAATAGACATTTGGACTTTTGATTGTCTTGAGGTACAGTTCTGTTTTACAAACATAGTGTTAGCAATGCAGACCCTTCATTTTCTTATCTCTCAATAGTATTAAGCAAACCTTGATGCGGTTCCTTGTCTTTTTTTTTTTTCTTTTATACACGGGAACGCTATATGGTGCAGAAAAAATATCCAACACAATGTGGAAGCAACTCTTTATGGAATGTATCCAATCTATACATAAAAAGGTTTGCGACCATAATGATTTCCGCTACTATGCGCACGGCTTTCAGATGGGTTGTGCACAGGGCCGGCTCAAGACAAAATGCCGCCTGGGCCGAAGTTTAAAATGACGCCCCCCCCCCATTATCTACCCTTCCTCTCCCCGTACTTACCTTTCAGCAGTCCTGCGGTGAGTCTCCCTGCTCGGTCTCGGTGCCGGCTTGTAATGCTGAGTGCCGGAAATGCCGTCATCTTCCGGCGCTCAACATTATAAGCCGGCACCGAGACCGAGCTAGAGGAGAGAGGGGCGCCGAGCGGGTACTGACAACTTGGTAAGATAAAACCACTCGGCGCCCTCTCTCTCTTCTCGGCTTTAAAAAAAAAAAAGGGCTTGGGGCGCCCCTTCAAAACTGCCGCCTGGAGCGGTTGCCCCACTCCGCTCCATTGTCCATCGGCCGGCCCTGGTTGTGCATGCATGCTCACAGATGCTATCATGTACTCACATTAGAAATTGGTAAAGGATCACTGGTAAACAAAAACATATGTTTACACCTAAAACCAACTGGGTATGCATTTCTGTGGAAGTTGGCCATGTGATTGATGCACAGTTTTTGCTTTGTAATAGTTGAAAATGTAACCGAAATTATGAGTGTGTATAAATGTAAATGGTACATTTGAAACTCTCCACATGCC
Organism: Spea bombifrons; assembly: GCF_027358695.1. Lineage (NCBI taxonomy): Eukaryota > Metazoa > Chordata > Amphibia > Anura > Pelobatidae > Spea > Spea bombifrons. The sequence continues at coordinate 115,213,010 of NC_071088.1, forward strand.
CCCCTAATGTTACACATTAAAGTCACTGGTACAATCTAGAGAGTATGTTGGCAGTTCACCTAGTATAGGAAAGCTGGAGTGGCACAACTATTTCCTCTTGTATCAGTTCAAATTAAGTCTGTGATAAAAAAGTAAGCAACTTGGTTGAAAAAAAAATCCATTTAAACCAGAAATGTAAAACTCTAACCCTAGTGGGCTGCAAGCAGACCATTTTTTAACAAAAGGCGGATTAAAATAAACCAAAAAAGTCTCTTTCACTCACATTCTCATTCTGGTTCTCTCTCTCACACTCTCTAAATGTTTCCCTACCTTCCCTGCCGGCCACTTACGCTTCTTTTTGTTCTTGTTCTTCTATCTTTCATCTTCTCTCTTCTATCTTTGTCCACCTCTCTGTGGACATAACCTAGCACGAGCTTCTGCCAAAATGGCGGCGCTTCCGGTAACGTCCCCCCCATTTCCTCCAATCATGGGAGAGAACTTCCCCAAAAGTGGGGCCATTTTGCCCTTAGGCAGGATCGCTGTGCTTTCGGTGACTTTTTCAACTGATCTGGGAAGATGATGTTACTGAAAGGGCTGCCATTTTGGCAGAAGTTCACACAAGGTTATTTGTGGAGGGGAGATACGGATGAGGATAAAAGAGAGAACATGAAAGAAGATGAGAGAAGATGAAGAACAAGAAGCTGCGGAAGTGGTTGGCAGAAGTGGAAGTGGTTGGCAGAGAAGGTAGGGAAACATGTAGAAAGCGTGAAGGAGAATGAGAGTGTGAGAGACTGAATGAGAGTGAATGTGGGTAACAAAAATTGTTACCGAATTAAAAAGGCCCCTAATTTTCATCTGAACAGAATAGGCAGGGAACGTGTTGCCTGAAAACGAAAGGGCGGAAAACAAATCAAAAAATTAATCTGAAACATTAATTTGCGCATTTCTACTACACATGTTTTCCTAACACTTATTAGCATCTTTAAGGTCCAGTGTTACCAGGGAAAAAAAAGAGTTTATATAGAACCTGTTAAGTGATGCTATTGTCCATAGTGTAAACGGTTCTGCTAATCACTTATCCAGTATGTAACATATAGAGACATAGGGTATATAGGAACAAAGACTGTCCCCCCAACATGGTGGTTCTGTTTCAACTTTCTCACTTAAATGAAATGGTTAATAATTAAGAAGAAGAATCATGGTTTAGTTGTATCCTTTTGCATATATGTATGAATGGACTCTACGGCAGATAACAGTTGCTTATTAAGATGGTTAGAGCACCTATGAGTTGATAAGATTAGATATGTTTAACTGTTGGGCTTTACAGGGGTGCTTAGGGTGTAAAAGCAGATTACTGATTATATGATTATACTGATTATATAATTGCCCATACACTAGTGGTGGACATAGTTACAAAGTCGTTAACCGTTGTATATAATTTTAAATTATATACAACCAGCTGTACAGCATAATGGACAATGTAAGTAGTCATACACACAACTCACAATGAGTCCAAATAACCTGGTTGCATCAAGCATTAATTGTTGCATTAATCTTGTGCAGTTCAATTATTTGCTTTTCTATACTATTTTTGGGTGTGACCATCACACCTATACAAGCTTGTTGGATATCATATTCCAAAGCCAGCCTCCACTCTTCTGAGAAGGCTTTCCACAAGATTTTGGAGGGTGTCTGTTGGAATTTGCTCCCATTCAGCCAAAAGTGTGTTTGTGAGGTCAGGTACTGATGTTGGACTAGAAGGCCTGGCTCAACAATCTCCATTCTAGTTCCTAGTTAAGGGTACTCCACACCAATCTCATCAAACCATGTCTTTGTGGACCTTGTGCAGTCTTGGGTGACAACTTTTTATTTCTGCCATTCAGGGACACACTATGAAGCGCATGAGCTCACACACACATGCATTTTTAACTACATAATATGTTCTTATCTCTTTAAAGTAAAGACTATGATTGGAATATGATTTTAAAATAACAGCTGAACTGTCAGTTTCTTTAATATTAGCCCCTGCTGCCGACATATAATACTATTAGCCCCTGCTGCCGATATATATATATATATATATATATATATATATATCGGCAGCAGGATCTAATATTTATATATATATATATTTATATATATATTTATATATATATATATATATATATATATATATATATAGATATATATATATATATTAGATCCTATATTATTAGCCCCAGCTGCCAATACATTTTATATTGAAAAAAGTGGACCCTATGCAAGCATTTCCTTGGGCTCTGCTCCACACTACCTAGCATGCAATCACTCCCTCAGCTCCCGCACCAAAAAATAGGTATAGATCAAATAAACACATTAAACAGCACTTGCATGTATAGATCAACTGAATAAGACATACAAGCCTTATTTTTGCAGGTATACATAAATAATGCATGGAAACATAGCATTGCAGGTATAGATCAACAGAAGACACAAGCCCGGCATTGCAGGTATAGATCAAATGGAAATCACATGTAAACTCAGCACTGAGGGTATAGATCAAATAAACACATGGAAACAGCATTGCAGGTATTGATCAACTGAATAAGACATGCAAACCCTGTATTTGCAGGTATACATAAATAATGTATGGAAACATGACATAGCAGATATGGATCAACAGAATAACACACAAACCCAGCTTTGCAGGTATAGATCAATTGGAATTCACATTAAAACTCAGCATTAAAGGTATAGATAAAACCCCCTAAATTACAGGCATAGATCACAGGTGGCACAACTCAAAGACAGTCCTGGCAGCCACACTGCCCACATAGAACCTGACCAGCACCCATATAACACACATAGGACTTGCCATCTTTATCCCCAAACAGCCCAGCATGAGTCAACTTTGTCCCCAAACAGCCCGTCCTGTGCTATCTTTGTCCCATAAACACCATGCTTGTGCCATCTTTGTCTTTCCACAAATCAATCAAACATCTATGATACACAAAATCTTTTACAGTCACTCACTAATTCACACTTTCATTCACATAATTGATTCACACAATCATTTATTCTCTCATTCATTCACGCAAATCTTACACATATTCATTAATGCATTCTCACAAATTCATTAATTCTCTCCCTCATTCAGACAATTCATCCACACACTAATTCATGCATTCTCTCACTCATTCACACAATTCATCTACACATTATTTCATTCTCTCACTCTTCTTTTATTTCAATATCCTTACTACCCTCTATCTACCCCCTCTGCCTCCTTTCTCACTATCCACCTCCTCTCCCCTCTTTCTCATTATCTACCCTCTTCCCCTTTGTAGTTCACTTACCTTCCAGAAGTCTTGCTGTGGGAGTGGGAGGCCTCTGTCTCCCTGCTCTGCCGTGCTGCTTCACTGTTGAGCGCCGGAATATGACATCATATTCCGGCGCTCAGCATGACATGCCGGCACCGCGATCGAGCTGGAAGCCTGGTGGAGGAGACTGAGGGGAGCTGAGCTGTTGCTGAAAACGCATTCTTGAGCCAATATTCTCTCGCGTCAAAAAAAAAAAATTCAATTCCTGGGACAATTGAGGCTGCCCAGGACCCGGGACTTAAAGTCCCATTGCGGGACTGTCCTTGGCAATCCGGGACATGTGGTCACCATAGTACAGTTTTTTAACCCCTTTGTGACAATGGCTGATTTTATTTTTTGTACCCTTCACGACAATGGCTTTTAACATTTCTGCGGTGCTCGTGTTTAGCTGTAAATTTTTCCTGTTTACTGAACCAACACAAGGTATATATTGGGTTTTTTCAGGACATGTCATTATTTTGATTGTATCATATCATTTACTATAAAGCTTTTTCTGACGTTTACTCATCTATAAAAGCTAATGAAAAAACCTGCTAAATAGATTCTACTATTTGTCCTGATTTTGGAAATACCCAATGTTTTTATGTTTTTTTTTTTTGCTTTTTTCTGCATGTTATGGGGCAATAAGTACAAGTAGTGTTTTTTGTTATTTCAAAACTTTTTTCCTGGTATTTCTTCCCCCATGTGCTATTTTGGGTATCTTTGAAGCCGGCCAATGCAATTTACCCTATCAAACCATATATTTTTGAAGACTAGACACCCCAGGGTATTTCAAATGCTAGTATCATAACTCTTTCCATGCACTAATTCTATTCTATTTTTCACACACAGAGTGCAGTGTTGGGAGCGTGAGGCGTTTGTCTCGGGTGCCGGCGCTTCACGTCATATGCCGGCGCTCAGCAGTGAAGCGCCGGCACCCGAGACAAACGCCTCACGCTCCCAACACAGGAGTTGACGGTAAGTGACCTACAAAGGGTACGTAGATTGTGAGAAGGGGGGTAGGGAGGGAGAGGGTAGATTGTGAGAAGGTGGGGTAGGGAGGGAGAGGGGAGATTGTGAGAAGGTGGGGTAGGGAGGGAGAGGGGAGATTGTGAGAAGGTGGGTTAGGGAGGGAGAGGGGAGATTGTGAGAAGGTGGGTTAGGGAGGGAGAGGGGAGATTGTGAGAAGGTGGGTTAGGGAGGGAGAGGGGAGATTGTGAGAAGGTGGGTTAGGGAGGGAGAGGGGAGATTGTGAGAAGGTGGGTTAGGGAGGGAGAGGGTAGATTGTGAGAAGGGGGTAGGGAGGGAGAGGAGAGATTGTGAGAAGGTGGGCTAGGGAGGGAGAGGGGAGATTGTGAGAAGGTGGGCTAGGGAGGGAGAGGGGAGATTGTGAGAAGGTGGGGTAGGGAGGGAGAGGGGAGATTGTGAGAAGGTGGGGTAGGGAGGGAGAGGGGAGATTGTGAGAAGGTGGGATAGGGAGGGAGAGGGGAGATTGTGAGAAGGTGGGGTAGGGAGGGAGAGGGGAGATTGTGAGAAGGTGGGTTAGGGAGGGAGAAGGGAGATTGTGAGAAGGTGGGTTAGGGAGGGAGAAGGGAGATTGTGAGAAGGTGAGTTAGGGAGGGAGAGGGGAGATTGTGAGAAGGGGGTTAGGGAGGGAGAGGGGAGATTGTGAGAAGGGGGGTAGGGAGGGACAGGGTAGGGAGGGAGAGGGTAGATAGTGAGAAAGGGATAGATGGGTTGGGGGGGGCCCTTAACAGATTCTCTGAGGTTTCTAGTTACGCCCCTGCATGCCGTTGATCTGGCCAATTAATTGTGTCCAATAAAACCATATTTTTTTGAAAACTAGAGACCCATGGGTATTTTAAACGCTGGTATTTTAAATCTTTGCATGCACACATTTTACCACTAGCCTTTGTCAAAGTTTGCAGTAATATTTTTGTGTGTGTATTTCTTCCCAACCACGTTGTACATTTACAGTTCCTGGTATATGTCACTGTCAAACAACACCCCGATATGTGTTCAGCTCAAATTGCTGAAAAGTTAATGCTGGTTCTGATAAAAAGGTGTCAGAACACACAGTGCATTGCAGTTTGTTGCATATAGGGCTGTGTAGCTGCAGACCTGTCAGGGTGCCTATGCTGACCCCTGTCCACTGACGAAAGTGGCTACAATGGGCACCTGACATAAGAACTGAACCATAGAGCAATGGAAGAATCATGTTTTCTTTTACATCACGTGGATGGCCAGGTGCATCTGCATCCCTCACCTGGAGAACACATGGCACCAGGATGCACTATGGGAATAAGGCAGTGTTCTGCTGAGAAACCTTGGGTCCTGCCGGTCATGTAGATGTTACTTTGACATGTACCACCAACCTAAGCATTGTTGCAGACCATGTACACCTTTTCATGGACATGGTATTCCCTGATGGCATTGGCCTCTTTCAGCAGGATAATGCGCCCTGCCACAAAACAAAAATGGTTCATGAATGGTTTAAGGAACACAACGAGTTCAAGGTGTTGACTTTGTCTCCAAATTCTCCAGATCTCAATCCAATCGAGCATCTGTGGGATGTGCTGGACAAACAAGTCCCATCCATGGAGGCCCCACCTCGCAACTTAGCAAAAAAGGAACTCATAGATAAATGAACTTATATATTTATACCCCAGCTCCACACTCAAGCAAAACACATACAGGAGTCCATTTTAAATGGATTCCTGGGTATTTTACTTCATGCAAAATGCACTCCAATGTGCGTGTCGGATTCAAACGATCTGACCAAGTGGTCTGTGGAGCTGACATGTTCTGCTAGGAATTGGGTGCATCACACTTAAGTTTGCCAGAAGACAAGAGGCCTCATTTTCAAACTCCAATGAGCAAATGAGTAAAATGCATGGCAATCAGTTCAAACTGTGCATAAAATTTGTATATAATATGTATGATAAAATATATACATGTAATATAAACTGATATTTAGTTTAACTATCACATACGCATCCGTATACATAACATCCACTGGAAAGTGGCTTTAATCAGATTCCAACAGCACCTACATATCGAAACCTTAAATCTATGAGCATTTATTTTGCTGTCACAAGCGGAAGAGCAATGGATTGGTTACAATGACATGTGGGCGTGGCTTAACGCTATCCATCCTTTCATGACTTTCGTCTCTGTTTTATGGATCTCGTTTTATCTGGATGCCGCTTGCTGATTGGCTACAGTAGCCGATGACGTCACGGCACTCGGTCGGTGACTGCCTGACGTGAATACGAAATATTTGCTTTCGGTCTTCGAACCCAACAGCAGAAGGACAGTTCCAGGAGTGAGGTGAGCTTACACCGCGGACCTTTCTTTTATTGTGGAATATCAAGGTATGTGATCACCCCCCTTTCTGTGATCACACAATGTAAGCGAGGTATTAACCACACAACTAGCGTTTAAGGGGTTAAGTGAATTCGGTCCATTGCATATAAACTTAAACTTAAAAGAATTAGAACGATATAAGATTCTTATAAAGTTCTTTTTTATATATCTGATGCTTTAACTAGTCTGATTACATAATATATCAAGAGTGACAAGAAGAATATTAAACGGCAAATAAACTTAGAGCCAGTGACGTCATGTTTTCATATCCTGATGGTTTTTATTTTTTTTATAAATGAATATATGAAATAATAAATCCCTACCCACAAATACTTAACCTAAGTTTTACAATATATATATAAATTATATTTTATTATATGATATATTTGCTATTTACCAGTGTTAAATATGTTTAATTTATAGGTTACTTAGTTTGGCAAATTATTACTTATAGAACATTAGGTTGAATGAATCCAATTTTCTTCATTTAATTTATTTCCAATTATTGGTGTTATTTTTCATGAGGTTCTTTCGTTATTTGTTATAATAATAAACAAATATAACAAAATAAATAATAACGGCCTTTTTTCAATGTACGCATGATAGGAGGATTTGGATGTAGCTTTTGTTCACCCGTTGAGTATGTCATATAATAAATCTTCACACTGACGTCGGGTTTAATTCAGGGGAAATTAAATAGGTAGGTTTAAAGAATATTACTTGAGTTTTTACATAAAAATAAATGATTTGGATAGGGACAGTTTAATGGCCTTTTTACATTGTGGGGAGAAAATCCACTGTTTATTACCCATTTGCCAGGAGAAGTTGAGTTGTAACGTAAGGAAGTTAGACTATACTGGGAGGGTGGTAGATACATAGAACAGACTCCCATCAGAAGTGGTAGAAGCTAATACAGTGAGGGAATTTAAACATGCATAGGATATACATAAAGCTATCCTAAATCTAACACAAGGACTGTAACGTCTTATATCAGGATAAATGGGGAGCCTAGATGAATCAAATGGTTCTTATATGTTTCTAATACAGTGATATGTTTAGAGGGATGCTGCAAAAAGTATTTTGTTTGTTTTACTTGTATTATGTATTACTTTCCAAAACCTATAACGTTTGTTTACTTTTCAAACAAGTGAATGCAAACATCTATTCGTGGGCTGAACACATGTGACAGGCTTGTGCTTCGGTCATTCTGAAGGTCTAATAAATATATATATATTTTAGAAGCAATACATAGTATGCATCCTGACAGCGTTACTTTGAAAAAAGGATTGCGTGAGAGAATCCCGCGTGTAAAGCAAGATCCAGGGTTAAATAAAGTAGTCATTGATGTAGCTGGAGTCGGTTTAGGCTGAAGAGTTCCTGTGTTATAGTACAAGTCCCACCAATATATTAAACAATTGTAAGTTCGTTGGAACCGGGCCCTCCTCACCTCTTGTTTCAGCCGAATTGTTACATTATATCCTACTTGTTATGTCCGGTTTACTCATTGTACAGCGCTGCGGTATATGATGGCGCTATATACCGTATTTGCTCGATTATAAGACGACCCTGATTATAAGACGACCCCCCAAAATCTGAATATTAACTTAGGAAAAAAAGAAAAAGCCTGAATATAAGACGACCCTAAAGGAAAAAAGTTTTACCAGTAAATGTTAATTCATGTAAACTATTTTTTTTAATAAAAGCTATGATTGAGAAAAATATTTTTTTTTTGTTTTTATTTCTTTTATATTTTCTATTGTATTTTCCAACCTGTCCCCCAGTTACGCACATCTGCCCCCAGGCTTGCCACACCAATATGGCACTGTGGCCCATGATATGCCTTTTAACCCTCTATATGCCACTGTGCCCCATGGTATGCCTTTTGACCCCCTATGTGCCACTCTGCCTCCAGAAATGCCTTATACCCCTATATCCCATTCTGGCATTTAGGGGGTTAAAATGCATATTATGGGGCAGAGTGGCATATAGGGAGGTATAAGGCATTCCAGGAGGCAGAGTGGCATTAAGGGAGTTAAAAGGCATTATATAGAGCACTCTGCCTCCAGAAATGCCTTATACACCTATATGCCACTCTGGCATTTAGGGGGTTAAAAGGCATATTATGGGGCAGAGTGGCATATAGGGAGGTATAAGGCATTTCAGGAGGCAGAGTGCTCTATTAAATGCCCCCTTAACGCCACTCTGCCTCCTGAAATGCCTTATACCTCCCTATATGCCACTCTGCCCCATAATATGCCTTTTAACCCCCTAAGTGCCAGAGTGGCATATAGGGGTGTAAGGCATTCCAGAAATGCCCTACACACACACACACACACACACACACACACACACACACACACACACACACTTACTTACTTACTTACCGGTGCTTCCAATTTCCTGGTGTATTGCCGGGGCAGCGGGTTGACGTCTCATTCCGCGGCAGCCGGAAGGAGGTGGAGTTGGCAGCGGGGGTTTGTATGCGTCCGTCGCAAATACCTTCCCCGGCTGTCAGAGATCAGGAACTCTGGAACAATGATCTCTGACAGTCGGGGAAGGTATTTGCGACGGACGCATACAAACCCCCGCTGCCAACTTCACCTCCGGAAGCACCGGTAAGTGTGTGTGTGTGGGGGGGGCGACGACAGGAGGATCCAGGTCCCCTGCAGCGGTGCGGGGGATCTGGATCTTAGTCTCCTAATCAGACCTCTATTTGAGGTCTGATTAGAAGACGACCCCGATTATAAGACGAGGGGTATTTTTCAGAGCATTTGCTCTGAAAAAAACCTCGTCTTATAATCGAGCAAATACGGTATATAAAACAATAAATACAAATCTTTTTGGTGTACAAGTGGTCGTGTCCATGGGAGCTGTCCTTGGTCTTGAATTCTCACTTAATTGAGCATCTCAAGAGCCCAGACTGCACTTGTATTTATAACGGTGTCCGCCTGTGTTATCAGCACATGGTTAGCTTCAAGGTCAATATCTCAGGAACTTATAAATTACAGTCTCTTTCTTATAGGGCAATAAAACTGTGTTATAGTTCACTTGAGTTCCCCTTCTTACCTCTTTTTGTCTTTTATTTTGTGTTTAATAACCTGGAATAGTAGGCGGACAGGCAGAGGAGGTAGCAGAACCTTCGTCATAATCATTTGATTGACTTATCTTCAAGGTCAGCCCTTAACAAACTAGAAGAAAAACATATATGGTAAAGAGGTTCTATATTGTTTAAATGATTAAACTTTGGAGCTATCCTGATTTTATTCACATTGCAGTAACCAAAAGATATCTAATGCATTGCATTAAGAAATGCAGGGTGTGGCGCACAAAGGGTTAATGTCAACCCCCACCACCCTGGTCTTATCTCTTTTATAAGTATAGTTTTTAACCAGCATAATGTCTCCTGTGTTTACCAGACCCCTTGTGCTGTGGGATATGTTTGCATTTTCAGAAAGAAAGTCTAATAAAAAGGAACGCATGACAATTGATATATGATGACAATCAATTGATATATCTGTGGACGCCGCTGTTGATTATAGAATCAATTCATTTCATTCAGCTGCACTTTTATTCAGGGAATACAGTAGTTTTCTTTCAATTTGCAAGTTGCTTATCTGGTTGCTGAAATAGAATTACAGATATTATGCATTTTGAGGATAAAGTAGTAAAAGAGTTAATATGTCAGGTTTTTTTCTGTAGTCGTGGAGAACGTTTTCACATCTCGGCCCCAGAGGGATCTTGGGTAATCAGAGTGACTTCTCTGCATTCTGGCTGCTGCATAACTGTGACATTTAGCTGTACAAAATATTATATGATTAATAGGTGAGATCCTAATATTTAAGAATGCATTATGCAGGGCTAACAGCCCCTTTGGCAGGAGAAACAGGAGGTGCCAGGTGTTGCTTTGAAACCGTATTCCGCCACAGTATTAAGGAAAGAAATGTGATAAATGACGGAGAATTAGTTCCCTTCGGCTCAGACGCCTGTTTGGTTCCTGTTTGCCGTCTCCCAGCTATTTTCACTCTGCTAACCGCTTCAGCGAGCTGGCGCTGGCCCGGGCTGAGCTGATAACAGACGGAGGTCACTTAAGGACTCGCTGTCGTGCATGGCAGCGTTGGCATACCAACCAAGCAAACGGCGAGATAACTTGCCGACTCTGCCCGATTGCCTTGGAGTACACAGACTCCCCCCTGCTTTCTAGTCTTCAGTAGCCGCACCAGGTCACCTATTTCCTTTTAAAGCAAAAGTAACACATTTCTGTTTATGTTTAAATATAGAGATGGTGGAGTAGAATGTGACACTGCCGTGTTAAATGTCTGTGTGCCACTGTGGCCGTGTAACTTTCTGTTACGTTATTATTATTATTGTTTTATACATGATATTTTAGGCATATAATAAGGAATTGTTTGTTTTGTCAGAAACCGTCATGTCTTCTTCAGATGACTGGACCCCTGGCTCATTGGACTCGACTTCCTCAAAGCTTCTGAGGAAATCCCAGGAGTCTCCTTTTGTTCCGATAGGTAAAGTACTCCGAAGCTGCGATAGATCTAATCCTTGTTACCCAAGCTGGAACTCCAAGGATCCTGCCGTTCACACTTATCTTCCAGCGGCACGTTGATCACTGCTCTGTTTTCTTGTGTGGTTCATAAGACGCCAGAGTTGTTGACAACGCGGAAGACAAATATATATCGCAATATACAGCATTCATGTCTCATGCATAGTAGCTGTGAACATATAACATCTGGCTGGATTTCACAGCTTTCTCTTATGACATCAGTGCAACATTTTAACGACGTTTTTCTACAAAAACAAGAGATTTTGCCCTTTTCGCTACGAGTAATATATAATTTCACAGAAAGTAGATTAATTTGGTGACATCCGGTAACTCATGTGAGCTTTTCATTAACGGCTGAGCAGAATACAGCCATAATATATGAAAACTTTCTTTTCTAATATTCGCTATTATGCTTAAAGGGCAACTTCCATCCCTTACATTTCCTTGCTATACTGCTCTTACGGTTAACAATAGAATGACTTAATCTTAATCACCCAGCCTGACACATTGACTCAGGACAATCTACGGAGGGAAGGATTTCGTTGGATAAATAAGAGTTTCTTATGTAGACAGCTCCTTGTAGAACTTGTGGACAGGCACATAAAATATCACAACTAACAACAATGGCAACATCCATAAGATGGCACTGTTATTACTAGCTTGCAATCTATTATTAGTTTGATCTCATGGGCCCCTTTCTTATCAGCCTAAAACAAATTCCCTGAAACAGCAGCACCCAATTTAAAATCTCATTATTATTAATATTGCATATATATATATATATATATATATATATATATATATATATATATATATATATATATATACCTTTTGTGTTCCTCTTGAGTTTGATATTGAAATGATTTTAAACAATTTAAACCAACATTTGTGTCCGGAAGGAAAGGGTTAAACCTGGCTTTTGATGCAATAAAGACCTGCAGGCTTTTGATCAGAAAACATTACCTATTAGTGCAATCTGGAGTCTGTGATGTGTCCTCATTAGCAAACCTCAATAGCAGGCAAAACGAATTAGTATGCACTATAGGCAGATGGAAAGCCACAGTGACCTCACCTTGTTTAAGTGGCTCCTTCTGGATTTCTTTCCGTTTTTTAGGAGAAGGAGCAGAAAGTTGCATCTCTGTAGAAATTGGTACCTTAAAGGTAGCATGGGTAAAGTAATTTTATTGAACTGAATGTACATTATATATAAATTATTATATAGAAGAATATAAATAAAACAGATATAACTGGGCAAGCTGGTGTTGGTTGGCACCAGGCTCAATTTAACACCTAACTAGTCTCAGGCTCATAACGAGAGGCAAAGAAGTATCTGTACAACTTTTTCTTTTTTAAACTTAATTCTGCTTCCTAATGCGTCTTTAAGTAAAAACAAAATGATTAGGATCCACTATCATAACTTAGGTAGTGTTATCATAATCTTTTATTTATATAGCGCCAACAATTTACGCAGCACTTCTAACAATACATATATTCAAGGTGTATGACAAGACTTGAATTGGCAGACTAAGACAAACCGATACATTAGGTGGAGGGAGCCCGGCTCTAGGGGAATATACATTGTAATTTGTATAAACCACAGTATCATGTATTCTATAATCAATGTCCAAGAAAGGTTTTGTAAAATTTGGCAATTGTTTATAAAGCAAATCTAATGAGGTATTTGTATATATTATTTAGCTTTTCTCTGCCTACCTACGAACACTCAATGCCAAGTCTAGATATACAATACACTGAAAGGCAAATAGTTTTGTGTTTCTTGGAGATAAATATATGTACATACTGGTCTTTTTTTATCACACAGGAGTGGCTGGATTCCTGGCTGTGGTGGCCCTTGGTTTGTACCGGCTGCGTAGTCGAGGGGACCAGAAAATGTCTGTTCATCTCATTCACATGAGAGTTGGTGCCCAAGGTTTTGTGGTTGGTGCAATGACCTTTGGTAAGTGATGATGATCTTTGAACAACAGCACAGTCCGGACAAGGGTGAACATAGCCATGTGGTATTGGGATCACTCATGGGTGCCAGGGATTAGTAGCGATGGTCAAAGGGGAATTTATTCTAAGTAGACAATTCACAACTCATTAAGCGTTTTCACATAAATTGACTGCCGGGTATTAGAACTACCATTCCCATCATGCTCTAAAAACTGGAGTTCTAAAGGGTAGCTTACACTGCGAGAGGACAACTGTATTAATAAAGGAATAACCCATGATGTTGAATAGTGCGTATCAGGATAATTTCAAATGTAGACCTTGATTGTGTCAATGTGAAGACCCCGCCTGTACATATGGTGTGCATTCAGCTTGAACATTGACCTCGTAAAAGTAGGAGGCCACACAACAGGGCATCAACCAATTGAGTTTCCAATCACCCAAGCAAAATGATGCTTCAGGAAAGGGTGACCATGTCAGTTTTTGTTCAGGACACATGTATGTTTCATATGTTGCTGGTCAGCACACGTGAAGAGCAGCCCTGTGGAAAGTACTGTGCATAAACTCAAGAAAGGGAATCAATCCAACTTCCCACACACTGCAGGGCAGCACTTTCCACGTCTGGTCAGCAACTTCGTAGAAAAATGGGCGATGTGATCACCCTACTTTTAGAGTGAACTCACAAGAGAGAACCCAGCTGAAGCACCATAACTACACTTTTATTTTAAACATGCTTTTTCTATCCAGCCGCTGTCACTAATCAAACCTCTTCCAGTAGATCAGGTTGCCGCGTGCAACATATCTGTTACATACTAGCCCTAAAGGCTACTCGATATGTACGTGATAGTGTAGCAGCTGCATGCTTTCTGGTGTCACTTTCTGTCTTGTAGACAGCAGTAGGTCCTACTACTGCTGGTGGACTTGGCTAATTCCTTGGCTTGACAAAGGCCCTGTTTGGCCAAAATGTTGCTTTTGTTTGTTCTCGCTTAATAAAGTATCCTAGAGACTGGAAGCTGTTTGGAGTGCTTGGATTCTTTTCTTTGTTGGCTAATTCCTGTCAGAGAAGCGTGTTTTTACTTGTGCCTCGCATATTTTAATGCTGTTTATAAATGTATTTACTTGGTCAGTAAGTTGTAATATGTTTCTTCACTTCTTGGTCTAGGTGTTTTATACTCCATGTACAAGGAATATATCAAGCCTCGTTTTGACCATTCATCTGAGGAGTAAAGCGGCAGGCCTGTAACACACAGTCACTCATTCATCTTCTTCTGAGACCTATTCAATCATTCATCTCACAGCATTAGGGGGTGCACAATTATATGCTGTCGATGTAACTATATGTGTAAAATGTAGTGGAATTAGGAAGTCAGCAAAGCAGGAGTAGACAGGGGGACCATAAAAGTGTAGATGTACCTCTAACTGCTGTATAATATGCCTTTGTTCAATGTGCTGTCAATATACGTCACCATATAAGAAAAAGTATGTAGCTTGGGGCACCCAACAGTTCCTAATATTTTCTGAAGCAGAGGTTTTGTCTTCACATTATAACAAGCAGCAAGGTGGTCTCAAAAAAGTTTCACAATCATGTGTATTTCATCAGCACTCTGTAGCGCCAGACCATTGAAACATGGCCTCCAACAGTGATCCAGGTCTTCGAAGGAGATGGACAAATTAGTAAAGAAGCAGCACAGATGAGTGAATCACGTTAGTTAGTTCTATAACAGCCTCGCTTTTTGTTAGACAGCTGTGAGTTATGGGAGATCCAGAACAGAATAAGGTGAAATGTTGTGGCACTGATCAAGGAATTCTCAAGCTTATTTATAGTGTGTAAGCCTCTTTCAATGAAGTAGCCACCTTTTCTACAGGTTTACAAGCCACTGGCATTGGTAGTGAGTACAGTGCATGAGGACATCTTAATTACTGACTTTTCTCAATGATGACATGAAGTCATTGGAGCAAGAAGTAAGTTTTACACACTTTTAGAGGTTTGGCATTAGTGGACTGTGAAGCAAATCACGCTTAGCTTTCTCTTTTTGTGTCTTTGCTTGACTATTCTTTTAACTTGGTATTGCCTAAAGACAATATTGGTCTTTTTGTTGAACGCCCAGGCATTAGATTGTGTGCATTTTAATAAATATTCATTGAATGCTTTCCAAAAGTACATTGAAAAAAACAAGATATATATAGAGAGAGCAATTTGTGTGAATTCATGTTATTTTCAAGGTTTTGTAGAAACCATCTGCAATCATTTTTAACTATAGTTTTTTTTCTAGTTTTAGAAAAACAAGCAAAGACAAGGCCTTAGATCAGGGGTGTCCAAGTTTTTTCTGCAGTGGGCCACTTCATCAGAATTGTATACGTGCGCGGGCCGCACTCATTTTTCACTGTGACAAAAAATATGGCCTTTAATAAAATATGCAGATTAAAATAAAGTAAATAACACAAAACCTTTACTCTTCCTCTCACTGATTTCTGGGCCTAGAAAGTTTTGCGACTACAAATTCAGGATTCCCTAGATTTATTCTAGGGATGAACTAAAATGAAAATTCTGGACCAAAACATTCAGGGTTCACTTAGCCAAAACCGAAAATGACCCCCACCTTTAAAAATAATAATAAAAACTCACATTTTTAATAAAAGTAGGTAACACACAATTGGACAAAATTAGCAATATGACTTGGCAACCAGTAAATGCTGGCAACCCAGGCAACCAGTAAATGCTGGTACCTAGGCATGATGGGACTGTGCTCGCTGTGATTGCTGTTAGCAATCACACTCCTATCATGCCAAGTCAGCCAGTACATGCTGGTACAGGGTGGCTGTAAGTGATGTGCAGACCCCATACTGCTGGCAGCATCACTACACAAGGGCAGCAGCTAGCTAGGTTTCAGCATGTACTGGCTGACTTGGCATGATAGGAGTGTGATTGCTAACAGTAGTCACAGTCCCATCATGCCTAGGTTCCAGCACTTACACATCCATCCAGTAAATACTGGAACCTAGGCATTATGGGACTGTGATTGCTGTTAGCAATCACACTCCTATCATGCCAAGTCAGCCAGTACATGCTGGTACAGGGTGGCTGTAAGTGCAGACCCCATACTGCTGGCAGCATCAATACACAAGGGGGGCAGCTGGCCAGGTTTCAGCATGTACTGGCTGACTTGGCATGATAGGAGTGTGATTGCTAACAGCAATCACAGTCCCATCATCCCTAGGTTCCAGCACTTACACATCCATGCTATCACACACACACACACACTCATTTATTCATATAATCATTAATTCACAGATTCATTCCCTCAATCACACACACTCATTCAAACACCCTCCCCACCTCTTTACCTGCAAGGCAGCTCCTCGATGCCGCTTACAGACTTCAGCAGGGGGCGCGGCCTCCCTCTGCCTTCTCTGCTAAAGCACAGAGGAAGTAGGATGTCACGTGAACTCCGCTTCCTCTGTGTGCAGTCCAGAAGACCCTCCCACAAGTAAGTAGCAGGGCTTGAGGTGCGGCTCGCGTAAGATCGGTTGCCCTGGCTGCCGATCTTACGCGGGCCGCACCTCGAGGTCTCGCGGGCCGCATTTGGCCCGCGGGCCGCATGTTGGACGCCCCTGCCTTAGATGAAGGTGCATTAAGAAGGAACCATCATGCCTTTTGAGGATGTTTTCTTCTAGACAGAGTTAGCTTCAGTGTATAGACAGCTGTTTTGGACTATGACCATTAATACCAATGGCTTCAGCCCCAAAACAGCTGGCGATCCAACTGACTGGAACATATTTTTGAAGATAATTGAATATTCTAATCACAGTTTGCAGCCTCCAATTTAATTAAAACTACTTATGATTAATGAAAAAGTTTAAAAGGTGAAAATTTTTCCCCTCTCTTATCTGGCCATGGAGTGTTCTGGTCACTTGAGAGCTACTCAGAGAATAGCTGGAGACTCCTGTAGAATATGACCAAGGTGGTCTGTCTTTGACTTTTGCACTAGAGTAGTTGTGTCAACTGTATGTTAGTTACATGTCTGCTATAAAGGAACAGTAAACCTTTTATTTTTTCAGTATGTCCAAAGACCTTTGGTGTTCCTCTCCGAATGTACTGTGACAGCTGGGTTTAATTCTTCCAGCTGCAATGGAAATTGATTTTGAGCCTCTCAATCTTGCGAGCTCCAGAGTAGCCCAAACATGTATTTTTTGCCACCAACAAGTCATAGAATTTAGATGTAATGAAAAATAAAACCTAAAACCAAATCATAAATTTTCTTTTGAGTAAAAATATGGATGTTTTCTTTATTTCCTTTAGCTTCCTTGTTAATTATCCCATTATTTAATGAAAATAGTTTAATTTACACACAACCTTTGCACTGTATGTTGACATTCTTGCTTGCGAGATGAGAATGGGGCAACACATATTTGCCAACTTCTTTACATTTTTTATAGACTATTAGTATAAAGTAGAAGTTTATTGAACTGTACTCTGCTAGGGGACAGTGTATTGTGAGCACTTTAATATGCATTTGTTAAATCTGGACTTGCAACACCTCCTCGTTAGCTTAGTTTTTACACTACCAATTGCCTAAAACAGCCAATCAGTGGCAGTAAAGCACTTCCATTGAAGTCTCCGCTGTTCCTTCCCCGGGTACTGGAGCTTACTGGCGATAAGTATACCATGGGCAGCAGGTTATGTGTGTGAACAAATCTCCTGTAAGCCAAGGAGCCGAACAATGGGGAAAAAGAGGCATAGATATAGGGTTTTGCAGAATCCCCCTTGTTTTCACAATTAAGTGCATATGATGACTGGAGCGTCCAGTCAAAACGTTACAGATTATTCAAGTGCCAAGGAGATTGTATTGCTTAAATGCAGTTATTTCTATATTAAGTGTACCAACTGATAATAATGCCTGGTGGTTACATTTTTCATAAATAGATATTGTTGTTGGGTATTTTTATTACTACTTTTTGTGTAATTACCAACCTGATATGTAGGTTCTTTTAAAAAGCAGTGGAAAACCAAAAAGAGTTGATCCACGAATAGACCAGCGTGGTAACTTATCGGCTTGGGTACATATAAAACAGACTTAGATTCTGAAGAGTCTGTTCCTTGCTTCTGGAGCTGAATGCTCATCAATGTTGGAAATCACTCTGAGCCAAACTCCTATTGACTGCACCCAAGTTATAGTCAAGCTTTTCCTTTAACTACGCCAGTACCCCAACATACGCAGCCTGTGCACTCTACCCATTTGGAATTGTTAGCAGATGATTGTGTTGTCTATCTGGTGACACTTTTTAACACTGTGTGACTAAAAATGATTTTGTCCTTTTCTGTTCATGCTAATAAATACATAAATTATCAGATCTGTGTTTGTTTGTGCTTTGTAGTCATGTCTGGTTTAACACAACACCAATTGTACAGCAACTCTTATTTTGTTCTTCCTCTGAGCAAGTATTATCTGTGGATGTAGAGCCATGGAAAGAACAAATGTACACATCTGGTAGATATGATACCACACTGAGGAACTTTCAGGCACAGTACGAAAGGAAGGTATGTAAAAGGAAGGAAAACAATTTTTTTTAACCGTTCTTGGTCCATGTCCTAATGTCTAATGAAAACTCTTTAAATATGAACCCTTGAATAGCCATCATGCGGATTCTATATGTAGTGACTCATTGAGCCTCCACACAAGTTGACAGTCCCTACATACTTTGGACCCGCTGTTCTCTTCCATCTTGCACATCCTCCCACTTGGTATACACTCAAATAGCACACGTTTACATTTTTTATGTTTTTATTGCAAAATTAGAGAAACACTTTTTTCGATTAAGGAATCTAAAGCACTCTATACAAACAAGTAAATAACAGCAGTGTCTAGCAAATGAAATACATGTCAGACCCACACAATGAAAATGCAATAGCCATATTTTACTCGGGCTTGAATTGAAATTGAATAAACCACAGATCGAAAAAAAAACACATCTGTATTATGTCCCATTACAACAAAAATCATTAGTGAACCATCCAGTGGAGAGTTAATGATCACAGTGACATAAACATAATAACATCTGATTTATCATCCGTGCACATGGGATTGACATGGACAATACATGTAATTAAATTCATCCTTTGTTCCATACACAGACCATTTATAGTTAGATTTAATTTCACATGATAAATAGATATATTACACCTAATAAGTAAATCATTATTCAAAACACCAGACAAGATGTATTCTACAGATACTGTAAAGTGCAATAAACCCAGCCATGGCTGACAGATAACGTTCATGATATAAATAAGCCACAGATACACTTACAGTCAAAAAATACTGTTGGCTAGATTAATACCTTAATTTTTGGGAAAAGAAGTGCGGTAACCCCCTTCACTGCCAAAGAGCCCCGTGATACATGTAATGTAACAGAAACAACCTATGGCCGCCTTCTGATCAGTTCTATGATTAAAAAGCAGAGCCTTGAAATGTATGGTGATGGGGAAAGATCTAGATCTTTTTAAAGTATTGTTTTTTGAAAACGTACATGAACAATACAGTTAACAAATGGTCAAAGACTGTACATTTCTGAATATCTTACAGACTGGCTGTTTTTTTTATATAAATACAGTACCTTAAATAGTGACAACAATGCTTAACATGTTAAGCACATGCTTAACTTCTTCTCATGCCTAATGGTGCCCCACGCCACCACGCCAAGTCACCAATAAATCCGTCCTGATGGGATGAAGTGTCATGCCTTTAAGTGAGTGGTGTGCTTTCATAAGTATCACAACCAACAGGTTTCTGGTGCAGGCAACCTATAGCACTGTTCCTAGTCACGCCATTACCCCCCTACCTGCCTTGTTCTGATCTTGAGACAGTTGTAGATTAATATGGTTAAAATGAAGTGGGTTAGTCAAAATACCTCACCCCAAACCTTAAGATTTATCCCTTAGGATAACCTGTTCTCATCACAGTAAGTTCATTTTATGGTTATTGCTGATCTTTATACCCCCCCTATTGTAATAGTTCTATGGAAGCTGGTGGCACTCTATAAAAATATAATGCAATGGTATTTTTTGGCTTCTGTAGAAGCTGAGCACAAATGACCGAGCTGGCCCAGCAACATGGATAATGAATTTACAGAGATTTAAGAAATCCACTCACTTTCACTGTATGCATTAAGCAGGGTCAGCTTAGTCCTTATTGCAGGAGAATCTCACTGAGGTTGGTAAATAACACATGGCGCAGTTGGTGAGTTAAATTGTTCAGCTCACTTGCAAACTCACAGTCTAATAAATACACACCGAAGAGATCAACGCAGCAGGATAATATTAAGGGTAATTTAAAAAGAATGTTGGATAAAAGTATGACACTCGTGTGATTTAGCGACTGCAGCATATTCAGTTATTAGTAACATATGACAATCCCCCCCTCCCCCCGCAGTACTGCTATTTTTCTTGGCAAAGAATAATAAGAATAGGTGTTCGGAAACAAGAAAGGTGACATCACCGATGGTACAGTATGTACTAAGTGCTTATTATCTATACTATATTGAATCCGTCAGCAACTAACCCATCTATACATGAATAATTTGTATTCATTAAATCAGAGGTGTGATGACACAAAGAAAAACTACCAGCAAGGCTTTTACTCATCCACTTTTACTCGACATAATTTACCTAAATAACTTTTTTCTGGCGTGTCCATTTATTTAAAGAATCCAGAGATCCATGAGTTTGCCAAATACCTCTGTCTAGTACAGGGTTGGACTATCGTCAATGTCAATGAAATAATTACATCTGTAAAATATTCAAGTCTCTGGTAAAATGCAAATAATGCCAATTACACGTGATGTAACACTGTAATATTACAGTCAGCAAATATACTCTTACTACTATTTATCTACAATGAATCAAATAATCTTTCTTTCTATACTGGTTACAAGAAGACCCCAAGGAATTATATTTAAAGGTCAGATATACCCTGGAAATGACCAAGTATTAATTACTTTTCTGTCACCATAATTTTAATGTATGATATTGTAACGTTGTTTTCTTGCACCCTAGAAGAACTGTTTCTGGTGCCACCTCCATGAGACACATTACTAATACAGGAAGGGACCTCATGGCTGCACCCCCAACTCAGTTGGGATCAAAGTGATGCAATGCGAATGGCATAGTCTTATTTAGGATTATACACAAGTTCAAATATAAAAATCCCCTTTGGGATCCATATGTTATTCCCAAAGGTACACTTTGTTACTTTTGTCTCCGAATTAGCTGTTTTATGTTATTCTCAAGTAATTGTAAATCCAATGGGCACACAAAGGTATCCACTGGCAAAAATGACAGCTTGTCTGACAAGGCTTACAATCGAATGCTCAAAGCACAATAAATTACATAGTATAAAAGAAAAAGTTTTAAAAAAAAAACCTAAAATGAATACTTCGATAATTAACACTTAATTACAGCATGCTTTTGCACCTACTTTTAAGTTTTTTTTTTGGAATCAGTAATTCAAGTAAAACTGTTGCTATCTAAATATATGGGATAGATTAAACTTTATTTAAGTTCCCTGTTATCAATATGCATTTTGAAGGGCCGGTCCCAGCAAGCTTCTTGCAAGAATGGCCGAGCTGGTTTTCACATTATATTTCTTAAAAGTCAAATTGGACCTTTAGATCCCGTCCTAAATAAAAACATTGTTAAATATTACACCTTTAACTCAATAAAGTCCAGCCTACAAGCGTATTACGTTTGAATATCTACAGTCAAAAATAATGGTAAATTGTTTTTCTGTTTTAAACCCTCCAAAAACTATACACAGAAAGCATAGTTTTCTTTCCCCACGTCTAAAATAAATTGGAAGACTGTTCTAATACTAGTATTCCCAGACATTGCTCATGGGATTTCCATGCACCAAAGGAGAAGTGAGCCATAAATCCACAATATCACCGAGTGGACGACGTGTCTTCTTTTTCCATGTTGTTTAACAGTAAAAGCTCAGGATAAGAAGTCAGTCCAAGATGACACTGAAATGAAGTAAGAGAGCAAATATGAGAATAGTTGTAAGCGACAAACATACAGAAAAATTATCAGAGGAAATGGCTCATAATTATAGAAATATCACAATAAGCATTATGTTGGGTGATGTGATGATTTACTGCAAACGTAGAACTTTGCACCAGATTCCCTCTGAAGAGTTGGTGGGGGAGTTGTGGTTCTAACTCTCTTCACTTCTTGTGATGAAATCTCACGGATCTAACTATACATTATACATGGTCAGCCATGTACTGTGGTGGAATCTCACCGTGGATGGCCCTTCATTATATAATGGGAAGTCAAGGAGATAAAACCATGGCTCCTCCACGACCCATCCTACCAACTCACGCTTTAGTCATTAAACCCCTTAATGAATATGTTTATAAAAAGCAATTTTGGTGCACAATGTAAACCATTTTCCTGCCATTATTACAACCAATGAAATGGTCTGACTGGCATTTATTTGTCGCTATGATAATAACACCTTATGGACCTGGTGCAAAGTTTGTAGTCATTTAGAGGTTAAAGCGTTCCCTCTCCTGGGAGAAAAGAATATCCTGATCAAACTATGTACATTAGGGTAAATGTAAACCCTGATTCTGATGGAAAGTATAGAAAAGAAATTGTCTTATCGCCATAGCAACAAATAGAACAATACAATCAATAGCACTATTCCATTGGCTGTGATGAGACTTATAACTCTTTGGTGAACTACGTAGAAGGAACACGGGATATGGGTTCTTACAATGTCTGTAACACTTGCTGGCCTAGGCCGTGACTTTCGTGCAGCAGAACACCAGCTCTCATCTTCCGGATGATAAGAACAGTAGTCCGGCAGCAGATGGCCAGCACAGTATAATATACATGAATAAATATAAAAGCCATTATAGTATCTCCTCTTTCTGTGACATCATTTTTATTAATATTTATATTGGGACTGATTTGAAGAATGCTGGTTCTGTTTATTCTTTAAGAAGTTTATAAAACTTAGGCTATTATCTCTTGATGAATCTCTTGGAGACTGAATTAAAGGTAAAAAGGATGCATGCAAATATTACACACATCGGTTTCATGGCACATAGAAAATTATGTACTTACACAGTCCATCTCCCATATCAGGAAGGAAGCATGTAAAACAATAAGGGAAACACAACAAAACACCTTGTCTTCTAAACAGATCATCCAATTATAACAGTTTACATTTCCAGAGTGCTTTGTTTTCTACCATTTTTTAAATATCTACTTTTTTCTTCTATTCAGAGAAGCTTACAAATGCTGGAGCTTATTTATGAGCTCAACACTGTATTTTATTAACATGGAAGCATCTAATACACACGCTTTGGGAAGGTATATGGCTAAGTGGGACACACGACTTTAGTGTCTAGTTGGGGTCGTGGTCCTCTGATTTCCCTTGGCCAGTCCAGGGAGATGTACAATCAGTGGAGGTCTGAGCCGTTACAACACAGACCTCCATCACAGCTTTATTGTGGCCACCTTGCGATGCTCTGCATCTGAGGACCACAAGGTGCCTCTTCAGGTAGGAGAACACACAGTTCTGCCCCGGCCCTTCCTCCAGCCGCACTCATCCTGTATTGACTTCAGCAAAGACAGCCCCAGTTTGGATACATGAAACATTTGGGTGTATGGATATAAGTGGATATGAATGTTAAGAACAGTTAACAGGAATACCTGTCTGGATTTTCAGGCACTGTCCTGTTTATTGCTTGCAGTTGGGATCATGGTGCTGGTTGGGGAGATTCAGATTTGACCAGCCCAGGAGCTGTAAAATTAGCCTTTTCTCTATCTTATATGTGTACTGTTTTTGTCCACTGTACTCAACACCATGGAGTTTATTCAGTAAAGCAGTTTCCAGGCGACTTGCATTATGAAGAGCCAGCCCTAGTCATTTCTTGGTTTCATCTCACACATTTAACCGCATTTATGAAAAACTTACTCAAACCATGCAAGAGAAATTTGCCTTCGTAATGGAAATGAATTTGAGTTGAACTAGTGAAACTCATGGAAGGTTTATTCACTAAAGTGTTTTTTTTTTGCCAGATAATTGTATTTTTAACCGTCTGGATTTTTATGCGTTATAAATCTGCATCAGAGCTTTTACGTGGTTTTTCTGAAGGGGCGAGAAGATACATAAAGTATGAAGACCACAACATAATGGCAAAAAGAAAAACATTAAAAGGCCTTTGGCTGCAGGTTTTCTGTAATAATTAAGAAAAATTGTTCCAAAGGCTAGGATATATATTTAAAGTCTGAGAAAAAGGTGGGGCCCATGGTATCCCCAAAAACTAATTCTAAAATAAAATGCTAGTATCTGCTGGTTTAATATGTAAACTCTACTTGGAGGGAAATAAATAAGAATATTTCACTTAACGCAGGAATTAGTGCTGTAAATTTAAATCCTGTCAGATGGCATTTAGTGGCGCCTCAATATTAATATATTTCGCACACACAGCTCAAAGACAAGCTGTATGATGCAATTGATTTAACGAGGACTTTACCTCTGGAGGATTATTTTGGTACTTATATAAATATATAGCTTCTAATGGTTTGACGATTTACACGGAAGATATCTGGAAAGAGTGCTTTAAAAGGTAAGTGCGAGGATTATTTTGAGGTATATGCAATCCCATAGAACCAAGGGTGGTTTTATCCTATAGTTATAAATGTCCCTTCTATTACAGGAATATGAAAGCGATAAAGCCAGGACACAAAATGTATTACTTCTTATTGAAAGACGCATTCTATCCCAAATAAAAATATAGGCCGATAGGAGTATATTTCGTTTCATGTTTCTTCCGGTTACATGATGTTAGATCACTGGTGCAACAAATCCTGCCAACTAAGATACATTTTTTCTCTTTATTTACCATCAGACTTGACAGCTGAAGTCCCACATTTCTCCTCTGTATTTACTAGAATTCAGTCACATTCTCTGTTGCCAACAAGGTTTATTTAAAGAGCATCCAAACTTTTTTTTCCACTCTAACACAACGATCACATCTATGACATTAAATATTGACTAAAACTAACCCTCAAATATACAGTTGTGTGCAAAAGTTTTAGGCAGGTGTAAAAAAAAAAAAAAAAAAAGCTGTAAAGTAAGAATGCTTTAAAAAAAATAATAAAAAAAAAAATAGACATGTTAATAGTTTTTTTTTTTATCACTTAGTGAGTGAACATAATAACAATCTAAATCAAATCAATATTTGGTGTGACACCCTTTGCCTTGAAAACACCATCCGTTCTAGGTACACTTGCACGAAGTCAGAGGTTTTGTAGGCATATAGTTAGTGTATGATTAAGCAATTATACCAAATAATCTTCAATTTAATATCTGGTCTGCACTACATTCATTAACTGAAACAGAAGCAGGTGTGTAGAAGGAATTAAACTGGATGAGGAACAACAGCCAAATTCACTGACAAGGTGAGGTTGCTGAAGACAGTTTAATGTCAAAAGTCATGCACTATGGAGAGAGCGAGCACAGCATTTTTTCACACCTGCCTAAAATCTTTCCATAGTACAGTACTTGCTACATGTTAAACTAGAGGATGGACATTTGTTTTCCTCCATTAAAAAGTTTTATTCTTAGTAATGATCTGAAAGCATTGATTTGTTTATTAAAATCAAGATAGAAAATAACTTCATAGTGCAGAAGCTAAATAACAGGAAAAAAGTGTTGTATAAATTCTGAACATTTTTATTTTCAGGACTGTAGGTCGTCTGTACGCCGGTACAAATGTTCTCCAGAATTGTCAGGTACTGTCACCAAGACGCACTGTTCTTAATCCTACCGTGCACCACCAAAACCACCAAACTGGAGTCCAGTTTCCTGATGATTTAAATATCACTTAGGATTTGAGACTTGGCCTCCTGTATAAACACATTGGGTGAGGTTCACCTCAGAATTGTGTGTTTACGCAATATGTTAATGTATGTAATTCAGCACATAATGTGTTCTATTCCTTCTCAGTAATGCCTAGTTATCGATTAAATATATTTTATTACACATGGTTCCCCTCATCGTCATATTGGGTTTTACCACAAACGTAACCAAATGAATGGACCAACAAGCTCATGTAGGATGTTTCAAAGAATAAATTAGGTTTGCATGGCTAAAAGAGGATACATTTGGTAGAGGAGTGAAGTGTGGATTATGTACTGGGCAAAGATGTTGTGATTGCAAGAAAAAAAGCCACAAAGTGGTAAATGGCATAAATAGGCCAATGATTACTGTGCCTGATTCTAGACAAGACTTAAGATGGGACCACGACATAGAGCATATATCTCCTTTTGTAAATAAGACACACCAAGGCAGCAGCAAACCAACTGCAATATTTTATTGAAAGATAATTCATGACTTTATGTCACAGCTTTTTGTTTTTTATCTTTCAAATTCACAGAAATCTTAGTCCACTGGAATAATTTAGAATAGAGCTGTTTCTATTCTACATTAGAATTAGAACAAGAGAGACAAAACTCACTCCAAACATGATAAATTTAATCTGTCCATGTACACGCAGACAGCATACAATGTTTTAAAGGATAGTCTAAAACTAAAAACTAAAATCATTTAATATATGTTCGGAATGAGACGCCATTTGTTGTATTCACTTCGGGCACTAGTCCAATAGCAGCAGTAGAATTTGACACCTTCACAATTTAGTTCATAAAGTTGAATGTAAGTCGAATATACAGATATTACATGTATAATCACAAATTGTAGACTATGCATAGCCTACTGAAGGCCAACTGGATATGTAGCATTCAGGTTTGTAAAGTCTAACACCCTGTATAATATCATAAACTTTACTGCAGGAGAAGAGCAGTCATAACGGACTACAGCCTCCTCCGCTGAATGCATGCACAGCATTTGCAGACCCTTCACATTAGTAACCTTCATGTAGTGCATTAGAATAATTAGGTATTAAAAACGTTTAAGGATAACTTTGATATTTTTTTCCCAAAAATCTATTCTTAACATCAACTGTACATTAAATGTAATGTATGTCAGTCATGCCACATGTCTGCTCAAGCGTATGCAGGCACCAGGAGAACGTGTTCAAGCGTTCTGAATAGACAATTTAAGGTGATTGTAGGAAAACCCGACAACGTACTTCACAGTGATGATTGGGGTAGATTTGTAGTGCAGGAATGTGAGGTAAGTAAAGCCCAAATGAGGCCTTGACTCGTGGACAGGGATAAGGAGAGGAGCCAAAAATATTAGAAATTAGACATTTGCACCTCTCCCTTTCATTATGTTTTTCTTCAAGGCACACTCCGAGACAAATTAAGAATTTATCAGTGTGAGGCATTCCAAGGGCAAAATAAAGAACGCCAACATTACAGAGCCAATACATGTACTGATCCTATACCTACCGTGAAGGCCAACTCCTAGGAGCCCCTGAATAGTTAGTGAGTTTTATTCACTAAAGGGAGAGCTGTGTTTTCAATGCTAACACTGCCAGGTTTCTCCAGCAAGAAGGGCTGAGCTAGCTTTGTATAGCGTCTAATATAACGGGCGAGGAGAAATGTCACCGATTTACCGAATCCACAACTCCTCTGCAATCTCTGTCACTTGAGTGAACCAACCTGAGTGACATCCGAGTAGACGTTACTCTGAAAGGCTTACAATATTCAGTAGTGTCAGCTGTGGCCTGATAGATAAGATCTAGAGACAAAATTCTCAGCTTATTTTTATTCTCTAGGGAAGAAACACCAACGCTCCGTGACATTACAAAGCCACAATGCGCTGGCTGCTTTAGTATTAAACATAATTCCAGTAAAGAAAGAAAGGGGTTGCAAAAGACTTTGCTGGATTTCTTCCAAAAGAAGTGAATGCTGACCCTAACAAGATGAATTTGGAGTAATCTTACCGATGTCTCTTAACATTAACCCATAACTTTGTGAATAAAGCCTTGAAAAGTAAGAACAATAAGCCAAGGAAGAAGATCATCAAAACCTGCACCAGTGGCTATCCTTGAAACCATCTTGACTAATTCCACTGGCACAAAGATAAAAGAAATTATGGTGCCAAGCGTCAATGAATTATTCGGACTATACAGCAGGATCAGAAGCCTGTTGTATGGAGACCCACCTTTATACCTAGGCTGTGTACTAAGGCAATACAACCCTAATTTATAATGGTTGTTCCCCTTAATTAGGAAGAACTAGTGGACAAAGTCATTTTATAATTTTTTTTACTTATCTTATTGAACCCCTCATTTTTAGCATGTTTGTTTTCTGATAAACGAGAATAATTCAGATAGAAAACAAAAACAAGCTGACATTTTGTGGGCATGTGGCGTGGGCAATAAGGAGGTGAATGGGCAATAAAGGACACGGTCACTACTGCCAGCTTGCAACATGCAAACAATACAACACCAGTCGTTCTCACTATTTCAGTATGTGGTAAGCGGGCAATCATTCCCATTTTTAATGCCCATACAATTCCAGCACTTTTTTTTGTTTTTTATTGTGAAACATTTGTCATGTGTCAATATAATCACTTGACCAAAATGAACCTGTTTAGTCACCAGCGAGGCTACAAGTGTTTGGGGGGGGTAGGATTTAGACTCCTTACCTCTGCTTTCTTTATGAAAGAACATTGTAAAAAGAGGGTGGAGAATCTTCATACAAACGTGAAATACAGACAAGCAAGGTTTGTCTTCCACCCACAATGAATAAAAAATAAAAAATGAAGTCTATTCCTGTAAAGTGATTTGTGCTGCGGTGGATTTTCTTTTTAATTTCTTGGCCAGTCATTAAGTTTCATCTGGCGCCAGCATTTCTCCATGAAATGACTATAAGCAATGTTCAGGAATGCTAATTATAAGCCCAGCCACCGGGTACTTACACACGCGTGTACTATCACGCAAGAGGCTGCAGAGAACTTCAGCCTCAACCACGCGCTCCGTTAACAGGGTGACATTTGCAATGTTTAAAAACATTGAGAATTAACAAATCACTAAAATGAGAGATTTAGATAGGCGCTCATTAATAAAAAATAAAAAAAACCCCACAAAACTACAAAGTCTGTAATAAGCCTACGGCAGATCTACTAAATGGTCAGAGGTTGAAGATGGTTCCAGTGTCAATTTATGCAAGCTAGATTTTGAGGTAATGAATATGCTCTGAAGAGCAACATTGGACATTTTAGCTACAAATGTTTACAATGTACAGCACGTGCCTCATTGAACGGAGCAGAGAAATGGTAACCTGTATATACTATCATACCAGTTATACCATCATATTTATCTTTTATCCCAGAAATGGAGGGATCATCAGTGCAAAAGTCACAATTTACCAGAAACAACAAAGAGGTGTACATATGAAAGTATAAAAAAGAGAAAAATAAAAAAAGGGAATGACCATTTATGATTTATACAACGACAGCGTCCTCTGTGCAAATTGCACATACATAATTGGTATGTTCACACAGTAAACCATAGAAACACACTGGCTCTGATGGCTACTTGCCATGCCCAGATAGACTGCATTCTCTTAGTTATTAATAGGGGAGTCAGGACGATCTTCAGTAAGCATTATTTGATGGATGCTTACCGTCTGACCGCATTCAAGGAACGACACGCCCAAGGCAACCAAACATTGCCACGTCTGCAGGAGAAAGAAAATAGCCGAGTTACAAACTTTACACGTAATCGTAGGCATGGTATTATATAAAGGGTTATGCTAAAATAAATAGAGAACACAACTAATCTGTCTGCTTTCAGAGGGCAGATAAAAGAAAAAAAAAACATAAAAACATGGGCACTGTAGGCTACACGATCACAATGCCCACTGCTCTGCCGCAGAAGCCACCGAGGGCATGTGCGATCCACTTGGCTACAGGGCAAAACGATTTCACAAGTGTACATGTGATAGCAACTCTATTATCGCTATGCGTAGTTAAAATTAAATATACTATAAATATACTCATTTAATTGACGTCTTTGCAAATGACAAGTAAAAAAAAAAAAAAAAAAAAAAAAGACTCCAGATCCTTTAACCATAAAACAAGAGTGACATGTTTCAAAGCAACAGACCTTTGGGCCCTCTTGCAATAAACAGGTCATCAATTGGTCCAATGTAACATGCACACACCATCCTACTCAGGTATATCTTTCCAAGAAAGAGTTTAACCCTTAAACACAAGCTACATAGGCCTTATGTTACTGGCAAACTGGGCTTAGAACATCAACTACATATGCTGTATGCAGTGGGAAGGCTCCTGATCCCGAAAAATGTTCCTGCTGTGCCAGTAGGACGCCTCCTCCTACCCCTCAGAAGAAGTATTGGATTTTTAACCATGCAAGACTTTTGTCAAAAGAACGAAGCCTCGCTTTTGCAATATAATACGGAGGCTGCATCTGGGAAAGAGAGAATCTTGCTGATCCATTGTGAGATGAGGTGGCCAGCATGCAGGAACAATAAATAATCTTTATGCCTGCTAATATGTGCTTTGGGATCCCATCATCCATCCCCAAACTGATGTTAGCGATGGGTGTTGTGGTCAGCAAAAGTGTGTGCACCAGGGATGCAAAAAGGCTGCCATACTTGTGGACGTGTACTTTCTACATATATTTTGTTCTTTAGCATGAATTTGTACTTTAACCTATCCTTACATGTGCCTACTCTGCAATATGCCGTGTACGGTCACATACAATCTACATTTATTACTGCATACAATGGATACATTTGCAAAGAGGAGTGGTGGCTTTTAGCAAAACAAAAAATAAATTTTCTTATTTCATTTGACATATAAGAGGAAATAATGTCGAGAGGGGAAAGTTATTTTTTCCCATCCATTTTCAGCAGCTTAACAGGAGAGTAAATGTAACGTGGAGAAATAACCATGCAGATGCTGAGAAAAGATGTGTCTTTCCCTGTCATATACAATGCAGGCTTTATTTTGTGAATAGAACTGTAGATTGTAGAATCGGATTTGCTTTAAGGTTACCTTGCTCTATTCTAGTAAATGCATGCTGGAGGAGATATAGCTACATGCACAATTGCCCGTGTCATTAAATGTGCAAGTGTTAATGTTTTCTCTAAAGACTAAGAATAAATGATACTGAAACATCTCTTGATGGAAAGAAAAAAGAACTGATAAAAATACCTTAAACGCTGTAATATTTTAAGATTGCATAATACCAGACTAAAATCCCACAGATCATGCCCCCCAACTGTCCCGATTTGGGCGGGACAGTCCCGATTTTGATGAGGGAGCAGTAAAGCGAGGTCTGAAGTGACAGGCCTCACACTCCCACCACAGGATGGAGGATGAAGAATGAAGAAAGAAGGATGGAGGATGAAAAATGAAGGAAGAAGGATGGTGGAAGAGGTAAGAGATGGGGAGAAAGGGGTGTAATGGCAGTGCGTGTGTGTGTGTGTATGGACAGGTGTGTGTAAGAGCAGCATATGTATTTGTAAGCTGTGTGTAAGGGCAGTGTATGTGTATAAGTGTGTGTAAGCACAATGCATGTGTATGTGTGTGTGTGTGTAAAGGCAGTTGTGTGTAAGGGCAGTATATGTTTATATGTGTGTCTAAGGACAGTATGTGTACATGTGTGTGTAAGGACACTGTACGTGTATATGTATGTTTATGGGCAGGTGTGTATGGAGAGGCTGTGTAAGAGAAGTGTACATGTATATGTGTGTTTATGAGCAGGTGTGTGTAAGGGCAGTGTG
The DNA here is from genome assembly GCF_027358695.1 of Spea bombifrons. Classification (NCBI taxonomy): domain Eukaryota; kingdom Metazoa; phylum Chordata; class Amphibia; order Anura; family Pelobatidae; genus Spea; species Spea bombifrons. The sequence continues at coordinate 115,244,934 of NC_071088.1, forward strand.
TGTGTGTGTGTGTGTGTGTAAGGGAGGGAGGCTAACATTAGCCTTTTTTATTTTTTAAATAAAAAAAAAAATAAAAAAAACCTCTGCTGCTGTTGACTACTCTTCCAATGATACTCAGTCATCATTATGGTGGACACCTGGCTAGCTGAGAATCATAGGAATTGTAGTTCACAGCTAGCATCTGCAGCTTTACTGTTGACTGCACTTCCCATGGCGCTCAGCCAGCATCATGGAAGCAGTATGTCTGGGTGAGCCTCATGTGAACTGTAGTTAACAGCAGATGACATGACAAGTGTGAGTTGTCAATTTGAACTCCCACGATGCCTAGTCATGTGGACACCTGGCTGGCAGAGCATCAAGTAGCGATGCAAGCGCGGCATTATAAAGTGCAATTGTATTGATGAGTTCCGCGAGAACAAAAAAAGTGCCCCTCTTTCACATTTTGAAATGTTGGGAGGTATGCACAGATGACCTCAGAACTTACCAGGTATGCTACAAAGCAAAGGTAGGCTACAGACAAAATGGCTGCTACGACATAAAGCACCACGCTTCCAAGGGAAGAGACGTAGACCACCACGAAGTAAATGTTTATACAGCACACTATACATATAAGGATGCCTCCAGCAATCTTCCAACCTCTGTGATGAGGAAACGAAAATAAGATATAGCATTATTATATAAATAATATCATCTTGCATCAGAACATAATAGCCGACGGCAGAAAGGATGTGTTATTAAGAATGGAACATCCTTAAATAAGGCGGTGGTGGATAAGTGGAAAACTTTTCTCTGCAGGACTGGCAAAGGTAAATACAATGAATGAATTTAAATATGCATGAGATTGTATATGACTATCCTATGTGGCAAGACCAAGAACTGAATAAGGTTCTAGTCTTTACAGCATATGATGGGCCAAATGGTTCTTATCTTCCTATGTTTCAAAAATAATAAGAGAACCAAACATTTCAAATGGAAACAGAGGGATGATTTTGTGTTACTGAAAGTGGTTTGTGTGCGGGGAGGGCTCAGGGCTTTACCAAGATATGTTATGTGACTCCATGACCTAAGCATGTAAGGCATTTAGAAGAATTGAACGTAAAGCCCATTTTCTGCTATTTCTATATGCATTACTGTAACTTTTAGGGCAGTGGAAAGGCAAATAATTATTATTACACATAACAAACAGGACAAGAGGTGACGTGGATCTAGAATGCCAAGATTCGTAAATGTAATTTCTGAATTCCTTTATTACATTAAGGGGCATCAGCAGGAGGGGGCAAACTTACTAAATATGATTTTATTATTTAGCTATCTGTACAGGAATTTCCACAGAGTTCTATTTGTCTTATCCAATGAGACCATATTGAACTGAGGACCTACATATTGCATGTTCCATTTTAACTTGGAATAGAAATTGAGTATTTACTGAGTTCCATATACGTTTATTTAATTTGTTCCAGTTCGGAGCAATTATCATGTTATTGGCAACCAATGCATTATTAGCAGAGAATTTATTTTTGACATATGTGGCCAATTCAAATGCAGCAATAAGATTTCCAGGCTTCTTTCCAACACTATTGATGTCAATTTATTTATTGCCTTAAGGGTTTTACTCCATATATCTTTAATAATTTTACAGGACCACCTTATGTGGAGGAAAGACCCTTCTGGATCTCCACATCTCCAGCATTTTGGGGGCAAATCAGGATACATCCTAGTAGGAACCAAGTACTATCGATTAGCAACTTTCTATTGGGTTTCCACTAAATTCAGGCAATTCAGGATATTTCTCATAGTTCTATAAAAAGCAGAATCCCATTGTTGCTTCTCAATATGGCACTTCAGATCTTTTTCGCAAGTAATGGCTTTATTTATTGTCTGTTTTTGTGTCAAATTTAGAATTTCCAAACTCTGTCATAACTTTATTAGTATCCTTCTTATTAAACAGATTGACCAGTTTCTTTGTTGCAGTTGTGTAATCTTTTAATAAATACTGATTGAAGAACATTTAAATATTTCTGCATTTGTAAATGATATTGCTCTGTCAAACACCTGAAGGTTCTGATAGCTGATCTAAATATTCTATCCCTGCTACTCTCCAATCCTTTAAGGATACATCTATCATATAGGTTTAATATTTCCTAATAATTTGTTTTATCTATTTTTCAGTGTGTGTGTGACCATAGTTATCTAAATAATAGGACATTTTATGATCTTCAGTACTCCAGATTAGGTAGACTAAATCCTTGATTTTAGGTTAGAAATTTTCACACAAAGACATTTCTGTGATTTTTCTTTTCTAAACCTGTCACGGGGCAAGGTACATCTTTTTCTCTGGGAAATTGTGAAACAAACTATTCCACGACTGGGTGAAAACAGCAGTGCTTGCTTTATTCAGTGTCTTACAGAAGCAATAAAAATATACTCACAATCCATTTGCAAAGTCGCTCATTACAGTGCGAAGACTGGTAAAAGTCAGGACCGGGATCAGAGCAAACGGAAGCTGGAATACAATAAGAAATGTAACATACAGCATATGTAGGTGTACTTCGGAATTCACGTGGAATGTATTTATAACACGTGTGTTAGAAGCGGTGCACATGCCAATAGTAGCACCCAATTTATTAATGAAACGGATAGATTTCAGTTTGAGTATATAAGCACATACTATGTCTACCGCGATTTATTTTTACTAAACACATTTGTTGCCTCGGTTGAAAAAAGCGATTATAATGCTAAAAAGGAAGTTTGGTTTGTCTGATGAATGATATATAGCCGGCAGGAGGTGGGTTCTCTGAAATGTATTTTATATATATATATATATATATATATATATATATATATACATACACATATACACATATATATACACATATACACATATATATATATATACACACACACATATACACATACACACTACTACTACTACTACTACTACCATAGAGTATTGTGTTTGTGGCCAAAAGTGAATTCCAAAGGGTTTGAAGCAAGATTCACACCTCATCAAAATCTATCATATATATTTTCTTTTATTTCCGGCAATTAGGGGACTACACAAATTACACTTGTAACTGTCACTGAAAGAAGCAGTCTAGCACTCTAATTCCAGTACACGTCTAGGAACAATAAGAGGTCTGGCGTTTCAACATGGCTCTCTCTCATGGAAGCCAAGTGTGTGTCACAACTAGCATTATTTCATCAATTTCCTGTCCTGTAAGCAATCTCCCACCTGCTCGCCCCATTCTTAGAAACGCTGCCTGAGGGGAGAAAACTTAATATGGGAGGTGGGTAATATATCATCAGGCAGATCCTGAGAAAAAGAATAAAGTGAACATTATAGGGACAAGTTCTTTCATTTATTAAGTATTCAGAGACAAGTGCCTCACTGAAAAGTCCTCCACAGCCATGTATTTATGGTAATCTGGTTCTAAATGGTACAAGGTATATAGTCCTCTGATCCCCAACAACCACGAATTATTAAAACCACAATGAGATATCTCACCTGTAGACTCTGAACCACATTTAGGAAATCGTTCATTCCTGTAAGGTGCTCGACATCTTGGAAAATGGCCACCAGCAGGGTTGGGGTGATTGCAATCGATCGAGTGAGGATCACTCGAGCAAAGCGTGACCACTTAAGGTTAAGAAAACCCTAAAAGAAGAGGAATGAACCGATCAAGTAAACCATGGCTTTATGTTACTGCACAGGGCGGACAAACAGGTTGCTGTGAAGAATCAGTGGAATTTTACAGCCTAGTTTCCTCATTGACATGGTCAAAATAATTACTGTAAACCAAGTCAAATATGTACTTGAATTGGACACATACTACAATAAAGTAGGTATGAAGATGACAATCTAATAGACTGTGGGCTGAATGGACGAGCAACGTTCTGCTCGGTCGGTGACCGGGTTAAGTGTAAAGCACACGACTGCTAACGCTGATTGCATAATTTGAACAACCGTTATATATTTATGTGAACCATGGATTAGATCATGTATGTATGTAAGAATTCCTAATATGCTGAAAATGTCAAGTGTCGCTCCATATCTATAGCAAATCAACATTTATTTTTGATTAACCAAGAATACTTGAAATAAGAACAAACACATTCCTATAAGTGAGAAAAATTGAGCCTTTGTCTTGACCCTGGGTGGTTTGTAGCTTTTGTTCTAGTCGGTGCTACTTAGCAGAAACATGCGAGCATTGCATTACATTTTATTTACATAGCGCTATAGCAATAATGAAGAGTGAAAAGTAACATTAAAATTGACGGAAATATTTATCACATATTCACACATACTGATACAGAAGCAGATGACAGCCCTGCTCCTGTGAGTTTATATCATCAATACCTACCTCCATTACAAACTGACCCGAATAAGTGCCAGTCATGGTTGAACTTTGCCCTGCTGCAAGAATACCAATGGCCCATATGTAAAGGGCTGCAGGTCCGAAATAACACCCCAGCACCACACCCTGCAAGTAAAAACGCACAATTACGAAATTAAACACAACTCAAAAGGATTTATTTCCATTTAACTAAGTGTTCCCTTGGGGGAACATAAGCCCTACACACATCTCTTGTAGTTTCCCCATAAAGGTTGGCTATAGTAAAGTGCATTCATTCATTCACTCATCATTTTTGGAACACTTAATTTTCAGGCACTGATGGGTAACTGCCATGGGAAAAAAACAAATACACTAAAATGACAGATCAGCTACGGTTGGGTTTCTTAGAATACTACAAAGTACCATTAAGCTTCTGGCTAAGTGGAAGAGCAACTTTAACTACCCGTACAAAATATTAAAATGTCATGGAAATGTCATGTCAATATCATGGAACTCGGTTCTCTAGCAAATCAGTAATTACTTTCTACCCAGGTACATGAAACACATTTCCTTAGTAAATACTTACACCTTTGTATATATCCACTTGCAAGGCATCGGTGTTATTGGGAAACAAATTTTGATGCGGACCTGTCTTGTTGTGGCACTCATTATACTACAGATAGAGCAAAAAAATTATAAGTGGTTTTCATGCGTTAAACACATATACAAAAAAAACCTGTAGCTTTGTACATTCATACATCAATGAAGAGCCCCGGGAACGATACATTTCACACAAAATAACACAATCTATAGTGCTGTGTCTCTCCCTCTTTACATCGGACATATAAGGATAACATCCCAGCAAACCAAGTATCTGAAGACCAAATGAGGGTCACCATGTCTACACGGTGTCATGAATCAAGACACATTTAGATTCCGCTGAGATTACATTATATTAATGTAGAAATGAGAAAAGGCTCACCACTTCTATGTTAGTCTTTCCATAAAATGCTTCGGCAAACACAGCAACAACGAAGACATTGATGATAAAAGAAACAAACAAGGCTATAGATGACTCGATGAAGAAGTACTTGTTGGCTTCCCTGACTTCCTTCTTGTTTGAGCGATTGATTTCCCTTGACTGGAAACAAAAAGCCAGATTTACACAAAGTAGGCCACTTCACCGTTACCAAAGTTTCCGCCTGCACGTTCACACAACAATAAAATTAATATGGTAAGTAAACTTTTACTATAAACATACGAAATGTGTACCAATATAAAAACATAAGCACAATAGATATGAACTACAAAATGAGCCTGAGGAAATACTTAACTATTTATGTATTGCTCTATATACATATACAGAGGGCAGGGCTGCCATCAAGGGGGTAGAAAAAGTACCGGTGTTCTGGTCCCTAACGGTACATGCTGCATACCGGTTGTAACCCCGGCATGTCCGTATGACTACTTGTAATTCTTATATGATGGTACTTACTAGAAACTCCTGTTAGTTATATATATGCAGAGTAATAAACCCAAAGGTGGAATAAATCATTGGTTAAGTAATCATTGAAACTGGCTGAAATGCAAATGCCTACCTTGACCAAAGCCGAATGCAGGTACATATTATGTGGCATGATCACAGCTCCTACAATCCCGACAGCTTGCTCGAGTTGCGGAGTTCCGCAGCCTTCACAATACGGAAAAAACATGCCTTTAAGAAGCTGCCCTTGGTCTGGGCTAACTCGGATATACTAAAAACAAAAAAGAAAGGGTTAAACAGGGCTGAAATAGGTCATTGTGTGATCTAGTAATTTGGCAATGAATAGCCTATCGATTTTATTTAAAGCATATTTACATCCCAAATGTAAGGTGTATTCTTGCCCCAGGAGTGTAGGAGAACCACAGCACAATCTGAGAAGCCATTGTAACTTGATCCTCAATGTATGGCTAAATGGATAAACCCTGGTTTTCGAAGAGCTTGTGAGCCGTATTTCTGGCATAAAGCGTCTATTGCAAATAAGTAACATTTTGTCTTCATATAGGAAGACAAAATGTTTGATTTCATATAGGATCGTGTGAAGAAGCTCCATGTATTCCCCATGTAGCATCTCCATGTTCTTGTTTTGGTGCTCTGGCTTTTGTCTAAGCGATCCTATAATACGTTTTTTGTCTGGCGCAGCCAGAACAGGCATATAAAATGTAAAATGTACACGCAGTTGGCATAAAACAGGCACCTACCTCATAGCCAAACGTAACTGCCATAATTGTAATAAGAAACCCGAAAAATGCTTCCAGTTTACGGAGACCTGCAATAAAAACAAAGTAGCTAATATATCCAAAACGCTATGTGGATTTAGTGGACAGGACACTAAGAAACCCAGGAACCCCACCTAAAGTTTACCAAAAAGCCATATGTAATTTATTTCCAAATCAATTCGTTTTTAACTTTTTTTTTTTTTTTAAACAAAGAATTTTACACTCACCGTATTTGTCTAAGAAGAGGAAGAAAAAGGTGTCTACGATTGTAATCAACACTCCTCCCCATAAGGGAATTCTAAATAGAAATAAAAAGATGATCAGTTTCCAGTTCTTTTCATTTTTTTATGAATTTGAAGGTGAATGAACAGTAATGCCTGATAACATTTTCATCTGTTTTAGGCCTGTTTATTTACCATTTAATGGTGTCCAGAGAAGGTTTTGTATTGCTCGAGTGTCTCATTTAGGTTAAAATGCAGAGCACAATATGCATTGCATCTCGTGTGTAATTTTAACCATGCTGCTCTGGATTGATGTTTTATTTCTCAGCGATGGCCCAAAATCTCAGGGCCAGAACATGTCCGATCAAAAGTCTGATCCCTGTCCTTTCCGGTTGCATTTGATTTTTTGTGTTTTGGGCTGTAAGCGTGTAAATGTTTCTCTGCCTTTTTGTTGCATGTCTGAATCCTTTGATCTCTCTTTCGAAAATTAACTTATATCGGATACATTGCCTTGCTGTTTGACAACTGAAAGCTACAATATTTTAATTCCACAAAATAGCATTATATATTTTAAGGCTCTCTTTCCTGCAACACAGGAACTGAAAGTCTAATAATGAAGCATTAATGGAAAGCAAACAACAACAAAATAGCCCTTACATTCCCATAGACAGGAGATTAATGGCAATGGCTGAGCCAATGACTTCTTGCATATCAGATCCAATGATGGCTATCTCCACCATAAGCCATAGGATAATGCGGGGTACCTAGGAAAAAGAACTAGCATTCATAAAAAGAAGCTATACTTTCTCAGAATAAGGTGCGGAAATGTATGCATCATAAAATAAAAGCAAGTCCACACACCAACCACAGTCACACACGCAGACAACAGAAAAAAGCTGCAATAACATGAGGCTTACATACCTTTGGATACTGCCTGTTACACACTTCAGCCAAGTGAAGCCCAGTCACTACACCTAGACGAGCTGCCAGACGTTGCAGAAGTAGACCAATGATGGTGGCGGCCAAGAGAACCCATAACAACTGAAGAACACAAAAAGCCAGGCATTATGGGGAGAAAACTGGATAAACAGTTCCTTCATCACAGAAATGTATTTGCACATGAAACACCAACCTTAAATCCAGCAACAGAACCAGACTGCAAATCCGATTCAATGTTCCCTGGGTCCAGATAGGCAATGCTCATCAGGAAGCCCGGTCCCGTGAAGGCCCAGAGCTTACGGAAACTGAACAGGGAGTGCTGCAAAAGTAAGCACACTATTTAAATCTCAGATACAGTCAAATATCTGTTCTATCAACAAGTTCCAAACACCAGTTAAGGAGAAGGCAGACGCTTGGAAACTTCTGGAGACGTAGCTTCAGAGCCACTGAAGAATGCCCCTCTCTGGTCCACTATCTGCGCTAGATCGGTTTGCGTAAAGCACCCCATCACTGTCAGGAAACGAGATTGCTTTCTGCATGGGGATTTTGTTAGACCATCTGAAACTCTTGTGCAAGCCAGTGCTGGATCTGGCTGGCAAGGAGTATACATGCTTATGGCTAAACACATCAGCTGCAATGCTGTTGAATCCCTCCATGCATTTGCACAGTTGTCATAAGCATTAGAGTGTATGTGTTGGCTGGTTTGTCATTTTAAGTTGTTGGTCCAGAAGCATGCACGTACCCTTTCATCCTCTGGGATTGGGATCTTTTCATCAAAATAGCTGGTGAATGGCTCGCCCTCGACCACTGGTTCGATACTTCCATCACATATGTCTGCCTTGGGACTTTGATCTCCCGAGGAGTTTTCTAGAGACAAATAGCACATGGTCACCATAAATATAACTTATTATATTATTGTAAAGTTTAATATAAAATTGGAGCAGCACTCACAAGAAAGAGGTAAAATCCATCAGTTCCGTTAATGTAACAAAGTCACGTGAAGTTAACAGAAAATATAATCTGTACTTTAAGACACTGGCAAAGCAAGTACTGTACGATATGCCCAGGGCAGCTGTAATAGTGTTAATGAAAGTGTTAAGTGATAATGCTGAAGGCTTGGATAGGCATTCCTAAGAGAATAAGCAAAGATGACAGAGAAGAAAAGGACATTAAACTATTAAATACAATTTGGGCTGGATCCAATTCTATAAACTGGCTGGATCGGTCAAGAATGCAATAAATATTTGCAGTTCGGCTGCTTGTCCATTCATTGTAAAGACATAGAAAAGGTTTAATAGGGATGGTTAAGAATTAACTTCGGTAAAACCAACACAGCGGTAACGGATGCTAATGTAATATTCATTGTTGGGCAAGACATGGGAACACCATGATCTCAATAAAAGGCCAAGAACTAAATGAACAGCGAAACCAACAACAATAATTTAGGCAGCTTTATCAAGATGTATAAACACGTGGTAAGAGCTGGAATTTTTGCAGTGGCTTGTCCAACCATGATAATCGATAAAGCAAAATCAGATAAATTGAAAAATTTTTATCTTCCACCCAACACTGGCTACAAGTTTGATTCGGTGGTTGATATAGCTCAGTGATTCTATTTTCCCAGGCATGGTGAGGAAGATTTCCCTTTCAGTCTATTGGTGTTAAGAAGCATTCTGTGGACAGGTTGAAGGGACAAGGGGTTTCTTGACTTTAGAGTGTTGCAGTTTGATCTCACTGACTTCTCTTTATATTAGGAACCACAGTAAGCTTCTACTCCTAGAACAGCTTGGATGGCCCTGTACGAAGCATATTTAAATCCATACGTTTTTTGTTTTTTTGTTTTTTTAACTATGAACTATGCATTATACAGGGCCAGTTCAGTCCTTAGACATTTGCCCGAGATTGGCTTTTAAAATGTTCAGATATAGTTCATGGTATAAAATCCTCACCTAAAATACAGTAAATGAATCTGTGTAACTGAATACATGAGATTAAAGTATTCTAGCTCAGTGCCTCCGGGCTGCTCCGAGCCGTTGGCTGCAGGTAGAGGCATTTATTAGAACAAAAGTAAGACTCTGGCCACCCGAGGAGCAAAGTGAACTCCATAATCAGTTTCCTCCTATAATCCTTTTATAAACCAGAGAATTATTAAAAATATCATACTGAAAATCCATTTATTACAAATTCTTAACACTGCGGCATCAATCTATTCCATAAGAAAGAGGGCTGGTTTTACACCATATCCCTACTTACTATTCCTTCCATTTAATAAGAGATCTTCTCATGTGCAGATACATTTACTCCCCACTACAATGCAGCTCACAGGACTGCGCTGGATCAGCCATTACCCGTTATATCTCTTATAACTTCTTCCTACCTCCAGGCTGGCACAAAGAAGCTGCAACCTGCGCGAGATTAAATCTTCCCTAAAAGCAGCTAATGAAGACGTGGCGACGGCTCTCACGGGTACGGTGATTACGGTGGACGTGATGTGACAAAAATAACCTCAAACACATGGATCTGCAAAGACCAGAGTAGCCGCAGCGAATATACCGCACCATATACTTACACGTAGTCAACCTTACCTTCTAAATGTTGGTAGTTCTGGTCTGACATGGCTTCAGATGTTACAGGAGGCTTTTCTTCCTTTGAAGAGGCCACATTAACTGTAAATCAAAGTAACAATTTGGTATATCATTTAAAGCGCAACTTTCTTTCAAACACAATTATTAAATTTCACTTTGAATAAAAAAAAAAAAAGAAATGTAAAGAGCAGTAACACCATGATCCAGATTTCTTTGTAATTGGAATTGTCTTCTATAGCCAAGTTTTAAAAGTGCAATCCTCCACAACGCCAAAAGGTAGTACTGGCAGCATTTACCAGTTATTGTAAGCAAAATCTGGCACTCCCATTATGCTAAGCCAGCTGTCAGATGGCGTGTTACCCCGCTTTACTTGACATGATAGGGATTATTGTCCGCTGCACCATCAGATGTCTATACCCACTTTGAAATTTAAAGGAAACCTAGCCCATTGATGATGTCCAGTCATAGAAGGGGTCATGGTCTATAATGACGTGTTACTGCAAAATAACATTTTGTTAATAAAAAGTGTGTTAACAGGAGGTGAAATGCTGCAGGGTATCCCAAACCCCTGCCTATGGATACTTCCCATGGCAGGTCAGTATAAAAAGCAACTCAAATGGTAGATTATCGTTGTCCCACTGACACACAAAATAATCAGCGCTGGTCAATAGACAGTTCTGCACAAACACCTGCTGTGATCATGTCTAATAACGTGAATATTATACCAGAACCAAAGCATAGAATAACGCCAGACCCATAGCATTTGCCGCTGTTCTACAAAAGGGTGCGAGTGTTTCTCGGGAGTACATGCATTGGAGAGCCAACAGGTTCTACTGTTTCTTCTAGTATCCGGTTCTGTGTTCCTGAACAGGAGGTGCCCCTCTACAACAAAAAGCACTATACAGCGCATGCACCTCATTTTAAATAGTTTTTTCCTTTAATCCTGGACAAACAAAGCTATTTCGCTAGAGGTTCCTATCAAAGATCTGCAGTAGGTCCTCCAGCGACCGCAGAGAACCACTCGGCTTGGATTACCTTTACTAAATCGCAAGCCAAATGTACTCAGCTTAAAGTATGAGGGCAAAACAAAGTATCACCTGCAAGCGGAACGCAGAAGTTCTAACAAGGAAGCGTCTGTCTGAATTCACATGGCCGCTCGAGAGTTCCTTCCCCACACAAAATATTTTACGAGCAAAGATTGTGATAGAGCACTCTGCGTACATTATTTTAGCCCTTTGTAAATTGTTTAGCAGAGTTCTGTAGAGCAGCGATAATATTATCTCACTACATCGGGAATACGCTGGCAAGTTGGCCAGAGAGTTGCGGTTTCACTATGCATTATGAAGCGTTGACCCCACTGAGTTTTTCTGGCAAGGTGGCCCCCTATAAATACATAGATAAACGAGAAAGTTCTAAAGTCCTGCTGCCTGATCGAACGATGGTTCAAACCTTGCAGAAGCTTCATGAAGTAAACCCTTCATAATCATCAAAATAGTTCCGTTCCTCCTGCGATCCTTCGAGTTTTGTGAATAGACCTTTACGATTACTCGCAGAGATAGAAATTACCGGGTTGGATTTGAAGTTACCAAGCTTCTCATTCTTCTTCCACCCTCCAACACAGCATCATGTTCCTTCCTCCAGCTGAATACAACGCTTTTACAATGGTTATCAATAAATGATATATATATATATATATATATTCTATCATAGAACAAAACAGTCGCTCGGATGAATGTAGTGTGTTTGCACATATGTACGACATGAATCACTACTACTTTTAATGCAGGGCATCCTAACGAGGGTAATGGGAGTTGTAGCCCTTTTGGTGGTGTGAAAAAGGTTGGTGTATTTTCTACCTACCTGCTTGGTTTCGTTGTACCTTCTTTTTTAGATTCCTACCACGTTGTGTGCTTTTACCTTGCATGAAAGCCGCACGCATGCACAACCACAATTTAATGGATACATTTATTAAGGAGGGGGGCTTTTAAGAAATGTGTTTTCCGTTACATTTACATGGGGGGGGTTACAATCCATGGTTTGCCATATCTTACAGTAATTTAATTTTTAAGTAACACACCTTGTCCTGAGACAATATCATTGCTCATTTAGAACTTTCCTCTGTAACTATTTATACAAGTCCACCCTATAATCAACTTCAACAAAACAACTATTGTCTCCCAGCCTCTTCCAATGGATAATGTGTGTCTTGACCCCCAGCGCTCAGAGTTAAAGTTGCAGCCCATGCAGCAGAAGAGTAAATGCTCTGAAATACACAACACGATCCCATACAAATGTAGAATGCCCCCGTCTACGACACGCAGCAAACCCCACCACTGCGTAGCCACAGAGCCTCCAGGAAACAATCTTTTGAATCACCCATGGCTGTATACTTAGTACACTCCATGGGGCGGTATGCGTTCCTTTTTATTATTGTTCTTTCTTTAATGAGGATACATTACTTTTCATCAATGTGGGACTTTCCCTTGGGTTATAACATTCTAGTTCCTGCTGGGAGAATGCCACAAATCCTTTGCAAATATTTCCCAATAAGGGGGGTGGGGGTGGATCATGTGACTGAACATTCATGCGCTCATGTGACTGGTCCAAGCATTCTCAAACTTAGCTGTAAAGCCCGAGGACATCAGATGTCCGTACACTCATCAGGAATGTGCCCAGGTCGGGTGCTCTAGGTTTCCTGGTAACCACAGAGCGATCTCCTTTTAAGTTACTTGACGCCCTCGGCCTACCTCCATTGTGTTTTATAACAGTTCGGTGACTACAATGGTTGTAAGTCACCTAACAGTAAGCCGGTGTTGGTAGCAGACACAGGGGCCGTGCGTCTTGTATAGATCTATTCAGTGCGGAGAAGACAGTGGAGTCAGCACTCTGCTTACACCTAGATTCGTGGAAGGCTATCTTTAGCAGACACACAGAACGTTCGTTAACAGAGGTCTGATGATAAATTTTACTTTATGTTTATCTGCCTGCTGCAGGTTCCTAACAAGCTGTTACTCGGAGAGCGTGTTCAGATAGCAGACAAACTGAATTCAAGGGTTGTCTTAATCTTCATTCTCACACGTATGGTCCCAATAAATGCAAGCATTTGCCGAGGATAGCAAATAGATGGTCTCACGCAATGATAAGCTGAAAGACCCCATGTGAAAACACAAGGAGCAATTATGTCTGGCTTCGACAGATGAAAGCAGGATTTTGATGAGAGACTGGCGACAGCGACAGAAACACCGTCTTCAGTAGCGATCTCAAATGAATACGATTGCCCTGTTAACTATACATAACACAGGGCCAGAAAAACTCATTAGCTTCTATCAAAGTGGGAGAATTATTATAACCATGCAGATCCTGGGAACAGGAAGGGGTCTACCCTCATAGTAAATGTCTAAAAAAGTGGTCATCTCTCAAATATACATTTTAGTTATTTAATCCGTAAACATTACATTGGCTCATTTAGTGTTTGGTAAACTACAAGGAGATCCGATTACAACTCAATTGTAATAGAAATGGTACACAGTAGATATTATATTGTACAGCGCTTTTCAACGACGCTTCAGCAACAGCCAAAACAGCTTCTGGCAATCTTTTATGTCTTAAGGAGAAAAAAGCAATAAAATCAAGCGAACAATCAATTGTCCAAGACATAGTAACGGCAACGGCACTGCAATCTTGGGAACTTTGCACCAGACTACGAGTGAAAATCCCACAATGTTTGACTATTCATATCATGTAATGTATTAGTAGACAGCTGCATATTTGTCATGTATGAGTGTCTTCTACTGCGGTTATCTTACCTAATCTACTCAAACTGTGCCTAAGATTCACTGTCTTTTAACCAGGAGAATTTCCCACTTTTGTTTTTCCATTAGGAGGTTTTTTCTCTCAAAAGGAAAGGGAACTGATCCACTCACACACACAATCGCATCACGGACACAAACACACAGGCCACAAACACACGTGAGATACATATACTACTTTCAGCCAAATGCACCCATTCTTAGCTAAATGACATGCTCTCAAACACACACATCATGGTCAGCCACACTTAAACAGTGTACCAGCAAGCACAATCCAGCACCAAAAACCAACCAAAAACGTAACATAGCCTTAAGAACTTTGTAAATAAGTCTCTTTACTGATGGGGTGGTTGATAAATGGAACACCAAGGACATATACCCGAGGTCTTCTCTACATCAGGAAGAATGGGAAGACTGGAAGGGACGAATGGTTCTTATCTGCCGCCAAATGCGGTCTATGACATCACAACCTGATTTTGGATTGAAGCAGCCATGACCATCACCGGGGTTACAGTCCAACACTGTCTAACACATGGTTTGGCTTTTCTTACATCGTGACATTGTACGTTACGCAACTGACACAACATCAACACCGATACTATTCAAATGGACATTTCCGAGCACACCTTGGCAAATGAGATCTTTTAATAAATTGAAATGTAAAATAACCCCAAGAGTCTGCATGTGTTACTGATGATGTAAAGAAACATTAGAAACTGTCAACAACAGGAAAGAGCAAGTGACATTTACCAAGGACTGACAGTTCAGAGTATAGCAGTCAGAAACAATTGTTTTTTTTCTATTATAAAAAAAAAAAAAGTTATATATAATATGCTTAATGGCAGTATCATAGCAACATACCCAGAAAAGTTTTTTGTCTTTTAATTTGACATCTGCTCCAAAGTTTCATTGAAACAGAACATTGTACACAGAGACATATCGTGACCGGCAGATGCAGTCCTGCTGCTGAGAGGCAGTTCGTGCAGATATTTCATTGCGCCCAATGCCAGGTGAAGCTAACACTATAATAAAGCCTTATGGCCTCCCAGACATGAGATGCGGGGATCGGACTGACGCAGTCATTAAGTTCATTGGGGCGAGTTTAAGACCCATTGTAAGAAATACACGCGGCACGCATTCCGTATGTCCGATCATAAAGCATGGCTGGCAGCGAGACGGTCTGCGGGAATGTATTCCATTGGGATTACGTACCGTTTCTTTACCCCTTCAGGTCCCCCTTGCCACTCACACATCAAGTCTCGGGTCACCTCCTCATTTCCATAGCAAGTTCCGCTGGTGTCACCGAGAAAGCCCTCCCCCGGGTGACGTACCCGGAAGAGCGAATCGGAAAGAACTGTCTACGAGGTCGGTTACCGCTTTCGTCACTCTGCTGGTGGAGAGCGGGGACTGCGACCAAAAGTTGTCGGCTCTGTGTTAATACCGGGATAGGGTTCAGTCGTTCTTGTGCTGTAACCGGCGGAAGTTATGAAATAATAACATCCGTCTCTATTTGGTGAACACGACCTCTGCTGCGTGAGCTGCCTCTCGTTGTGCAGCATGTTTAAAGGTGCTGTTCCACTTTAACATTAAATGTACTATTCCAGACCTATGGACCCTGGCAGATCTGTCATTTTAGTCTTCCCTCCTAAGGTTTAATTACAATAAAACATTTAAAAAGAAAAAAGTCTAGGATGCAATTTTCCCATTTCTACGGCAACAACCTACACCTTTCTGCTTTTGCGACAAGTGTTTTCCGCAAACAACATGGATGAAGCAAAATTTGACATCGTTGACAAATAATTTGAGGAATTTTTTGAGCAATCAGCAGCCCTAGGAATTATGTTTTAAACGCAGCCTTTAATTTACCAAAGTGCTAAGATTAGCAGCGGCACACAAGAGTATATTTATGGCTGTAGATCAATAGTCTTCCCCCCCCACGCTTTGGTTACCGCATATAGTCCGATTCATGTACAGAACGCCTACGAGACATGCATGGACTCAATAGGCAAAGCTTGGTTTCATGCCCGTCCCGTGGCCCTGGGCAATCAAGAACAGATAGGAGAACTGATGGTAGTTTACAGGTAGCTTGTTCTAGTCCTCTCCTGTCATGCCCGACAGACCCGCAGCTACATGGGTGTATGGATTCGAATGCAATTAATCGTCAGGAAATACACAACACTAAAAACAGGGGCAATGGTCATGGGGCAGGCACATTGGGAGTCTCAATATATTTGAGGATGGCCCTGTTCTCTTTAAAGATTGGAGACCCCTCTACTAAACGGGACACCAAAAACAGCTCCGTAAAGGAAAATATGATCACAAGAGCCAATCTATGTTTCTTTCCTGTACTTCTTCCCGCATATCTCCTTTCCGCACATGGCCCCATCCTTACCATGAAGTAACATTGGTGGATCACTGACACAAAGTGTGCCCCATTCCATCTGATGATTGCATCATCAATACGTTGGGATTCATGTCTTTGGGGTGAAAACTGGGGCAGACAGTAGCAGTCAATAACTCGGGAATATTAGGAATAATATGATCTGGGAGGACACAAATGCTTATTAAGCGGTTGGTGAATTGACTTACAGCACGTTTCTCCGATTATATGCCACATTTGTATGGACTGACAGGGCATTGCCATTCCTGCTATCAGTTTAGGCTTCAAGAACATTGACTGGAAGGAATTCTAAAATCAGTAAAAAAAAAAATTATAATAATACCCCATTAGTCTGCAGTGCATATCATGTATGTATGTATACACACACACACATATATACACATATATATATATATATATATACATATATATATATATATATATATATATATATATATATATATATATATATATATATATACACACATACACACACACACACACACAGTATGAGCGCTCTCAAATGTGTGAATGCATGTAGATACCTGTCAATACATAAAAATGTAACTTAATGTAAATGTTTCTGAATTACTGAACGTGTAATGAGGCTTAGCACTAGCGGTAGGCTGTGTGCACACCTGGAAAATATGGATGTGACATTAATTTAACAAGAAAAGTTCCAATGATGCAGAAAAAAATGCAAGGCATTTCAAAAGATAAAAAGATAAAAAATGTGAAATAGATCTTTGGAAATCTCCGTATTATCTACGGATTATTTTTTAAAGGATTGCAACATCTCCGTGTTACAGGAAGGAGGGACAAATAAATCAGTTGAACCCTCTGGATGGGACAAGTGCACGCTGACCACAAAACAGTAGAAACCGGTTCCTTAAGTGCAGCCCAGAACTCCCATTTAACTGTTATTGCTGAATAATAATAAGAAGAAGAAAAATCCCATTGATCCGAAACGGGTTTATACACAGCACATGGTTCCTATAGACATCAGCAGCTAATGTGAACAAAATGTTTGCCTATCCTGTAACTCCATTCCCACCCTTTCTCAGCCCCCTTTTTTTCTATGCCTCATGACCCAAAGTCTCCTTTCTAGTAACATCGTTACCCTAGCAGTCACGCTCTTTCCATGCCATCATCAATTTTTGGCAGTAACTATCTGTCAGTGCTTCCCATAATCAATTATTGATAATTCTCATTTCCCAAGGAGACTCCCCAATATTTTAACTCCCCAGCATTTAGTCTTACTACCCCCCCGCCATAATATACTTTACCTGGGAACTAAATCACCCTTCACCTGCCACAATGCCTATCTTCCACAGTAATTGGTCCCTCTACCTAGTCATACTCTCCTCTATTCTTTTTCCCGGATATATATAATTTCTATTATCATCTGTCACTGCTCCATCTCAGTCCCAGAACCGTATCACTGGAGTGTGCCAGTGTGTGACATCATATTTCGGCATTATCTCCATTACTCAAACAGTTGGGGCTACGAGGGATTACGGACAGATATTGGTGTCTGCTTTTTACTATAACTTAAATAAAATCTCAATTTTAAACTATGGTACTCAAAACAGGAAGGTTACTAAACAACTCACTAATCATCAAATTATTAGAACAAATGGCAATTACTTTATTACAGCCCAAAGCATATGCAGCATATTAGAATTATACTAACTAAAATACCCAAGAACGGAACACAAACATCGCCTCGATCAAATTTCTCAGTAAAGTGCAGTAACCCTAAAGGGAAATTTAAATACGAATTTCACCTGTACAAAAGTTACATTTGTAACTTTACAAAAAATATTCTAGATTTAAAAGCGGAAGTTGTCGTTCACTTGCCCAGCTATTAGGATGGAGAATTTCTTTTTTTGCATCCAAGCAGACAAGTTAAATATCAAAGTGCCCACAAAGATGTTCTTATAGCCGGGTAAACGTTACTGCAACGTCTGTGTCCAAACTTTTACTTTTTAAAGAAGTCAAGCGTATCAAAATATCAATAGTAAAAATATCAAGTTGGATTCTCGTTGGCTTCTTGGTGCATCGAGCAGATCAGAACACAACTATGGGTACAAATAACGGTCAGTGACAGCTAGAAATCTTACCCTACTTACATCAATTGGATTTTGTGAAGCAACCCTCAAGCCCTCATATCAGTTGCAACCCAACATTTATTTAAAAAATCACTAGGAAAATGCAGCAAGTTTATATAGAACTGTTTTTTTAAGTGAATGTATGTTAAGGTCACCCAATGATCATACTTTGTAAAGGTTTCTGTAGCTTTCTGTGGGCACAGGGCAGAAGGATGAAGAAGTCGTGTGGTCTTCTTTATGTCGGTTAGGTAAAACACATACCTAATTCACATGGAGATGACTCGGATTTCTTGCCTCCCATGGCCCTCTCTTGAAGAATGTTCTCCTGCTGCCTTTGGTACTCTGCCACTATTTGACTGCTCAAGTGGCTTCTCCGATTAGATAACAGCTCTTCCGACTGGGCTTCATTGGTTGGCACTCTTTCCTACGATTTCAAAAGCACATTGAGAAGCCAATAGAAAGTATGCAAACATTATTAAGTGATTTTTCCAGTAATTAATCCAAGACATCGTAAAAAAATGACATTTATTCTAGAACTAATGGGAGAGTAATCCTAGACCTCGTTTCTTGAGCCAGGAATGGAGGAATTTTTCAAGTGCTTCAATTTTCTGAAACAAAGCATTCTACACTATACATGCAATCTTGCAGAATAAATTCTATACACAAGTTATAGCCGCCTATTTCAGCATTGCACAATCATATAAAACTACCAGTTTTTATCATGGTAAGAAAAACATAGTAAAGAGATATAAACAAAAAGCTGGTTTATGGATCTGTATTATTTGTTATGCCAAGAAGGTTTCAACCTTTTAATTATATGTGGGATTGGCAGCATAATGCGAAGCTTCTTGTTATAGGTCCCAAAAGGGTTACAGGCATGTTTTAAGCAATCAGTATACAGTTAGGAAACAGAAAACCAAAATAAGATGAGCCAGGCTTATTACGAGGGATTACGGTGATTGTGTTTTCTTGAAATTGCACCAAGTTACAGGAAAAGCCACAATACAATTGTATTTATAAAAATAAAATATATAGCCAATTATTTTTATCTCATTCAATATCAGATATTAGCTTCCTTGATAACATTCAATAAGATTGGCAGATGGGGACAATCAATTACATAAAAAAAAAAAAAAAAAAAAAAAAAAAAAAAAAGGTTTGATGGTCTGATTATAAGACGAGTGGTATTTTTCAGAGCATTTGCTCTGGGGAAAAAAAAAAAAACCAACATCTTATAATCGAGCAAATACGGTGTGTGTATATATATATATATATATATATATATATATATATGTGTGTATATATATATATATATATATATATATATATATATATATATATATATATATGTGTATATGTGTATATATATATATATATATATATGTGTATATGTGTATATATATATATATATATATATATATATATATGTGTATATATATATGTATATATATCTATATATATGTGTATATATCTATATATATGTGTATATATCTATATATATATATATATATCTATATCTATATATATATATATATATATATATATATATATATATATATATATATATATACACACACACACACATACATACATGCATACATGCGCACACACACACACAATCTCACAAAAGTGCACCCCTCACATTTTTGTAAATATTTTATATTTTTTCATGTGACAACACTGAAGAAATGGCACTCTGCTACAATGTAAAGTAGTGAGTGTACAGCCTGTATAACAGTGTAAATTTGCAGTCCCCTCAAAATAACAACACACAGCCATTAATGTCTAACACCTCGGCAACAAAAGTGAGTACACCCCTAAGTAGAAATGTCCAAATTGGGCCCAAAGTGTCAATATTTTCTGTGGCCACCATTATTTTCCAGCACTGCCTTAACCCTCTCGGGCACGGAGTTCACCAGAGCTTCACAGGTTGCCACTGGAGTCCTCTTCCACTCCTCTATGACGACATCACGGAGCTGGTGACGTTTGGCTCCACCACCTTCCGCTTGAGGATACCCAACAGATGCTCAATAGGGTTTAGGTCTGGAGACATGCTTGGCCAGTCCCTCACCTTTACCCTCAGCTTTTTTTAGCAAGGCAGTGGTCGTCTTGGAGGTGTGTTTGGGGTCGTTATCATGTTAGAATACTGCCCTGCAGCCCAGTCTCCAAAGGGAGGGGATCATGCTCTGCTTCAGTATGTCAAAGTACATGTTGGCATTCATGGTTCCCTCAATGAACTGTAGCTCCCTAGTGCCGGGAGCACTCATGCAGGCCCAGACCATCACAGCCATGCAGACCAGTTTGATGCAGTGTGCGGCATATGGTCTGAGGACTGACAGGCTGATCCCCCACCCCTTCAGCCTCTGCAGCAATCCTGGCAGCACTCATACATCTCTGGATATGATGCTGAGCACGTGTACTCAACTTCTTTGGTCGACCAAGGCGAGGCCTCTTCTGAGTGGAACCTGTCCTGTGAAACCGCTGTATGGTCTTGCCCACTGTGCGGCAGCTCAGTTTCAGGGTCTTAGCAATCTTCTTATAGCCCTTTATGTAGAACAACAATTCTTTTTTTCAGATCCTCAGAGTTCTTTGCCATGTTAAACTTCCAGTGACCAGTATGAGAGTGTGAGAGCGATAACACCAAATTTAACACACCTGCTTCCCATTCACACATAAGACTTTGTAACACTAATGAGTCACATGACCCCGGGGAGGGTAAATGGCTAATTGGGCCCAATTTGGACATTTCCACTTAGGGGTGTACTCACTTTTGTTGCCAAGGTGTTAGACATTAATGCCTGTGTGTTGTTATTTTGAGGGGACAGCAAAGGTACACTGTTATACAGGCTGTACACTCACTACTTTACATTGTAGCAGAGTGTCATTTCTGCAGTGTTGTCATGCAAAGTTTTTGGTCGTCTTGCATGAACCGCACGTTTGAGATCTCCCCAGAGTGACTCGCTGATATTAAGGTCAGGAGACTTATCGCCACTTCAGAACCTTCACCTTTTTCTGCTTTAGCCGTTGGAGGGTCAACTTGGCCTTGTGCTTAGGGTCATTGTCTTTCTGGAAAGTCCAAGAGTGTCCCATGTGCAGCTTTCATGCGGAAAATGCAAATTGTCTGCCAGTATTTTCTGATAACATGCTCCATTCATCTTGCCATCAATTTTCAAAAGTTTTTCTTGTCGTTAGAACTCAAACACACCCAAAACATCAGTGAGCCACTGCCATGCTTCACAGAGGGGTATTCTTTTCGCTATAGGCCTTGTTGACCCCTCTCCAAACATGGCTGTGACCATAAAGCTCTATTTTGGTCTCATCACTCTATAGTACAGTGTGACAGAAGCTGTGAGGCGTGTTAATGTGTTGTTGGGCATATTGTTACTGGGCTTTTATGTGGCATTGGCACAGTTAAAGCTTATTTTTGGCAACTTGACCATGCAGCTCATTTTTGATCCTCCTTGAAACAACCACACTGTCTTTTTCGAGAGCAGCCTGTATTTCTCCTGAGGTTACCTGTGGGTTTTTCTATGAATCCCAAACAATTCTTATGGCAGTTGCGGCCGAAATCTTTCTTGGTCTACCTGACCTTGGCTTGGTATCAAGAAATCCCCGAACTTTCCACTTTTTATTAAGTGATTGAACACTACTGACTGGCATTTTCAAGGCTTTGGATATTGTTTTATACCCTTTTCTATCTTGGTAAAGTTCCATTACCTTGTTACGCAGGTCTTTTCATAGTTCTTTTCTGCTCCCAATGGCTCAGTATCTAGCCTGCTCAGTGCATCCACATGAGAGCTAACAAACTCATTGACTATTTATACATAGACACTAATTGCAAATTAAAAAGCTACAGGTGTGGGTAATTAACCTTTAATTGCCATTTTAACCTGTGTGTGTCACCTTGTGTGCCCGTAACAAGGCTAAAAATTCAAAAGGGTATGTAAACTTTTGATCGTGGCTATTTGGGTGATATCTGTTATCATTATGATTTAATAAGGAGCCAAATAACTATGTGATAATAAATGGTTTCATATGATCACTAGCCTAAAAGACATAGGCATGATCATATTTTCAAAATCAATGCCAACATTTTACAATTTCTGGCAGGTTATGCAAACTTTTAAGCAACACTGTGTATACACACACACACACACACACACACACACTCACCAACCCAGGGGCGGGAAAAAATGGAAAATGGGCAGGGAGCAGGCGTGTCAAAACCTCACTCCCGCGACCCGGAGAAGCCGTGAGCAGCGGGAGAGTTCCCAGGTATGTATAGGAGACAGACATATACTAGAATACTGTCTTCAATATACCGTATTGGCTCGAATATAGGCCGCACTTTTTTCCCCCACTTTAAGTCTTTAAAGCGGTGGTGCGGCCTATATTCGGGGTCTAGCGCCCGACGCCGCGCAGGCAGCGGGGTTAGGATACAGATCCCCCGCAGCGGTGCAGGGGACCTGCATCCTACTCCCCGATACGCTCAGACAGCCTCCCCTGCCAGCACTTCCCACGGGGGGGGGTGCCGGCACGGGAGGTTGTGTAAACGATGCGTTTTACCTCTGCCCACCCCCGACTTACCGGAGCAGAATCCCGGGTGTCTTGCGGGGCCGGCAGGGGACATCTACGCAATACGCGTATACAACTTCCGGATGTCCCCCGCCGGCCCCGCAAGACACCCGGGAGTCTGCTCCGGTAAGTCGGGGGGCAGAGGAGGACAGTGGCAGCATATCTCGGGGGGGGGGGACAGTGGCAGCATATCTCGGGGGGGGACAGTGGAAGCATATCTCGGGGGGGGACAGTGGAAGCATATCTCGGGGAGGGAGGACAGTGGCAGCATATCTCGGGGGGGGCAGAGTGGCAGCATGTTTTTTTTGGTGCTTTTTTAAAGAAAAAACTTTTTCTTTATAAAGCACCAAACTTTTAGGGTGCGGCCTATATACGGGGGCGGCCTATATCCGAGCCAATACGGTACTATAATTATTTGAATTCAATAATGCACTTACATTTGGAAGATAAAAACAGGCAAATTCTATAGTCTAATGGAGTTTTTTCAGAAGCCCAAACAAACTTTAAAAACAAATGTAAAAAATCATAATCATAAAATAACACGCCCTAAAATGAGCGCATAGCTACATAAAAAAAATATATATTTAACCCCTTAACGACAATCCCCGTACATGTACGGGGTTGCCGTGCAACGTGTTAACGACAATGCCCGTACATGTACGGGCTGCCGTTAAATAGCTGCATCGCCGCGATCGCTGCATTTTTGCCGCGATCGCTGCGTTTTCGCCGCGATCGGCGGCTTTGCAGCATCCACGGAAGCCTCACAAGTGAGGCTGACCGTGGATCCGGGGAGGGCAGCCCTCGGCAGCCCTCCCCGGAAGAAAAATGGCCGCCTGGCTAAAACTGCTTAGGAAGCGATCGGAATTGCTTCCTAAGCATAAACTGTGTTGCTGACATGCCTCAGTATCGAGGCATGTAGCAACACAACCCCCCGACCCCCTATCGCCTTGCGATTGCTCCGAGGAGCAACCACAAGTGCCATCCTGTGAATGACGTTGCCGTCATTCACAGGATGGCATTAACAATAGATCTGAGTTCACAGAGGGTCTATCCAGACCCTCTTGAGAACTCTCGAGCTCCTCCTGCAGGTTGAATGCAGGTACTGCATCCAACCATGCAAGGTCAATGGAGCCCAGCTCACTAATGAGAGTGACTAGTAAAAAAAAATAAAATTAAAAAATAATAAAAAAAAAAATGGTCAAAAATGTTTAAAAAAAACGTTAAAAATATGGTAACATGTAAAAATCCCCACTGTCACCAAAAAAAAAAAAAAAAAAAGTTTTTAATAAGCAAGTCCTAAATTTTTTTATCTTTACAAAAATTCCATCATGGAAAGAGTTAAAATATTGGCATTACAAATGCCCATAGGGTGTCTAGTATTAAAAAATATATGATTTGATGGGGTAAATTGAATTGGCCGGGTTCAAAGATGTCCCAAATACGGGACATGGGGCAGATGTGTAAATGGCAAAAAAATACACACCTCACAAAGGCGGCCTTTTACCTCCCAAATAACCCTACAAACCCATGCATGGGGGGGTATCGCTGCGCTCAGGAGATGTTACTGAACACATATTGGGGTGTTGTGTGACACGGACATATACCAGGAGCGATAAATTTATACCTGAAGTACAACATGTGTGAAAAAAATACAAAAATAATTACTACCATAAAGTTTCACAAAGGGTAGTGGTAAAATTAGTGCATTGAAAGGGTTAAAATACCAGCATTTCAAATACTTTGGGGTGTCTAGTTTTTAAAAATATATGATTTGATGGGGTAAATTTCATTGGCCGGCTTCAAAGATACCTGAAATGGCACATGGGGGGGGAATAATGACCAGATTTGGAAAAAAAAAAGGTTTTGAAATGGCAAA
Source organism: Spea bombifrons (assembly GCF_027358695.1). Lineage (NCBI taxonomy): Eukaryota > Metazoa > Chordata > Amphibia > Anura > Pelobatidae > Spea > Spea bombifrons. Next base: position 115,270,023 of record NC_071088.1, read on the forward strand.
ACGCTACCTGTACTTATTGCCCCATAACGTGCAGAAAAAAGCAAAAAAACATTGGGTATCTATTTAGCAGGTTTTTTCATTAGTTTTTGCAGATGAGTAAAAGTTTTCTGTTTAAAAATTGAGAAAAAGTAATTTTTTAACAAAAAATCCCCATATTTTATCATTTTTATAGTAAATTATATGATATGATAAAATGAATGGTATCTAAAGAAAGCCCTGTTTGTCCTGAAAAAAACAATATATAATATGTGTGGGAGCATGAAGTGAGAGAGAAGAAAAATCACAGCTAAACAGTAGCACTGAAAAACGTTAAAAGAGCCATTGTCCCGCAATATACTACGAGTAAAAACCCCTATTGTCCTTAAGGGGTTAAGACACTATAGTTTTTCTCTTTTTATTTATCAACCCTGTCGAGGTTTATACCTAATTTCAAGACATCAGGTTGTTATCCTGTCTGTCTATCTATACATTTACTCAAGCGCATAGATCATTTTTGCTTGTTTGTGCATTAAAAATGTCTGTTTACCACTGAACTGGTCGATTATATATATATATATATATATATATATATATATATATATATATATATATATATATATATATATAGCAATTAATAAAAGCAACAAATTTGGTAGCACCACTATGATCTTATAAACAAAACCTTTCATGGGTTAATAGCGTCTTGTCTCAAGTGTTCCAATTGCAATGGTGTTTTATTATATGATACATTATAGTGATGTATTCCCTTGCTTGTATACATACACTGCCTGTTTATTGTATGTTCACCATTACTTTCATTACATTGCATATCACATACAATTAGAGTACAGGTTAAATTGAGGTTATTTATTTAATTTTAGAATAAGTCTAATAGGAAGGAAAGAATAACTCATTTTAAAGTTTAAAAGCAAATTATAAATACCTTATATATTGGTTTACATTTTGAGCTCTTCATGAAGTGGGATTTGGATTTAAAATGGCTATATGCCATCTACAGCAACAACATTTTTTTTAGAATATCCCTTTTAAAAGACAATGGAGATAAAACATATAAGAATGGATCATATTCACGTAGCGGTCCCACTCGGCTATCCTGGAGAGTAATACTTCTTAGGCACCAATAGGTACAACATGGCAAACATTTAAAGTTATATTATAGATAGCAAATAGAAAAAAGACTGAAGCAATGGGTTTTAACAATATGACACCAGTTGTATTTATGATGTATTAATTTATTAATAGCACAAAACGGTCCATATTTTATGTTAAAATGGATATACTATAGTCAGCTATCGATATTTTTATTTATACATTTATCGAGTAATTTATACCACCTTTCAATGTTGGATGGTGAAAAAAAAAAAAAAAAAAAAATACATGTACACTGGCTGTATGTGTTTTATGCTCTTTTTATCATGTGCATTACAGCTTTGGCAGAAGTAACATCTTGGCACACTTTCATGCTCTTACGCCATTAAACTCATTGTGTTTATTTTTATATCTCAGCACTGATAGCAATGTCTGAAAAGCTACCCACTGACCTGTGACATGTAAATGGGTGCGAGATACTTTTCCTCCCAAGAACAAACTGAAATTGAATTTGAAGAATGGTTCGTGCAATAGAACTTTCTCAAGTCACTTTTCATTAAGGCGTGCCACCACTGGAAGGATTCTTCAGCAGGAAGATCTGAGCTGGCCCTGCATAATTCAATGGGTGAAGAAATGACACTGATTTTCTACAGAGTGAGCTCACTGATGAGACTTCATAACGCATAGGTAGGTCAACAAGTTGAAACATAAAACTCTCTTGGCAACTCTCCCTTTAGAGGAAAAACACCAAAAATGTTTCATAGAAGTCATTCCCACCATATAGGATCAGCTTCCTCTGGGTTTTCAGTCTCTCACCTACACAGCACAGTTTTGCTAAATATCTGTCAGGAACTGGGTCCATACAGACGACTGTAATGACCCAGAGCGCCCAAGGATGGAGAAATGCAGGGATTCCACATGCAGAAGCGGAGTCACAGGATAGGGCCTGGTGAAGGGCAACTGCACTCACCCGGGTGGTGAGCATCTAGGGTTGTGCAGCCACATAGCAGCTCCCTGACATAGCAGCGGATGATGACTCAACAGAGCAGAACTTGGAGATATCCTGCAGGCACCCTGGAGCAGGCATGAGACATAGCACTGGAATCATGTGCAGGATGCTGCAGGCTGGGGGTAGCGAAGCTAAGCAGAGTATATAGCAGAAACATAACGGGCAAGGGACAGGGAGACCAAGCGAGAAACATAACCAGACAAGATATGCATAATACAGGGCACAACAGGGAACAAGACAAGGAATACTCAAGATCCGACATGAACAGGACAGGACACCCCTCTACCAGGGATACAAGACAGGACAACAAAGCACAGAGCTGACAAGACTGACCAGGCAACACGACAAGAATACACAGAAACCACAGGACCAAACAGGACTAGCCTAGGACTATAAAGATAACAATTGGAGATTGGCATAGGCATAGTATGCTTAGCCCACCACTATGCCAAAGTACTCCAATATTCGGTGGGTCCTAACGCTAAGCCCTGCCTACAGAGGTACTAAAACAAAACTAAAGCAGAAATCCAAACACATATCAGAGAGACATACCTGTAGACTGAGACAAACATAATGGGTGGGGCACACCTTATAAAAGGAAACAGAGCTGAAGCAAAGAGCAGAACTAGAAGCAAGGAACGGAAGATCAGAACAGAGCATAAGGAAATCTAGGAATGGGTTGTAGCAAAAAACTGAGAAACTGTAGCTCCACAGCCCGGGTAGAACGTGACAATATCATTTAAATTCTCTGTGGTCTCCTTCCTTTGATAATTCTGGCCAAGGCATCAGCATGTCACCAAATAAAAAAAAAAAAGCTACCTCACCTAAGAGCCACAGAACAATTCTCCTTTAATTTCATTTAATAAAGTTGACCACCCTCTTCTCGTAAACGGATCTATCCATTAAAGGGTGTGTTAAATTGGAAAACAAACTTTAGCATTAGTATAGTAATTAGTACAGTAATTTGATGAATACTGAATAAAAATTTAGAACTGTATTTGACAAAAGTACTAGATTTACCCTCCAGCCATCGTATGCGTTTTAATGCATGAAAGAGCGTCACCTTCTTATGCATAGAGAGCTTTGGCTTGAACTGATCTCCTGCTCAGCAATGCACATGCAATGGTACCAACCTCCAGTCATGTGAGGTTTCTAGACGATTTAACACACTGCCTGTGTAGAAAGTGCTCCCACTCCTTTTGATGGGCATGCTTTGCCAACGGGTGTGACCGAAACATAATTAGGAGAGGCACCCACATACTTTTGGTCATATACTGTACATCTTGCACCATTAGCTTTTTTGAAGTTAAGGCTGCAGCATCTCCCACTTCTTAAGTTGGTGTTCCAGGACTGCTAATCCTCAGCTTGCTTAAATATCACTCCATCGTTCACAGTCTCTAATAGCAAGAGGACTATTCCCCCTCCTGGTCCCATCAACCCTTGGAAGTTTTGTGATATCCATTTGCACTTGCCCCCTTCCACCTCCAGGTATCATTCCTACAACAAAAACACTTTTGCCATGGAACGGTTTTAATTGTCATGATTAACGTTGCTTTTCTTTGTGGTGTATCTCACAACAGTTTACGAATTATTGTAGGTGCTCTGCTGACCCACAGTACAGTACTTATGTATGTGTTTTGATGTTTAGGGTGTATTTTATAACTACTATTATGGCCTGTACAAACATTATGCCTGTATATACTTTGCAAAGCTGTCAAGGTTTGTGTTCTGTAGCATGCCTTGTATAGGGTACATGTTTGCTTTGTTGTTTTTGTTTCACATCTGTTAATCATAAACAAAGGGTTTATAAATAAGTCTACTTTGCTAAAGGTTGACCATTTACCAGGTCATCTTGACTTTGCTGTCTATGCAAATCAGGATATTAAGCTTTGCTATGTGGATTGACAAAGAGCCATGATTTATACTTTTGATGTCCCCGTTTCTTTTAATAACAGGTCTGAAGAACCTCAGTGTTTCAATAAGTACCTTGTTTAACTTCAACATACACCAGGACATCAGCAACACACCACCACGGGAACTAGGTCTACTCTATAATGAAGGACACTTTAGGAATTTTCATTGTGATACATCTGAGGCTTTTCCCAGAAAAAAAAAAACATTTCAAGGTGCTTTTGGCAAACTTGTAGTCTTTTCAGACTTGCTGAGCTAACTGGAAACTTGCTTCCCGGGTTCAGTGAGTCATCACCTCCAGAGCAGAGTCCTTGCAGAACTCAATGGGAACTCAGCCGGCAAGCTGTCTTAACTACCCACCCAATGAAAAATCTAAGAAATGGGAATTATCCTCTATGTAAATAGTCAAAGCCTTTGCCAAAACTTTGCACTTCACAGTTTCTGACATAATAATAACACAGTCAGTGTAAACTTACTGGTGGCTTAGGCCTGCTAGCACTAACATTAATTTATATATATACACACACACCGATCAGCAATAACATTATGACCACCTGCCTAATACTGTGTAGGTCCCCTTTGTGCTGGCAAAACAGCCCTGACCCATCGAGGCATAGACTCCACTAGACCTCCAAAGGTGTGCTGTGGTATCTGGCACCAAGACTTTAGCAGTAGATACCTTATGTTCTGTAATTTGCGAGGTGGGGCTCCCACGGATCAGACTTGTTCATTCAGCACATCCCACAGATGCTCAAATGGACTGAGAGCTGAGAAATGTGGAGGCCAAGTTAACACCTTGAACTCGTTGTGTTCCTCAAAGCACCCCTGAACCATTTTTTGTTTTGTGTCAGGGCGCATTATCCTGCTGTAAGAGGCCAATGCCATCTAGGAATGCCGTGTGCGTGAAAATGTGTACATGGTCCGCAACAATGCTTAGCTGGTACGTGTCAAAGTAACATCTACATGAAATGATAGGACCCAAGGTTTACCAGCAGATCATTGCCCAAAGCATCACACTGCCTCTGCCAGCTTGCTTTCTTCCCATAGTGCATCCTGGTGCCATGTGTTCTCCAGGTGAGCGAAGCACACGCACCCGGCCATTCACCTTATGTAACAGAAAACGTGATTCATCAGGACAGGCCAGCGATTTCCATTTCTTCATGCCCATCGTAGGTGCTTTCCTCAGCAGACAGGGGTCAGCACGGGCACCCTGACTGGTCTGCGCAGCCCCATACCCAACAACCTGCAACACACTGTGTGTTCTGACACATTTCTATCACAACTGTTTTGGATCAACAGCAATTAAGAGATATGGGGAAGTCTGAACTTGATGGACGCATGTATTTTTCAGCCTATGTCTCTATGTAACCACCATTAACTTTTTCAACAATTTGAGGTACAGCAGCTTTTCTGTGGGATTTGACCACACAGGCCACCCATGACCCTGTTGCCAGTTCACCGCTTTTCCTTCTTTGGACCACTTTAGAGAGGGTCATCACAATTTGGCAACCTGTCAAAGCACTCAGGTCCTTAGACTTGCCCATTGTTCCTGCTTCTAACACATCAACTTTGAGGGCACAATATTCACTTGCTGCCTAATATATCCCACCCACTTACAGGTACCAATATACCAAGATTATCAGTGTTATTCACTTCATCTGCCAGTAGTCATAATGTTATGGCTGATCGGTGTAATATATATATATTCACAGTTTCTCAGATGGCCTTTAATTCTATGTGTCCACATCTGTTCAACATATGTTCTTATAAGGTGATCAGGACCTTTTAACATAATCGTAACAAACCTATAACTTTCGCATATATACTACAGTATGTTCTCTAGCTTGTTATACTCAGCATTACATAATCCCACTCCTGTAAGAATCAAATTAAAAAACTTGAAGTCCAAGCTCCCCATCATCCAACAACAGTTCCTATCATCAATCCATAACTCTAGAAGCCTCCAAATAAAAATCACGTAAGGCTTTTCTAACAGAAAAAAAAATCTGGTCTCTGACCAAATACCTACATGTATCAAAGCAATAAACCAATATGTCAACGTTTACAGATGATGTACTTGGTAAACTTTCATAGCTCAGCAGATTGTTCAGATGTCATTAGGAACAGACTTGAACAGCACACAAGACACACCTGTAGACGTGACTTTTCACAGAAGCTCCATGTCTGTAGAATGAAAAAAAAATGATTGGCAAAGGAAAATAAAAATGTTTTATCAGCAAGAACATTAATAGGTTTAGAAAGTTCCTAACAACTGCATAGTGAACAGGGCCATAAAAGGAATTTAATTATTCAATGTATTTAAATCTTTGAGGAAAGGCATAAGTAATTTCAAATGATATTAAAAAAAAAAAAAAAGAAGAAGAACACACACTTCATACATACAGAAACTTTAGAGACAAATCCCACCAGTAATCTATAGAGACTATACCTTACAAAACATTCTTAAAATTAAATCAAGCTTGTGAGTCTCTTGGGTTAAAGTGCAAAGCAGTCCCACTGATTGAGCTCTTGGTAAGCAATATAGCCATGAAGAATTAGATAGAACTTGCCAAACTTTGGCATGGTGGCCATACAATGCGACAGAAACCCCAATATTTATCTCAGACTTTTTTTCCCCCAATGGTACTCACTGGGTATATGCAGAATTTGGGGGTGGGGGTTATTGTTCTTAAGTAATTGGACCTAGCTATGTGCACATAATGTTTGTGTATTGGTCTGAAGTAGAGGACTGCATTGGGAGACGGGTCCCGCGGGACCCGCCAAAAAACTTGCGGGCGGTCAGGCACTGTACCTGCGGGTCCCGGTAATCCCGCAAGGCTGTCTTCTCGCTGCTCCATAACAGTGTCCCCTATCTTGCTCCGCCCAGGAACAAGGTGGAGTCACGTGATGTGACGTCACTTCCTGTGACTCCACCTTGTTCCTGGGCGGAGCAAGAGAAGAGACGCTGTGAGGGAACAACTTGCGGGATTGCGCGGGAAATCAGGTAAGGAGGCGGGCGTGATTGGCCACAAATGTGGCGGGAGCGGGTGGGATTGGAACACCCACATTGCGGGAGCGGGATTAAAAACAGCGAGAGCGGGATTAAAAACAGCGGGAGCGGGATTAAAAAAGCAGTCCTGCGCAGGGCTCTAGTCTGAAGCACCTAGTTATTGATGGAAACCACATAAATTTATATGTTGCTTGGTTTTTACCTATTTGAGTGTTATCCGCTTGTTTAGTCACATTATTTTTGGGAAATCACTTTTTAATCGAAAATCTTTTTTAAATATGTACAGAGGAAAAGAAAGGAAGGGGAACGATAACTAATAAGATGATCAAAGAATAACGGAAGGATGCAAAAATCGACAAGATAGCCTAAACAGGCAAACATCTGCTATAACAAACACAGAGCTGCATGGCCAAGGGAATCCAGCTTAAAAAGGTACTACAGTGAATGCATAAATCAAATACTGATGGCCAGGGCCAGTCCGGGGATAAAAAGATGTCCCTGACTCTTTAGGTCCAGTGGCCGCCTGATGACGTAAATAAATGAGACACGTGGCATTTGGCTTAACATACCCAGCCTTTGATCATCTGAAGTGCTTTTAGCAAACATGGAGGTTTTCAATGCCTGCCCATTTTCTGCCATAATAATAAAGAGCTATTTTGTCAATGTAATCTTACTCAGAAGGGTAATATTTGCTGGTCTAAGTGGTCATGCCTGCTAGCACAAAGCTATTATTTCAAACATCGAATACTCATTGTTTTTAATGGGGACATGCCATGATAATTGTCTCACTCTTCCACATCTACGTGATCACCTAGCTTACATAGGACTTAACATAATTATAGTATGCATGTCGCTTTCTGAAATCCTATGTTTTACAGCTTAGTATACTAAACAAAAAAAAACAAAAAAAAAACATGGTACTGTGTTAATAGGTCATCTGACCTAGAAACTAATTTCTTACATTGCGGATTCATAATTTCTAACCTCAAATTCTGGCTTTCCACTCATAACAGCTACGGGACTGATCCCAAGCTCCGGTGATTATGATGTCCCTTACTAATAAATTGTATCGTTCTAGGTGCCTATCACCCGTCTCTTCCAATGTTTTCTACCTGGCACCTCTAGAGTTGTCTAAATCAAAAATGGTAGAATATTCTTTTACAAGAAGAATGCTTGTCTCTGAACAAACAGCTACATGTCAAAAGCTAACAGATGTAATTAGAAAATTTGTATAATCAGACTGTGCAGATACCATTAGGAGCCGACCAGAAGAGCACATTACACACACACACACACACAACTTTTCAGTAATAAGAGTTGCTTCTCCGATATTTGTAGTATTTTGTTTTGCTCATGATTAAGTACATTGTACAGTAGTTGGACCAAACCATGAGAGCAGGATGTGCACTTTGTTATAAGATCCCCTATACCTAATTATTATTAGAACAGTACATGTTACCACCATGTATGTTATTAGCTACCAATTAATCCACCAGCTTGTCGTTTGCATGGATGAAACCCCACTTTATTTAACTTTGTTAGGTGAAAGGCATCTCACAGCACAAACTCCACTCAAACTGTGCCTGTCCACACTTTAAGATCAGTTTCCTTGTTTGAGCTTGTTGTATCTCATTCAGGCTAGACAGGGTATTAAACCCTTGTGGTTTGCAATTAGCAGGAAGAGGATTTTCCCCGGTTGGCATTAGTCTCTCTCCACCTGATTACTTGCTGGTCAATGTGCATGCGCACACACTGCTGACACAGGTGCAGACATCAGTGGCTTCCATATCTTTTATTTATTTAGCGACAACAATTTACGCAGCGCTTCTTACAATACATATATAATATCTTCAAAGACAAGACTAGAATAGAGGACCCGGCTCACAAGCTTACATTTAAGTATATGGGCTGCAGGTGAATCTGAATAGCTGCAATCATTATAAATGCACTACTGCCGCTAAAAGATCAATACAGTGGATCAATAGTATACAAATATATCTAATGCATAATAAAAATGTTATCAGATCTTTAAGAGTTGGTTCATTTCACAGATGGAAATAAATGGAGTTACTATGAGATAGCCAACATCGATAAATTCCACCACATGTGCATATTTATATAGATATATATATATATATATATGACACAACAGGGTTTACTTAATGTTAGCCGTTTATAGGACATGGACAAAAACCATTGTGTGTTACAAGTGATTTGGACCCTTTGTGTGCATCATCACTGACATTCAAAGCAGTGCATTTATATTAACATTGTATAACGCTATGCATTAAGTGGGGTATCACCAGATAAATTCACTGACATAACAAAAGTGCACAAATCCCATAGCTTGAGAGGCGCAGCATTACATGCATCACATACCCATTCCAGTGATTGAAGAGGACAATGGATACTTTGGGGAGCTCTTTATAGAAGCATAAATAATTCTTAAGGCTTTAGCAACAGTGCAGAGATTTTCAGTGAAAACCCCCAATCTAAAACACAGAGGGCTAATAAGCCACTAAACTGAAAACCTGCTTGGCCCCATCACTTACCTGCATTGTAGAGAGCAGCCAGTTAATATCTTCACCCAACACTTAAAGAGGTCCTCCCACCCCCACCTGAAGATGGATACTTCATTTAGAGGATCAAACCAGTATTTTATGTTACTTAGTGACTACCGGTAGCAGCAGGTGATTATCTCTCTACCGAGTCCATTAGTATAAAGGGAATGGCTGGGAAGAGAGGCACAGGACCAAATCCTCACCAGGCTGCTGCGATTTAGAGAAATTGATGTGCTACCGAAAGATCTTGGCACGTTTTACTTCTACATAACTACTGGGGTGTCTAGCATAACAATGACTTGTTACATGATAACTGGCTCCTTTCCGGGCTCCATTTATGGGTTTTCTATGCATTCTGTAAATGTGTTTTGGAACAAAGCATGTGAACAAAGTGTCATAGGCTGTTTGATTACCGGCCAAAAATAATAAATCTCAATTGCAGAGCCTCAGTGAGCTGTAAGGTAATGTATATGCCTGGGATCATCTAGGCTCCTGCTACCTGGAGCTCACCCGCTTTTGGGGAATGCCGCTAGGCAGTCCTGGTAATGCCGGTGGGCGGCCCCGGTGATGCCGAGTGCTGGGTTAAACCCACACGCAGGAAAACTTTCTGTGGTTAGGTAGGAAGTAGACAACAGCGCTCCTGTGGCCCAGATTTTCTCTATGATTATCCAGAGCCTTTGGGCAAAACCCAAAGCGTTCCCTCATGGATACAGCTCCATGGTCCCAATATACGCTATGGAGGTACTGTGATGTGGTGTTGGGCTAAGCAATATATGGCCATATAGCGTGAAGGAATCCCCTATACTTATGCCTGATATAGTAGCAGTATGTATCTGCTGGGTGTGAGCTGATCTCTTCGGTTTTATTACTGGGACACCTGGCAGCACCTGCCACCTGCGCTGAACGTTACCTGTCCCTTCCCGGGGTGGGCAACCTGTTTAAGGGATATTTCCCAAAACACACTGCGTTAGCGGACTGAACTGTGTCAGAATCTCTTACATTATTCACTGCTTAATAAAGAGGTGCTTTACTGCCCCTAAATTATGCTATAACTTGCACAATCTTTACATTACTCCCTATATACAAGCTTTACACAGAGACTAATTTCTACGTATTTACTACCGAAACGCACCTAGTAGCAAATGTACTGTACAGCTGTCCCCCCTCTGTGTTATCATTTGTGACCAGTCAACGTGCCCTCGTCGGGGTAGAGACTTTGCCATCAAGAAAGATGGCCGCCGCGGCGGCTGCGTGGATGACGTAACACTGTAGCGCCTGACCTCGGCTCCGTTGACCTTGTCGTTTGAGGCGGCTCTCATCCTAAAACATGGCGCTGTACAGGGTGAAGATGTGCCGGTCTGTTTTGGATGGAGGTGATCAGCGGCTCAGAAAATGTGTCTTAATGCTGTGAGTAGATAGAGGGCCTGTCTGTCATCGGGAAAGGGGTTGGGGCGGCAGAGCAGCACCGGACATAATGTTTGGGTGGATCCTATATGACAGTAATATTTTATAGGCATGTGGCTCATGATAACATAAGTTTAATAATAATTCTTAATCTGATTGCAGCCAGTGGGTATAATGTAAACATTGTAAGTATTGTCTGATGTGATATACCTACCATTCATATACATTCATTTGTACAGTCCTATACCAACCAGCTATGGCCAATTAACAGGCATGATCCTTTGTTTGGGCGTGCTGCTTTTAAGAGTCTGTAAGGCATTTGTTTGTGATAATAAACAAACCACAAAATATTTTTTCTTTTTTTCCTCTCCAAAAAAAGTTCTGGTTCAATAAAAAATCTTTATTTAATGATTAGTTTTTGTTAATCTATTAATGTCACGTAATGTTCACGTAATGGTCATTGTGTGTTCGCAGGTATCAGCCTTGCCACCTATCTACCAATACCAAACCCAAGAGCGTGTTCTCTGTAATAACGTCAAAAGCTAAATACATAAACACCAAATATGAACAATTTTTGGAAAGAAAGTTTCCAAGGTTTTATTTGTTATACTCCACCTTTACAAAAGGTAAGCGTCTCCTAATCTAATTGCGTTATTGCTATCAACGTAACAAAAAATACATATAATGTTACACGTTAATATGGCGTCAGCGCTGTAGAAGCATGCAGTCCTTCAGAGCCAAGTCTTACTGAATCTTTAATGAGGAGAAGGCATTGTTTTTGGTTTGCTTGGCTGTATGTGATCACGACCCAACTTAAGGGCAAGGGAAAATGATCTAATTTTTAAAAAATATATATTTAAACTTTCAAGCAGGGCCCTCTTTGCCTAATGCATTGGTTTATCTTTCTAATAACCTTTTGATTATATGTATTGTAAGAAGTTCTCCGCTATGTAAATAAAAAAAAAAATATGGCTTTAATTTAGATGTCATCTTCCTGTCTTCCAAGACTGCCTATTATGAACTGAATGAAAATGAATGTTTTTATAGTACGTTGCTGTAACTCTTTCCTTTGCTCGATTACTTCCATGGCTCGTACAGGTTTCAGGATGTTGTTGATGGATGCAAAAGAAGTAGGGATGATCAAACAAAAAATGAACTATCAAGGGCTACAGTTTCACCAACTGCCTTACAGGGAAATGGAGAAGTTGAGACAGGTGTGTTTTTTTTGTTTTCTTTAAACATATAAAGCCTTTACCTTTTATGTACCAAAATAGCCTCTCAATACACCCTACTAACTATAGTCACTCTATAATTACATTACGGGTCCTGCAGACCTGTCAACGACTGTGTATACATGATCTGCCATTTGAGGCACTAAGCCATTTAGAAACCTTGTGGCAATTGTACATTTTATTTAAATATTTAGATCTAGATTGTCCTTCATTCACCTTTTTCCCCTTCCAGTTTCGACAAGATATTAGAAAAGCTGCACCTGTGGTTATTATTTCCATTCCACCCTTCGCCAACTACCTAGTTTTCCTCCTAATGTAAGTAAATCAAAAGCTTCATCTTTCCATGTGTACTGTAAAGAGATATCCATACATCCTATGAGCCATTCTTATAGAGCCAAGCATAGATTCAGAGGGTGCAGGACACATCAGGGCCAAGCCATACTCTGGGTCCAGATGACCGAGTTGCACGGGCACTCCATAGGGATACTTCATCCGTTGGTCTGGAAAGAGGTTTTTTTGGGAACTGTTCCTAAATATACCTGTGGCTTCAGTAGGTTGGCTCTTAATTATGAGTGGATGACTTTCATATTCTGAAATTGAATAACATTTGAACATTGAAAAGCATGATTTTTCATACAAAGCATCTTTTTAAATTTTTTTTCTATTTCAATAATTTAGAACAACATATACAAAAAGGAAGACATAAACATTGTCTTTTTATGCAGTAATTCACCTTTTTTGATGCTAAAAAGCGCTGTGCAGAAGAAATACCGCATTGAAGTCACCCTGGGATAGCTAGAGGGCTGTCTACTGGTATACATCGAGCAGAAGGTTCATGGTTTGTAGGGTGGTTTTATTTAAAAACAAACAAAAAATCTAATATATTTGGTCTCAAAAATAATCTACCACATAATATGGGAGTAGAACATAAAAACCGTGCTTGTAAGGCTTGAAGACAGGCTTAGAGAAGCCATACCTTTAAAGTACAGTAAGTAGCAAATGATAAAATATTGTAAACAGTGTGCCTTAATGTATTAATTTGTTTAAAAAAAACTAGATCCAGGGAATTTAAAAAACCATAATTTCTGTTTTTCCCATTAAGGTATTTATTTCCCCGGCAGTTGTTAATTCGTCACTTTTGGACCCCTAAACAGCAGGAAGAGTTCCTTGACATTTATCACGGCATGAGACTGGAGGTCTATGATGATGTCTTAGACGGCTTGTTAAAAGCAGTTCCTCAAGTCACAGATCAGCATCTCCAAAGTCAGATGATCCAGCTGTGCACACAGGTACTCATTTTATCTTTGGTCTTCATTAATTTCAAGTCCTTTACTTTTTTCTTTGATACGGTCCTGCATACAGTGGTGTGAATTTGCACCTTTGCAGTTTCTTTTATTTTTGCATATTGGTCACACTTAAATGTTTCAGATCATCAAACTAATATTAGACAAAGATAACCCAAATAAACACAAAATGCAGCCAGGCAGGATTACTGCCACCACTGTTGACTCTAAACATCAATGAAATAGACTGTCTTGCAAAAGGTCTTAAAAAGCAGCACATAAAGAAATTCCAGAACTGATGAGAAACAAGGCCATTGACATCTATCAGCCTAGGAAGGGTTACAACGCCATTTCTAAGACTCTGGGACTCCAGTGAAAGCCATTATCTACAAATGAAGAAAACTTGGATCAGTGGTGAATCTTCACAGGAATGGCCAGCCAATCACAATTCTTGCTAGAGCACCCCCAGAACTCATCCTGGAGATCACAAAGGAACGCACGCTAACCGCATTCCTCACTTGCCTCAGTTCACAATTACAAAAATGGCGTCCATGGGAGAGTTGCAAGGTGAAAACCACCGCTGAACCAAGGAGAATGCAAAGGCTGACATTTGCCAAAAAACATCTTGATGACCCCCTTCTTGGACTTTTTGGAAGACACTGATCTGTTACATCTGGCGTAAAGCTTACACAGCAATCCACAATAACAACATCATAACAGTTCAACATGATAGTTGTAGTTTGATGGTCTGGGGCTGCTTTGGTGGGACCTGGGTGACTTGCCATAATTGATGGAACTCGTGAATTCTGCTCTCTACCAAAAAATACTGGAGAATGTCCAGCCATCAGTCTGTGACCCAAAGCTCAGGTACAGTTGGGTTATGCAGCAGGACAATCATCCTAACCAAACAAGCGAATCCACCTCTGAATGGCTCTAAAGAAGCAAAAAGAAGGGTCTGGAGTGGCCTAGTTAATGTCCTGAATTGGACCTGATTGAGATGCTGTGGCATGAAATTAAAAGGCAGTTCATGCTCAAACTTTACAATGTCGCTGAATTAAAACCGTTCTGCCAGGAAGAGTGGGCCAAAATTCATCCACAGCGATGTAAAGGACTCCTAGTCAGTTATGGCAAACATTTGATTGCAGTTGTTGCGACCAGGGACGGCCCAAGACAAAATGCCGCCTGGGGCGAAGTTTAAAATGCGCCCCCCCCCCATTATCTACCCTTCCTCTCCCTGCAGCCCCCCCCAATTATCTACCCTTCCTCTCTCCCCCCCGTACTTACCCTTCAGCAGTCCTGTGGTGAGTCTCCCTGCTCAGTCTCTGTGCCGGCTTGTAATGCTGAGTGCCGGAAATGACGTCACTAAACATTACAAGCCGAGACCGAGCTAGAGGGCTCGCAGAGGGAGAGAAAGAGATAAAACCACTCGGCGCCCCTCTCTCTCCCTCTTTCGGCTAAAAAAAAAACAGTGGGTTGCCCCACTTGGCTCCATTGTCGGGCCGGCCCTGGTTGCCACTAAAGGTGGCGCAACTGGTCGAAATTACTTTTTCATATGGGTTATTAATTTAAAGGCTGTGTTTTGTGTTTACTCATGTTGCCTTTTATTAAAATTAGATTTAAAACATTTAAACGAGGCAAATAAGCAAAATTAAGAGATCGGGAAGAGGGCAAATAACAAGAATAAAATAACGAGTTGGCATGATACCTCAATATTTGCTTTTTCATATCAGTTCAAGTTGTATGAGATGGCAATGTTTTGACTCTATGTAAACCTATTTATAGAACTCTTAAATGTACACCGGCTGATTGCTAATAGGATATAGGGCTGTCATTGAGGAGGAGCCAAGCACGATCGCTTGTGCTTTTAACGTTGGTATGGCAATGTGTCTACCTTGTGTATTGTAGGTGAAGCACGGCTCCCATCCGCAGGTGAACGACATCCATGCCGTCCGAGCTGCGTTCTCAGGGCCACCACTGGGTATGAAGAGTCTCGGTCCTCAACAAATGGTACAAGGCTATTTTTTTTTTAATAATGTTCTTTTTCACCTTTTGGTTGGTAAATATGTAGTTGTTTTCTATGCAATATAAATTAAAAAAAATATTATTTAAATACTATAATACAGTTAACTAGTTACTGATTGCTAAAGTATTCGGAAATGATATTAGATACCGGTGCAGAATTTCATAAGGCTTACAATGCATTACGAGGTAGAGCACTCGGCTGTTGGAAGCTTGCATTATATTAGAAAGATTGGGAGAGAAGGTAAACGGAGAAGAAACTGGCTCAATTTCATAGTGATTGCTGCAGGAAATGGTTACTCTCCTCCTTTCACAATGTAGATTGTGGAGTGTTAGCAGTTATAAAGATGCCATAAATTCTATGTAACTTGACAAACCTCTGATGTCAACCAATAATGATTCTGCTTGACTACCATATGAAGGATTCTTACATATACTCCATTTGAAATATGGCAATTATGAGTTTATTAATTAATGTTGAATAGGTCTAGCTAAAACTGTTCCAAACTGTAATCACAGTCACTACCAATCTTTCTGAGATACCTCCCTGTTTTCCCCCCACATTCATGTTTTTATCGCACTTTGATTTGCACTTCGCTAGACTCCCTGTGATCATTATGAAATGAAGTAATGCTTCTGCATGTCACCTCTCTGCTTTACAAGCTATGTGCAGTGGGCTCTCTAGGTATGTTTGTGAATCTGTAGCTGTAATTTACAGATCGTCTGTCTGTCTGTCACACAGAAATCTCTTAGCCGTGTTATGTTCCTGACACCGCATTTGCCAGCATTTCTTCTTCAGCGTCGGCTTGGGAGCCATATCTGCGAGATACACAACCTGGACTGTGCTCTGCTCCAGCTAGGGGTCAACGAGCTCTCAGAGGCGGAATTGAAGAGGGTAAAAATCTATTAACCTTTCCAGTACACAGCCTGAATAACACAAAACAACCTGGTGTTATCACCGTAATACTTTTTATTTTTTGCATTTAAAGAGGTAATAGTGGTTGGGACGTAATACTCTTTATCTACTGTTACTTATTGATATTGTTTTGTGGGATGACGGCTATGAGCATGTGCGAGACTAAAGAGCAGATTTCCCATAGACCTCTTAAATATCACATTATCATTAACAAGCATTTTACTTACTGTATGTGTTCTGTTTGCCAGGCGTGTTATATTAGAGGACTGAATGCCGGTCAGCTTGGTATCGAGGACTGCAGAAAATGGTTAAGCTGTTGGCTTCAACTCTCCAGTAGGTTAAAAGGTAAGGATTGATGTATATCTTGGGAAGATACGGATAAACGCTATTGCAGTAAAAAAAATCCTTAAATGTTTATGTTGGAAATTCCGTAATTTTAACACTCATTTTTTCTTTATAATTTTTGGGATTTGCTGTTCTTTTGTATGTAAAATGTTTTTTGAAAAAACTTTAATTAAAATATTTGTAAAAAGGTAAGGATTGTATCGGTATATAGTAAAATGAACTTAAAGCATACACAGAAAATGGTTTTATGAAGATTCAGCCAGCATTTTACTGTTTTTTATTCCAGTAGAATTATTTGCACCTTTATACTTTTCCAACTAAAATTTTAACTTTTATTAGAATTGTGCAATGTTGCGACCTAGAGATATAAGTTGTTATACTAGAATTTTTAGTTACCGTGATTTTCCTTTAAAACTGTATATTCACGTAAAAATTAATATAATTTAAGGTGCTCTAATAATACAACTTCTGTACCATTATTTTAATGGAGGTGTAGTGGGTTTGATATCAAAAATTATTGAATCTTGCTTTGAGGAGAAGGCTTTGACTTGTGATGTGATTAGGTTGTAAGCTTGCGAGCAGGGCCCTCTTTGCCTAATGTACCAGTTTGTACCATGTTTCTGAAGGAATAAATGGGAAAAATGTCACCAAGTATTCACTTTATTTCAAAATGTGAGTCTTGGTAGAAAATGCAGATGTTGTAGAAACTAGAATTATTACCAAATTTTTATATATATATATATATATATATATATATATATATATATATATATATATATATATATATATATATATAGTATGTTAGTTTACTGAACCTAGAAGCTGAAAACATTCACATTGGGGGCATGTCTAAATAGAAGTGCTATTTATAACATTAAGCATGATTGTTCTTCTGCTTCCATTGAGTCAAATGTGGCTAACCTAATATTTCATTTAAATAATGAGGTTAGTGTGATCTAAAAATAATATACAAAATTGCAGCTTTAGTTTTTGTACTCTAGAGCAAAACTCCTAATACTGAGATCACTTCATGTACCGCGCTGGTTCTGGAGCTTTTCATTTTCCAGAAGCAGAAATGGAACGGATTCAGGGCCGGACTGGCCCACCGGGATACCGGGAAATTTCCCGGTGGGCCGGAAGGTCCGTGGGCTGGGCGGCCATGAAGACAGCGGCTGAGCTGCCCCCCAGGCTGCCCGAATTCTAATCAAAGCGGCCGCTGTGTGCTGATGCGGCCGGCCGGCATCAGCACCCAGCAGCCGTGTGCGATGGCCGTTTAGTGATGGGAGCAGTGTGAGGGGTGAAAGCTCCGCCCCCTCACACTGACCTTTCACCCCTCACGCTGCTCCCATCACTATGCGGCCGTCAGATCGCTGGGAATGTAATCTAAACGGCCGGCGCGAGCTGATGCCGCCGGCCGGCTCTGCTTTAATACTTTTTTTTTTAGTTTTATATGGCAAGCCGATCCAGCTTACCATATAAATAAAAAAAAAGTGTTAAAGTAGCTTCGGCCGGCGGCATCAGCACGCACCGGCCGTTTAGATTACATTCCCAGCAGCCTGATGGCTGCATAGTGATGGGAGCAGCGTGAGGTGGAAGCTCCGCCCCCTCGCACTCAGACTGCTGCACCACCGGATGTCAAGAGAACAGTGTGCAGCTACCAGGAAGTCAAGAGAAGTAGAAGGTGAGTAAAAAAATTTATTTTTTGTACTGTATAATGTTTTTTTGTATTTGTGCATGTGTGTGTATCGGCATGTGTGTGTATGTAAGTGTGTCCCACTATATGCCACTCTGCCTCCAGAAATGCCTTATACCCCCTATATGCCACTCTGTCCCATGATATGCCTTTTAACCCCCTATATGCCAGAGTGGCATATAGGGGTATAAGGCATTTCTGGATGCAGAGTGACATATAGGGGGTCAAAAAGCATATCTGGAGGCAGAGTGGCATAAAGGGGGTTAAAAGGTATATCATGGGGCAGAGGAGCATATAGGAGGGTATAAAGCATATCGGGGAGGCAGAGTGGCATATAGGGGGCATAAGGCTTTTCTGGAGGCAGAGTGCCCCATGATATGCCTTTTAACCCCCTTCATGCCACTTTGCCTCCAGAAATGCCTTATACCCCCTATATGCCACTCTGTCCCATGATATGCCTTTTAACCCCCTATATGGCAGAGTGGCATATAGGGGGTTAGAAGGCATATCATGGGACAGAGTGGCATATAGGAGGGTGGAGGCATATCAGGGAGGCAGAGTGGCATATAGGGGGGTATAAGGCTTTTCTGGAGGCAGAGTGCCCCATGATATGCCTTTTCACCCCCTTTATGCCACTCTGCCTCCAGAAATGCCTTATACCCCCCTATATGCCACTCTGTCCCATGATATGCATTTTAACCCCCTATATGCCAGAGTGGCATATAGGGGTATAAGGCCTTTCTGGATGCAGAGTGACATATAGGGGGTCAACGGCATATCTGGAGGCAGAGTGGCATAAAGGGAGTTAAAAGGGATGTCATGGGGCAGAGGGGCATATAGGAGGGTATAAAGTATATTGGGGAGGCAGAGTGGCATATAGGGGGCATAAGGCTTTTCTGTAGGCAGAGTGCCCCATGATATGCCTTTTAACCCCCTTTATGCCACTCTGCCTCCAGAAATGCCTTATACCCCCTATATGCCACTCTGTCCCATGATATGCCTTTTAACCCCCTATATGGCAGAGTGGCATATAGGGGGTTAGAAGGCATATCATGGGACAGAGTGGCATATAGGGGGTATAAGGCATTTCTGGATGCAGAGTGACATATAGGGGGTCAAAAGGCATATCTGGAGGTGGAGTGGCAAAAAGGGGGTTAAAAGGCATATCACGGGGCAGAGGGGCATATAGGAGGGTTGAGGCATATCAGGGAGGCAGAGTGGCATATGGGGGGTATAAGGCATTTCTGGAGGCAGAGTGCCCCATGATATGCCTTTTAACCCCCTTCATGCCACTCTGCCTCCAGGAATGCCTTATACCCACTATATGCCACTCTGTCCCATGATATGCCTTTTAACCCCCTATATGGCAGAGTGGCATATAGGGGGTTAGAAGGCATATCATGGGACAGAGTGGCATATAGGGGGTATAAGGCATTTCTGGATGCAGAGTGACATATAGGGGGTCAAAAGGCATATCTGGAGGTGGAGTGGCAAAAAGGGGGTTAAAAGGCATATAATGGGAGAGAGTGGCATATAGGGGGTATAAGGCATTTCTGGAGGCAGAGTGGCATATAGGGGGTAGAAGGCATATCAGGGGGGCAGAGTGGCAAGCCTGGGGGCAGAGGTGCATAACTCGGGGGTAGGTTGTCAAATGAAAGGAAATAAAAACCAAACATGTCTCAATCATAGCTTTTATTAAATATGGAAAAAAATAGTCTACATGAATTAATAGAGAAATAAAAGTTTCTTACCTGAATATCGTGAAGAATAATGTGATCAGTGTTTAGTTCCACTGAATAAAATGGAACTTTTTCATCTAAAAATGTTTGCAGTAGTAAATGTTTTGATCCCATTATGTGTAATGTATTTCATTTATTAGGGCCTTTTAACACTTTTGCTTTCTGGCATTTTAATACAAATAATGAGATAAAAAGAATGGCACATAGTGTGACTCGGGTATGTATAAGGAGTGCGTGTGGGTATAAGAGCTTCACCGTGAGATAAACTATATGGGGCTGCTCTCCAAATTTTTCCAGGGCTGCTTTTCAGTCCCAGTCCGGCCCTGAACGGATTGCTTGCCCCGGAGCGCCCTCTTCTGCTCTGTCTGTAAAGTAGAAAAGGGTAACGGGAGACAGGAGTTTTTGGCTGGACAGTAATAAAAATTTCGGCCTCATAATGAAACTGGATCAGGATAAAAAATTACCCCATAAGGATCTGAAACAATATCTTCATATATAATGTGTTTCATCTTTTTGGACCCTCAGTACCAGATTTTACTGCCTTGCTTGTTTTCCCGGTCATATTCTTTATGCTGCACAAGTGTATTAACTCTCACAGCATTGAATATATTTTACAGTATGAGACAAATAGTTAAATTGTGTGTTTTATTTTAATGTACAATGGAATCTTTGTGCATTTCTATAGTATATCGGTCCGTTTCTTCCTAAATAACCGGAGCTTTCTGTTTCTTCCAGTGTCTGAGGCATCCTTGTTGTTGCACAGTATGGTCCTCTTATCTACCAACTACAGCCACTCCTTAAAGCAATGATTGCACTAGGGCTCTTGGACAATATTCATCAATGAAGTTATGGTTTACAGGTTAATGTTCCAAGACTAACCCTTGCTGGTGGAAAGCTGGCTTTGAAGTTCTGGAGCAGTCATGGACAACAGGGAGATTTCTCTTCCTTTTCTGTGCTGGAATAACGCACAAAAGCCATAGTATGAAAAAAAAAATTGTAGGTCATGCCACTTGAAACAGAGAAGGGACCAAGCTATACACAAATCATTTAAACAGGGTTAGCCTGTTTAAGAAAGCAGACAAAAAGCACAGATCCTCCAGGTCAACCCATGCGAGTGGCGTTACAGTAGGTGCAAGACTCAAGCCATCACCAACTGAGGTCCTGATGCGGAGATGCCATGCACTCACAGATGGCCTACTTCTTGTCTCTGGTGAAGATGCTGATGATCCTAAATTGAACAGAACTGTACAATTGACACTTAATCCCAACTAAGTGTTTGGGACCCTTTCATTGGATATTGTGCAACCGTAACACACCAGTTTCCATTGATCAGTAATCTGCTACATATCACTGTTAGAGTTTCAAGTGCAAGTTTTAATTACTATTTTTATTTCAAACATTTTGTGTAATGTTGTTTAACTTGCTGTTAACTTGATATTTAGTATTGCATGGTTGTGTACTAAAATTCTGCTTCCCTCACAGAATACATCCGTTTTTTAAAATGTTTTTTCAGGCTCCTTGTTCATGACCGATAATGACATTTTATGTTTTTTTTTAAATTGTGTTCAAGTTTGAACCAAAAGGTGCTTTGAAATAAAATATGCTAAAAATGTACAGGAGCATCCTTTGTCAGATTTGAACGCATCGCTACAAAGCAATGTTGGGATTTGACAAATGGTTTTAAGAAAAGGGATAGAAAGAGCACATTTTGTCCATTAAAATAACATGGCTCATTTAGAATGTAATATCTTCATAGCTGTACAGAGGCCCTTTATCACTCCCATCACTCCCGTGTTCCAATGGCACGTTTCCTAATGCAAGCTTGAGTTTAAAAGGTTAATTATAACATACCTGCAAAATGATTTTCTACTGATCAGCTAGAAACGTCCTTGTTTTTCCAAGAACCGCTGTTTGAATGGTAGTGTATATTTATACCACATATATTGGCACGGGTTTGCATACCAGCCATCATATGCGCTTCATCCTTTTTACATTTTTGTTTGCACCTTGTGCAAATGCATGGAGAGGTTCTGCAGAATCGGTTGAGTGCTGGCGAGGGTGTAATATGCAACAACCCCCGGTGTTATAAAACAGGGCCACGGAAGGTGCATGAATTAAGACCCTCAGCTGCCACTAGGTGCGCTTGAGCACACGTGCTTGCCACCACTCCTCTTTGCAGGTGGCAGGAGGTGCTGTGCCAGCCAATGGGTCTCATACACTGTAGCATTGGATTACCTATTAAAGCACAGGGGCTCCCAGGCACAAGCCAAGTGTGCCTAGTGAATAACCTAGCACTGGTATAACCACGTAATGCAATACACATTTCTTTGCACATGCATTTATAGATACACATCCACATTTTCTTTTTCTCTCTCATACACACACATGCATACAATGTGGTTGCAGATACTTGATTAGAACACCACCTTTTGCTTAAATGGTAATGTGTTTTACCATCCAAATCTGAAATACATTTATTGTATAAAAATACTAATGGAACATGGGGCATCATCCGGTTTCCAGAATATTAATGAGCAGAGCATTCTGTTTGCCTCTTGTATTATTAGAATTAAATTCATTCTCTGCTAAATTTGCAATTCTGATAAAATCAAAACATCTGTTACTTATGCAGAAAAAGGTACATTTGCTAATAGGGAAATATCAGCTAATGGTGATCTATGTATTGAGATGAAAAGTGGCATTACATCCAGAACACCACTTCTCAGAGCACAAACTCACAGGGTCCTTTATATTCGGAAATGTTTAGTATTAAAACAGTCCAGCTTCTCTCAATTCTATGCAATATATCAAATTTATAGAGCAATCAGGAATATATTCAGTAGTTTACATTGACTAAACCTGTTTTAATGTCTCCTGTTTTAGCTCTCATCTCAAATAACATCTTGGTAGATGTCACTTCAGTTCCCCTTTCATTTTTATGGGTTTGACCACCAAATATAACGCTGCCCCAAGTTCTTTCCATATAATAATTCACATCAAACGCACTGAGCAATTATGAGCGGATTGAAATCTCATAGAATGCCAGCATTAAAACTGTATAGTGTCCTGCTCGGGGTACCGGAAAATCTTAAAATTAAATTTTGATTGGAGAACATGACCTGGCACACATTGTCTGCAAGTGAAATATTCCAGGGTCGTATCTGCTCGGTTGCTTTGAATCAAATCAATGGCGTGAACATGATGTTCACTCTACCTATACTTTTGTAGCTTCCATCAATTTCGGTTCTCCTACTGTTTCAATCAAAACAATGTGCAGGTATCATAGCCGTTCCAAAGGAGTCAATTCTAGCCTCAATTTCAATAGCCTACTTTGGCAATGAATAATCTAAAAATTATTCATTATAAAAATTATAAAAATTATTCATTATAAAAATACCTACATAGGCTATGGTTAAAAATGCCTTTCCGTTCATACTCTGTTAATTGATGTAAAGCTTTTTTTTAGTTTTTGTTTTTACCAGATTTGCACGTTCAATGGACAATAAACAGAGAACAGAGTAAAGCTAGATGTGTTATTTGGAAATGCAATGGACTACATTTAATATCTGATGACAAAAGTCTGAGAAGTTATGAAGTTTCAGCATAATTTTGTTTATTTTTTCCATTTAAATATTTTTAAATACAGAATTATCACAATTCATAAATCCTATAAAGGAAAAAAAAATGGCAGGGAAACAAAACAAGACAAGCTTTGGATTTACACAAATGAAAATGTATGTACAGTTTTGGAAAATAACAGATGTGCAAGGACTGGGTAATTGATTTATGCAAGCATCAATAGAAAGAGAAGCGAGTGTAAGTGAAACGTTCTCCTTGCAACCCACTAGCCATTAGTCCATGCTGGACCTGGTGGATGGAGAGATACAGTAGGCTGCTGGCTGGGTTTCTAAGAGCAGGTTGCCAACCCCGGACACGTCTTCAACAAGGTCTTGCAGTGAACGGTGCAGAACTGGATATAGAAATAGGGTGTCCGAGAACAAATTCTGCACAAATATAAAGCCTGCTTTAAAAGGAACGAGCAGGGTTTTGAAATCTAAGGGCCTGATCTTGCGCACACACACCTCCGTAGACTCTCCACAATTCTGGCAAAATCTGGTTTGGCATCACATTAAACACGGTTATTCTAAGGATGCAAAGCTTCTTCCCATAAATAATGTACAAATAAATATAGCATACTCGATATCGTGTTCTAGAGCTACACAGAATAAAATCTATACAGTATGAAATTCTTGCACAAACCCTGGATTATTTTATTATTCTAGCGGTGCAAGTCAAGGATCGGGGTCAAAATGTATTGTAACAAAGCAAGCACTTATGAGTCTTAATACAGAAACATTTAAGGAAAAGCTTATTATTTCAAGTATAAATCAGGCGCACAAAGCAGTACATATTCACAATCAAGAACCTGGAACCAACAAACGGGGAACAATTGAGAACTGCGTTTATACGTGTTCAGATGCCTTCAACACCAAAACTTTCTCCTTGTAGACATATTCATAGGAAGGGAACAGAGTGAAGACTGACAGATTGGTGTTTCCTAAAAGTAACTGTGCTTACACAACCCGACATTACCCACGCTTTCTCGTGTAGTGAAATATCTCCCTAAGGAACAAAGCAATTCAGTATAACATCAAGCTCTTCATCTGCTTGATGGACTGTCGCTAACCATAACCATCAAATGCATGGGAAGTTAATGAAATAAACATTAAATCCAGATTTTCAGAAACAGAGTTCTATTCAATTGTAAAGGGATGCTCCTGCCATCATATGCCCTTCAATGCATATTATAGGTTCCTGGACCCTTTACAACTTCATGTAGTCCATTTTGCTTAAGCAGATAATCAGTGGCAAGAAATTTCAGATAATATAGGAAGAAAGAAGGTGATGTACCATGGCAGCAAATGTGTAAGGTATGTGTGAGTACTTTAATACGAGTTATTCTATAGTAGAGGTGTCAGGGACATCAGAGCGTCCCTTTAAACAAATTATAAGCTTTCCCTTAAACATGAGTTTAGGTAATATGTGCACAACTACCAGAATATGCTTTCCTTCAAGTTCATCTGTCTGAGAAATCTACTCTTGACCCCAGCACTGGAAGCCATCCCTCAAGTTATTCGGATACACATTTTCCAGCTCTTGTTCACATATGATGCACCCTGTGAATACATAGCCACCACTTTTCACCCATTTGCCATGACTATCCAGTAAAGGAGGCTATGTTGGCTCCAAACAGGTTACCCCATAACCATATCATGGTCTGTACTGAAAAAGCAGAGACCTTGATCAGTGCGACAGTGAGGCATCTCAGCGGGACGGTGTCCCATCACTGTGACTTGTCCTGCTTAAATGAAGCACTTAGGAGGTATGAGCATGTACACCTCTACCACTAGCCATTGAATGCATCCTCACTGTTCCTGTGCTGTTATTTAAGTACATTTTAGTGTAAATCAGATCTGGGATAAACTAAAATCAACAGTTCCTCTTTGGGCTTACTAGTAAACGTACCGCCAAACGCACATGAGAGGCATTTAAGGTCGCCAGTAATTTAAACAAGATCATTGTTGACGTTTTCCATTAATAAGAGATAGCTGGTTGTGTGAAAGCTTGGTAAGTGGTAAGCACAGAACACGCTTTCACACAACCATCTCTTATTAATGGAGAACGTTGACTTATTTTTGCGCTGTGATGCATGGCTGAATTGCTGGGACACATGATCAAAAATACAAGGGTATAGAGGACAGAACTTCTCACATTTGCTGGGGTAAGTAACCCGGTAGATACTGGAAAAACATAAAAAAAGTTGTAGATAAAGCAAGTTGGCTGAAAGTCTTGAGAACAAGGTAAAGCCAGTACTGCTACTTGGCAAAACCAAGTTAGCTTCTTTTACAACCGAGTAGAAGATCATGAATGGCTCCAGTGAAGTACCAACAATGGTAGCTTGGTCAGGGTTAGTGAATTGCATGTAGAGAGCCATGTAAATTTGCTAGGACCAAATGCAGTTTGTAGGCACGATTACACTACATCCAAGTTAGATCATTAAAAGTCATTAGGGATGGTTAGGAGAAGCACCATTTGGGTCTCCCATTGTTAGGAAGAGCACACAGGACAGCGGTTATTTGGCCATAAGTACCATAAGGCCTGCCACAAAAGCAATCTGGCAGATAGATTGGAGGCGTAGGCTTATTTCACAGCTTTAGCTATGGAGTATCAAGGGCCAACGTAGCCCTTCTCAGTGCACAGAATCTTAACTAACTTTATACTTTAAAAAGTTGCCCAACCTGGTGGGGAATTCGTGAAGCAACTAATATTATACATTTATCATTTCACACACAAAGCCAAATATGCTTAGCCAATGACAGTATATTAGGCTATTCATCTGATTTATAAACTTCAAAACAATGTCGGCACTGCTAATAACTGAATAAAAAAAAACTCACTATTAAGGTACGATCATCTATTTCACACATTAAATTACAGCAGAGTGATGTGATGGAGCGTTACTTTACAGCGGTCAGCTACAGCCGTCCCCAAAAATGTAATTTACTTTGTGTTATTGCTTTGTGGACACAGTAAAATAAAAGTGTATGTTGCCAAACAAAATATCTGCAGAACCATGTTGCCATTAAATCATTTAACGTTCATGAAGCCTCTTCAGATGGTCCACAGACTGATCTAAACCAGTCGTACATAAGTTTACCATGAATTTGCCATGTTAAAGTGCAAGTTAGTTTGAACTGGTGACCTAAGCGGCTGGTTTTACCAGAGGCAGACGTGTAAATCCAAGGATACTAGTTCATCGTTCCTCTACATCTGATGAAGTAGTTTTGCCCCACAATGGCTAAAGAGGACCATTCACCGACACAGCTACTTTATTAAACTACCTATAGCTTGTCAAACCGTCACCACATGTATGCTGCGATTTGTGGCAAACACTAACATATCTAACCACTTTCCTGCCTTATAGCCCTCTCCTTCTCAAGCCACCGAGACCAAGACCATCAGATCCGATGGAGAAATAATTTAACAAAAATGAAGGTGACTTAATTATTAAATCAGAGGACAGAAAGTTAAAATGTTTCTAGCCATAGTATACACGGGAAATGGTTTTCTAATACATATACCTTGCTTATTTGAATCAGTCAACATCATTAAATAAGTTATTTAGCGAACAACTGTAAAATGTAGTATTCAACAGATCCATTTTAAATAATGCAGTTTATTCAGAACTGGAATAGACTCCGGCTTAAGGAGGTCCCTTAACTACATGAAGGCATTGAAAATGCATTTGTCCAACCTAAAGAATTAGAATTTTCTATACAATAAATGTGTATTATATATGTGCATACATATATTTAATACATACACATCCGATGTGAATCAACACATCTAAAAACACGGATTACAGATTGATTTAATATATAAATGGTTTCCAAACTTCTAAACTTGCTTTGCTGTAAGTAGTGTGCAGTTTGAAATAAACCACATTGTATTAAAGAAACATTCACATACACATTACATCACATTACTTGTTTGCCCATGAAAAACTTTTTTGAAATGCATCTCTTCAATACACCAATGAACATCTTAACCAAGAAATATTCATAATTCATCTGGTTCAATGTGAAAAACAGAAAAAGGTGCACGTTTATATATATATATATATATATATATATACATATATATACATATATATATATACACACACTTATCAAGTGGTGTCTGGGCATTGATAGCATTCTGTGCATTGAAAGTATTCTGAAAATGGATGTTTTGAATGAAGCAGACCACATCTGAATACACAATTGTTCCCCTACATTGTCCAGGTTACAAGATTAGCAGCTTAAAATGGAGGGATAGCGCATTCTGCATGTTAGTCCCAGGGTGTCAGCCTTGTTTGTGAAGTTAAAGTGCCGTGCATGGTTAAAGGCAGCTCAGAGCTCCAAAAAAAAGTTGACATTCTGGGCCAAGCCAACTCATTAGCACCATATTACCCGGCCCTGCCTGTGTAGTCTTCGCTAGCAAAAAGATTATGTCCACAATACTCACATAGAAAAGGTCCACAATTAGAAACTCATATACGGGGTCCCCCCTCCCACATGCCTTCTTACGCCAAGAAGATTCTTTGGGTGGAACTTCTGCAGTGCCACTGCTCTGTTAATTTAGGAAAATCAAGGTCTAGATACTAAACCTACTTGACGGTAATTGAAGGTTTAAAATATGAAAATACTGCGAAAAACTAATTAACAAAAATGTCATCCAGCAACATGGCCATTAGAAGAGGCAGATTACAGATTAAGCGCATGGACTAGAAGAATGGTAAAGCCGTCCTACCCAAAGCTCTACTAAAATGAAAACAAAATGGTTGGGGTAGGGGAAGCGACTCACAAGCAGAAGAGCGGGGACGTGTAAAAAAATGTATGTGATAAGTTGTAAGTAGAGAGGGAAAGAGTGGCGTGTGCAAAGTAGCTGCCAGAAAGTTTCACACAGTCAGGGAACTATCCACAGAAGAAAAATGCTGGTCTGACCAGGGGGTCTGGCTGGCATTCTCCTCCAGCTTAGCCTCTTCATCCACTATTGCTTCGGGAACCCTGTCTGTTTGTGCCATAGTTGCAGAAATATCCTCTGCTAATTCAGAGGATGACCCAGCAGGCTCTGGCACCAGGCCCGCTGCATCAGAACAGGTGGTTATCGTGCGATTCTGAACCTTTACCAAAACACTTGGCTCTGTGGCTTCAGAGTGGCCAGATTGTGTCATTTCTGACCCAGTGTCCAAGCCTGTATGGTTGTGGTTATGGTCATAAAGAGATACTACATTGCCCTCTGTGTACTCTGGGGGTGAGGCTGGTCTCCCAGAGTCCTCATCAGTAAAGCAAAGGACAGAGGAGCCAGCAGGAAGGAGGACAGGAGAGATAGAGGGATGGCAGGTGGATGACGGCAGCGTCATAGGCGTTTCCAGAAGACAAACTTCAAGACTCTCCACACTGGAATCCAGACTGAGACTAGAACCACTAGAGGCTTCATCACCTTCATCCAGCAACCTCTGGCGTTCCTCAGCACTCTGTAGGTGACGAACAGCAGCCTCATTTTCCAGGTGATAGTTCTCAGCAATAAATTCCTGGAAGTCCTGTGTTTCCGGATGCGGGGTAGTTACGACAGAGTCTTGAGGAAGCTCCTCTTCAACAAGCTGTGGTCGTGGTTGCTGCCTTTTGTTCTCCAGCTCAAGTTTCATGATTGTGTGGAGGTAGTGAGTCCGTACACGGATAGGGTTAAATTCTATACGCCCGGCGATATTACTGCATCCATCCCGAGAACAGCCACACGGAAAGGACATGCGATCCACCTATGAAATATAAAGGAAAGGTAACAAAAAACAATGAGATTCACATCGAAAATTCTACCCCTTAAACTATGTAAATACGTTTGCTGTACACCACCAGTGAATCACTCACTGTAAACAGATTTGCAAGAGCTTGAAACCAATACCGAGCAATGATCGTAGGGGTAACACCTTAGAGAGCAGAGCTCACAACTAAAAAATTTGAAAAGTACAGAAGGCATTGTTACAAAGTATTAGAATAGAAGCGGTATGGGGGTGGTGCATAAGCTGGTCCTGTACATGCTTAAATGCCTTCATGGAATAAGGATGCGTCTAGATAGGCGAGCCCTCCATTGGGCTCCATAGCCTTGGGATTTTGGGAACCAACTACCAACTCATTTAACCCAACTGCCTCTAATGTAGAAATCTAGGTAGCATAACAAAACGTAAACTGTGAAACAGAGCTGTGCTGATCAATTTGTTCACTACACGGATCTTCTACACTACCCCTCACCTTTCCCTGTTCCTTATGTTTATTCTCACCCCATTCCCTCAAGGTTGTAAGCTTGCGAGCAGGGCCCTCTGCCCCTAACGTATTGGTTTGTCTGTCAATTCTACTCTTATCATATGCCTTAAATATATGTATTGTAAGAAGCGCTAGGTGCTATATAAATAAAAAATATTAATAGATGTATGATATGCAAATTTTTCAAGACAGAGGCCGAGATTACCATATAGAAAAACGGTGTAGGAGAATGTGTTTGTAAAAAAGTATTTTTTACATGAATCCCTTTCAAAAACAAAACATTTAACAAACCTGGCATTTGATTCCAGCCTGACTACAGGGACAAGCTTCTGGATCACAATACAGTCTGCAGTCACACCCACATTCTTCCCTCGAGAGACGGATGGCTCGAAGCTCCTGCTTTTCTTCAGCGTCAATACGATGAACACCAGCTGCTCGGAGTAGGGCTCGCCGCCTTTTAGTCGGTAGAGGCTGAAGGAAGAAGTAATCATCCACTTCTACATTGTCCACGTCTATGTCCTCATCAGACACGTCCTCCAGGGTGAGGCCATCAGCCTCCTCAGACTCCACAGTACCATTCTTGGTCAACTAACCGGGATAAACCATAAATCAACAAATTACGACTAACTCATATCAATTATAAATACATTTCATGTCTATCAAAACCATTCCTCATAACAGTTGATTTTGGTAGTTCACTTGTAGCTGATCATTTTCATTGCTAGGTTTACTGCGGGATCTCATTTCTGGGCAACAGCTTTAGCGCTTTTTGAAGACAATGGACATTTTTAAAGGTGCAGGCATGAAGGAATATTATAAAACGGAGTATTATCTAGCCATTCTGTAGAAATTCTTGTGACTTTTGACTAACCTACTGGTTGGTAAATCCCCTCACAGCTCAATGGGGGGGGGCACATAAACCCGAATCTAAAATAAGACCAATAACCGACTGAGGTCTGAGTCTTCACATCATGAAAATAGGAAGACTTGAAGAGCTGAATTTGTTGCCAAAATGATGCACATTTCTATGTTTCTGTGTACGTTTAACACTATAAACAGATTACGTCCATAAAACTCACACAGGGAAAGGTCCATTTGAAGGCTCCACAATTGACCTTGGATACAAACTTACACAGGCGTAGAGAGGTCTCCACAGGCCTACAAGATGATTTCTTGGGTGGTAACATCTACTTCTGCAGTAGCACTGCTCTGTTACAATTACGTTTTGAAAACCAATCTCTAGATAACATTGATACTAAACCTACTTCACTATGACTGAAGGTTTGATATGTGAAGATATTGCAACAAGAAGGTCATTCATCCCTGTGTTAGAAGAGACTGAGGTCATTACATATGAAGTATAAGGTCTAGAAAATGGTAAAGGCACCTTATTCGTCCAAAGAGAAAACAGAAAATGTATAGGGTACTCAAATTTTTTTCATATTCAGTGTTTGTTTAGGGGGTTCCCTGGGACACTACTGGAGTTACTGGAGTTTGAAGGAGAGTTGT
The DNA here is from genome assembly GCF_027358695.1 of Spea bombifrons. Taxonomy (NCBI): domain Eukaryota; kingdom Metazoa; phylum Chordata; class Amphibia; order Anura; family Pelobatidae; genus Spea; species Spea bombifrons. The sequence continues at coordinate 115,301,606 of NC_071088.1, forward strand.
GGTTTGAACTCCGTTTTACATTATCACTATACTAATTTCTGTGAGCTTCATTTGCTGGAAGTGCTCAGCTGGCCATAAATAATGCATGGTTCAGGGAGTTCTCCTTAATTGCGAGTTATACAGGGCTTGCTCAGCCATTCTTTTCTGCAGAAACTTGCCAGTGTTGGTCCACCATAAGGAATAGTGAAAAGTTAAAATCCCAACTCTCCCGCATAGACCCCATTAACTATACATAGACATCATATTTCTGTTCTTCTAGAAGCCACTGTTTCTTTAACCCCTTAAGGACCGGGCTCATTTTTCGTTTTGTACCCTGTGGGACCGCAGCTGTTTTGACACTTTTGTGGTGCTTGTGTTCAGCTGTAATTTTCTCCTCACCCATTTAGTGTACCCACATAAGTTATATATTGTTTTTTTCAGGACAAGATGGGCTTTCTTCAGATACCATTATTTTGATCGTATCATCTTATTTACTATAAAAAAAATAAAAAAAACATGGTGAAAAATTGAAAAAAACCCACATTTTATGACTTTTATTTGAAAAATCTTTTACTCACCTAAAAAAGCAAGTAAAAAAACTAGCTAAATAGATTCTACTACTTGTCCTGAGTTTAGAAATACCCAATGTTTTTATGTTTTTTTGCTGTTTTTTGTAAGTTATAGGGCAATAAGTACAAGCAGCGTTTTATGATTTCCAAATCTTTTTTAACAAATCTGGTCATTCTGCCTCCATCTCCTCTTTGGAAGATCTTTGAAGCCAGTTAACTCAATTTAACCCCCTCAAACCATATATTTTTGAAAACTAGACACCCCAGGGTATTCCAAATGCTGTTATTTTAACCCTTTCCATGCACCAATTATAGAACTACACTTTGTCAAACTTTGTAATAGTCATTTTTTTTCACACAAATTGTACTTTAGTTATAGATATACAGGTCCTGATATATGTCACTGTAAAACAACCCCCCAATACGTGTTCAGGAACATCTCCTGAGTACAGCGATACCCCACATGCATGGGTTTGTCAGATTGTTTGGCTGGTAAAAGGCTACTTTTGGGGCATGCGTAATCCAGGTGGTCATTTGGTCATTCTGCCTCCATCTCCTCTTTGGAATATCTTTGAAGCGGGTTAACTCAATTTAACCCATTCAAACCATATATTTTTGAAAACTAGACACCCCAGGGTATTCCAAATGCTGTTATTTTAACCCTTTCCATGCACCAATTATAGAACTACACTTTGTCAAACTTTGTAATAGTATTTTTTTTCCACACAAATTGTACTTTAGTTATAGATATACAGGTTCTGGTATATGCCACTGTCAAACAACACCCCAATGTGTGTTCAGGAACATCTCCTGAGTGCAGTGATACCCGACATGCATGGGTTTGTCGGGTTGTTTGAGATTTAAAATGCCACATTTGGGAAGTGCGCTTTTTTTCTCCATTTTGGTCAGTCTGTACCTATGCCCTATCTTTGAGCTTGGCCACTCCAATTTACCCCATCAGCCATTTTTTTTATATATTAGACACCCCTTGGGTATTTGAAGTGCTTTTATTTTAACTCTTTGTTGAGATTTTTGAGAAATTTTAGCACTTGCTCAAAATAATAAACTTTATTTTTTTATTTTATTTTTTTAATACTTTTTTTATATTTTTTTTTACACATTTTGCAATGTACTGGATGGTTCATCTAGTGACATCAGTGCATAATTATTTTTAAATGTTAGCACATTTTTTTTTTATTTTTTTTCCATTTTTTATTTTTTTTTATTTTTTTTTTGAATATTTTACTAATCACATAGTGATTAGAAAGCTGGGCTCCATTGACTTGCATGGTTGAATGCAGTACCTGTATTCAACCTGCAAGTGGAGCCAGAGTTCTCTAGAGGGTCTGGAGACCGTCTAGCTAACTCTATCATCTTTATTGTTTATTTTCCCGGGCCGCCGCCATCTTGCTTGATGGCGAAGATCACCGGCAGCTGCGGCTGTGACCGCTCTCCGGAGCGGTCACAGCCCATCCAAAGGTAAGTGTTTGGTGTCGCTGGATGCCTCCTGATCGAGGCATTCCAGCGACACCATTTAAGTTTAGGAGGCGATCGTCGATCGCCTCCTAAACGCTTTTAAAACGGGCGTCCGCCGCCATACAATGTATGGCGGCTGTTGACGCCTCGGGGAGGGGCCAGACATGGCCCCCGATGCCGATCTCGGCGTTACTGAATGCCTCGACATCGAGGCATTACAGTAACGCCGTTTAAGCGAAGAAAGTGATCGTTGATCACTTTCTAAGCTTATTTTATTTTATGACGGTTCAGGACCGTCAAAGGTCATTTAGCGACCTTCATGTCATGACGGTCCTGAACCGGCAAAGGTCGCGAAGGGGTTAAGGGACCTGTATAACCATACGAATAAAGATGATCTGAGCTCCTTTTCATGAGGAAGGACAGAAATGCAGTACAACAGCCATTCCACAGGGAGGTTTCATCATGCACACCCCAGGGAATCAATGCAGTAAAAGTGAAGGTGCATGATGAAAGATCACATCCAATGCTTCAAGTCCGTAGCCATCCCTTTCACCATTATGAATAGCAAGTCTGCTATTGTGACGTGCAGCATGACTGGGATAACCATGTTTTTGGACTGCTGCAGGGAAGCTTTACAACTGTCAGGACTTGCAAAAGTCCATCATACAAAGATGTTTTAGATCAACCAGACCTACACGCTACAGAATGCATTCCAGATAGCTACATTTACCAATGTTGAGCATGAGGATATCTAAACTACTAAAACTAATTTGTTGATTTTACTATATGGATATATTCTATGAAGGTATCCATCTGTCCATTAGAAATGATGACATTCTACATTAAAGGCTAGATTTTGGTACCTTCATCTTGCGTGTATGCAGCTTTTCTTCCTTCAAGTGCTCACGCAGGATTTCGCGATGGGTCACTTCCTGTTCCTGGGCAAACTCACAGAGAGTATACTTGCGCACAGAGTTGTGATGTTGTGCCATTCCAAGGGAGCTACCGCCTTGGCTGGGGACGCTGGTGAAGCCTTGCCGACGGGAGAAGTAGTAGACGGTCACTTGGTCAAAGCGCACATTCTTCTGTCGTAACAGTTTCTGCCGTTTTAGTATAGATGTCGCTGTAAGGAGGTGGAATTAAAAAAGTATAACTAATTAAATGTTACACTGTTTACAGAAAACTTAAAAGGACAGATCAAGTGCTCTGGGCCCTTTTCTGGTCTAAATACCACCTTATTTGGGTGACCCATCACACTTTATTTAAAATAGGCACAGGTTACTCAATACACGTGTAGAACCCCACCACAGTAGAGCTCTCATCAGGACAGATTTGGTGAATATAAACAATTTTTATTTAATTTCCTACTCAAAACAAGCCATATCTCTGTAGTATTCTTAGCTGCCACTGCCGTGTCTGACTCAATGCATCAGCAACACTTTTTGAAAAAAGTATTCCTAGCACCACTAGCCACCTTCTGACATCAAAGAATGCCATCATGTTCTGCAAAAAAAAAAATGGCACTCACTTTCCTAAAGATATTTGCTTTAATTGTGCCATGTATTAACAATATTGTTCTAGAACTGCAGAAGAAGCATCCAGAACTGGATGAAATGTTCTAGGTAAGGTCTTCAGATTTTTAAGTTTGGAAAGCAAGGCATGTGCATTTAGTTCTGTGTTTTCAGAGACAAAAACATATGAACTGATTGACAGCTTTACCCATTTACTTCAAACTCTGCACACTTTTCACTTGTGCCTCCCTTCCAAAAATGATTGTATTTTGTTTTATTGGCATCTGGAATGTAAATCCAGCCATTTGTGCCTTACATGGGATCTATGATGTAACACAGACATCACTCCAGACACACCTTCCCCCAGCAACTCAACTCAGAGAGCCTTCAATACACGTTCCTGAGCTATCCCTCAGACATCACTCCAGACATACCTTCCCTCAGAAACTCAACTCAGAGAACATTCAATACATGTTCCCGAGCTATCCCTCACAGACATCACTCCAGACACACCTTCCCCCGGCAACTCAACTCAATCCTGTACCGTGGGACTAGCCTCTCCATAATGGGTCCATTCTCCATGCATTCAGGGGTTACTTACGTATAAATCCAGTGGAGGTGGGAGCATTGACACTGTCACAGCTCTCTGCGCTGTCACTGTTGGAGATCTCATCATCAGAGTCTTTTGGTGTAGAAATTGGGGATCCTGCATCTACCTCTTCAAATTTTCTTTTCAAACTTCTGCTTGTGATTGCATCCATTTGTTTCACACGGGTCTGCAAATCATAAGAAAATGTTACAAGTCTCAAAACCAAACCAAACCTTCTTAATTATGGGTGCAGACAGCCTATTCAGAAGCACAGGAAGAAAATGGGATAAAGATGCATAGTATCTTTTAGCTAGACGACGGCGGCTCCTTGGTGATCCATTAGCGCAGGCCTGACGAACCCCATGACGCCCACGGTTTGGTTGAGGTTGCCATCGGGAGTCCAGCTGATCAGTCACGAATGCCATCATGAATCCGGTGAAGGAGGTGCCATGAGACGCCCAGAGGGGTGAAATAATCCATGCTACTTGACCCTGCTGGGTGCCTCAGGTCACTCGCTTCACAGCACACCCACAGGAAAGCATAGTTTGCCGGAGTCGCAATGGCAGATGATAGGCAGTTGCGTATATGTGTGTGTATACTATAGTGTCAGAGTCATTGTGTATGTTTGTATATACGTAGGAGTTATAGTTATAGTGCTGGAGTTAGTGTGTGTACGTGTAATCTGTGTACATGTATAGTCTGTGAGTGTTACCCAGTGTGTGTGCATGTGTATAAGAGTGTGGTGCTAGTGTGTATGGTGTTTATGTTACAGTACGGCATTAGCATGAGTGCGTATGCCAGCATATAGTGTTAGAGTGTGTGTAGAATGTTAGCGTGTGTGTGTTACTGCAGTGTGTTACAGTATGTAAAACGTATGTTAGTGTACGGCAAGCTTGACAAACCCGGGTGCCAGGCTGGGTAATATACGAAAATAAAAACATGAATGGGGAAGAAAAGGAAAAGCTATCAACCCCCGCTGTAGCGCCAAGACTTAGGCTGTTTGTGGCACAGATCTCCATACACTGCCCCCTAGAGCCTGCCCTTTGCAGTGCACCGAAAAGAAACAGTATGCTGGAAATGTACCCCACACCTGCTCGCATGTAGGTATTAGCCACAATCCATCAAGAGAACTGTATTCTGGAGGCCAGTCATCATGGAATATATACACCCCGATGCATGGCAGGGATCAGTAAACATCAGCAATATAAGATGCTACCATGTAGATGTGCATTAAACAGATAGCAGCTGCAATTGGTGCATTCCTGGATTTAAAGTGTTCTTACTTTAATGATAGTAACCAATAAACAGCAGCAGTCCATATGTCAATATTTCACATACATTTAATACTTTTCATGGTAAACATTTACTAGTACAGTTTGTCCCGCCATTCTCTAAATCTTGTTGTGTTTTTGTACAATACGCCAAAGATGGCATCACTCAAAGCTTGCACATTATAAAATGGCACCAGATTGGCAGTTAAGTGAAAGCTGCCTGAGCGTGATAGGAGTCACCAAGCGGAGCTGCATTATTGCAAGAGGAAAATCAGGCTTCGCCCTCTACCATAATCACAAAAGGAGAAACGTTCCCCGCTCGTCTGTCGGATAGTGAGCTACAGGGGCAGGGAGGATCCATGCCGCCACTCTGTTCTAGCTACAGTTTTACAAACGGAGGACGGTCGTCATAGCAACTGAAACATACGATTTGCAAGGGGGAAAGGGTGGGGGAGATTCCCGTCACCCAGCAGCAGAAATCAGAAGCCGCATCCAAGCTAAACATCACATAGCGGGGAGGAAACGGGACAAGGGGAATCCTACCACATTTTACATTTATAAAATAAGCATATTATATATTATTTATACGCAGCTATTCTTACAATACACACATTCAAGGGGTAAAAAAGCGTATATATTGGATATTTGTGTTTCAAGTACTTAGTTTATCCCTTTCAGACGTCTAATATTATATTAAACTCGCCCTGTAAGTGGTATTTTATCTGAAACAAAATTGATCATGGACATACAGCAGTACACGGCAGTCTCCCCGCATGCAAAAAACATCAATCTACACTTTTCCTCAACGGATTTGGTCCCAAGTGATCTTTCTTGTCCAACCGCAATATCTGCAGTCCTTCCACCCAACAGCTTACAAACAGTCTCTATGCTTTTATAAAATATTTATATAATGGTTGTAGGCCAAAGACTTGGATGGTTATTTGAACGGGAAGCTTGCTTTATGAAAAGATGTTCTTCATGCTAGAAGGCCTGCGTCTCATACGCCACCTACAAGCTTCCTGCACACGACCTTTCCATAAACAATAATATTTTGTTGAGTTAGAGGAACGTGCTATGCCTCCGTATCAGAATGCGTTCTACAGAATTGCAAACAATGGTTGACAGCTAGTGTTTAGATACCCAAGGGCAATGAATGGAGAGGAGCTGGAACCAGGGTCACACAAAGGGTCAATATAACTAGTCCACATATAGTACCAAAGCTGGGGAGAATATCAATTGTGACGCAGTCCTGACCAATAAACTTTCTTCTGGACTGTATTTAATACAATGTTCTTTAATGCTTTAAACGCAAGTAAAATTAAATAATGCTATTGGTAAATTGTACTAATTAAATTAGAGGTGGGGGAGATGATATTTTAAATTTACAACAATTAACATAGTAAAATGTTTTTATAGTCAAACTTTTTTTTTTTAGGGCAGGTAGCGGCTTATAGTACTTTCTATACATTTGTTTTCCCACTCTGCATAAAAGGAACTGGGGGGGAGGGGGGCAAAAGTTCCTTTTTTCGGGAAATGAAAATATAGTTTATGCTAAATTTGATAAAATTCTGATTTGTTTTGGGATCAATAAATTGGCTACTAAATTGCTTTTTACCACCCAATTGTTGCCAGCTCCACATGAACGCTACAAGCCTTCTTGTTTTTTTTTTTGTTTTTTTTTTCCGTGAGCACTTTCTGAGGCGCTGCTGAAAGTAAACAGGAAGTAACAATTGTGATTGAGTTTGTATTCCCCCCAATATAATGCAATAAGCAGATTTAAAAAAAAATAAAAATAAAATGCAAATAAATTCAATGTATAACATTCATATAATCATATATAGAGGGGGATCTTGCATTCTTGTGTTTTCATTTCAAAGCTGGTGAAACGTAGCGAGGGAGAGGCACTCTCTGGATCACATCCAAGTTCGTGTTGCACTGAAGTAGGGGAAAGGTTATATTGTACATTTATTCTGCCAGCTTCCTGATCACTTTTACTTCTGTTAAAGGGACAGTCTAGCCATCACATGAACATTAATGTATATGATAGGGATGCAGCTTTTATCTCCTATTAATCTCTATATTTATCAATCTGTCCACAATAACCAATTCCGTATTACAGTTGCTGGATTTGAGAACCTTGTGCATCCTTTAGCAGTACAAATTGTACTCCCTGGTCAACTATAGAACTGCTCCGCTGTTTGCCAAAGCCAACCGCCAAATCCCACTGCTTGGGTTCAAGTTACTCTTAGGGAAGAAAACAATATGTAAGCTCACTCATTAGGCACTAAACTGGACATCCCATTTAAAATAAAATGTACTTTATAAACTAAGTTACATATGGTTTTGGAATTAAAAGTTCATACATACATACCAGAGGTACGAGTCAGGGCCTACTTACTACAATTGTGTGAAACAGCATTTTCCATTTGTCTTATTTTCTGCATTGTTGCATGTCGATTTTGGTCAGATCGATTATATAGAATTTGTTGGAACAAAAGGTTTCATACCATGACATTAAGTTACACAGCCATTTCTAATGATATGGTCCTCCAATGAACCACTGCCAGAGGTTTGGGACAACAGTGGATCGATCTTCTGACCATCCTGCCAAAATCTCTAAGAGCAACACATACAGATCATCCAGGAACACACAAAATGATCTCACAGCAACATCCAGAGATCTGCAGGCCTCCCCAGCCCCAGAAAAATGAAGTGTATGTGACTCGATTATTCGAAAGACAAGGTTTCACCAGAAAAGTAAAAGCAGGAACTACTGCTTGTGTTGAGTTCCTAAAAAAGTCTCTGGATGCTTGTGAAGAGTTGAGTAACATTATTCTATGGACAACAAGTAAAAAGTAGAACATTTTGGGACAAGGGTCCCATACTGTCTGGGGAGAAGCAAATAATGCATTCCATATAAAGATTATCAAAACACCAGTGGTCAGGCGTGGGTGGTGGCATTATCATGGGGGTGCTTTGTTGCATCAGGCCTTGAGCAACTCATGTCTGAACCATGATTTTGGCTTTGTTTCAGAACTCTGTAGGAGAGTGTCAGGCCATCTGCCCATTAGCTGAAGCTCAAATGGATAATGCAGCAAGATGATGATCCAAACACATGGGCAAATCTAAATAACTGGCATATGCATCATTTGAGTTGTTCCTCACTCAGATGGCCTCCAATATTAGGTTTTGGCTGAAGATCTGTGGCAGGTAACACTGCCAACTTCTGTCTGTAAGCGAGAACTTAATTCCACTGTGTTTTATGAATGTTCAAGTAGACATACTAAAATTCCTATACAAAACAATGGCTGATTAATGTTCGGTATATGAACAGATGGGGCATCTTAAATAACACCCAACTGGATAATCTGCTCTCCAGAAGATGACACACAATTAAACCTTCTCAGCCAAACCAGGTGGCACAATTCTGATTTATGGCAACTCACACATTATATATATCTCGTGTAGTTTGCCAATATGGGAGGTACATTGCATGTGCACATTACACACACAAAAGGATATATTATACACACAATATACAGCTATATATAATCGATGCAGGTTTAAACTCTATGCCAAGAGACATGGCAATGGCAGATGGAGACGTATTAGTAAATTACGTAACAGTTAACTCATTGACTTCTGTAAGAGCAGCAGGGAGAAACGCCACCGGAAAGCAATAATCTTCAAGAGGCTGTGGTGTGGTAGGGAGAGCAAGATCAGCTCTCATTTAGCTCACTTGATTATATGTATTGTCATTTATGAATGATGGATTCCCAGCAAAAAGAATGCCAAAGATCATTAAACTCAGAAGTGAAGACCATCATTTCTCCAGTTCTGGCAACTCCTCTGTCTGAAAGGGGCATCTTGCATTTTACCAGATCCCTTGGAAGCCACTTATTCGCAATCTAACAGTCAGTGCAGGCAGAACCTGCGATGTTCATCATCTGCTCCAACTTTAACTTTATATACAGCTAGACAAGCCTAAGCTGGCAATTAGGTCGGTGCTGTGCGTGTGTCAATTGTACCCTTTTGGCTCGGGTAACCTTAAGAATGTTGGAGCCACATGCTGCAAGTGCAAAGGTTAATTTTTAATCAGGCGAGCCCTGCAGTGTTCTAGATACACAACCATGTCCTCCATAAAGCTCCGCTCATGAAAATCTGACTCCTCGTGGTGGTTTTGCAACCAATTCTATGCCTTTAAAGTATATGGAAACTGGTTTTATTCACATTCCGGATTAAAAAAAAAAAAAAAAAAAAGATTCTATATCATATCTATGGGATGCTTCCAAAAGAAAAAAAAATATTTATCTAAGAACTCCAGGATGCAAACAAAGCTATGTAAAAATCATGCATCAAACAGAGCAAGTAAAATAGTTTGAACTGGTAAATGGGTTAAGTATTTGTGTGTACATTTACTGCACACCAGTGAAGCCAGTGTGTTAATGGGTGCCATAATGGATGCAAAATGCATTCTTCCCTTTAGACTGTGGGAAACAACTGAAGTACAAAGTTTCTCTACCAGAACACTGTTAAGTGAAGTTTAATTTTGCATATTTTAAAACTTGACATTTCCCCCCTAGCTACTTAAGCATGTTGTAATAATTTAGACAGTTAACACTTCCATAACCAACGTGGTATTAGAAGTACCTTTTTCTAGTGTTGTACAATGTCCAAACCCTTGTGAGAATAATCTATAAATCCAATAATGTTGATATGCTTGCAATGTTTTGTCTCAATGGTCCCGCCAATGGGGACTGAATGCTCAAGCACAACCTTCATAAAGGTTTCTTGGATTCAAATAAAGCTTGAATAGGTTTGAATTTGGGAAGTAAGATGTGTAGACTTTGTACTTCATTTTAGTGCACATCCAGAAATGTCTTCTTTCTAGATATTTTTCATCTCAGGTCCATCCTCAGGCCAGATGAGCTCTTAGGAACAGAAAAACCACCTACAACCAACAGTTCAATGCGACGTGGGTGTGACTGAACGCATTTAAACTAAACTCCCAAGTGATACTCTAAAATTAAAGACAGAAAACACAGATAATCAACATTCATTGGGATTACGCAATAAGAGCCAATAAAACCACTTACTGCGACATTTAAGTCTTTTTTTTTTTTTACAATTACAGCAACCCCTTAATTAGCCGCATTCAGCATGGCTGGGTGGGAAACACCCAAAAGGCACGGCGAAGCTTGCAAGGCTTTTAATACAAGGGATCTATTTATAGTGTCTTGTAAATGTATTCGGAATTACAAAAACTGTAGACCACAGTCCTATGAATTTAAAATAAAATAAACATTTTTAATCATTTAGCGACAATGGTTTTATTTTGGTGGAAAAAAATCCAAATCCAACAAATTTTTCATAGAGCCACCTTTCCCTGTATAACAGCTTTCAAGCTTTGCAGTGTCCGTGTGAATTTGTCCCATTCTTCTGGACAGATTTGCAGAATGGACTGCAATATTTTAATACCTTGAACAGTCACCTTTGAGTTCTTGTGTCCTCTAATGTTGCTTTGGGTCTTGTGTCTTGGATCAAGGACCTACATAATTGTGGGCTGGAGCAGGTTCTCAGTCTTCTAGCCAAATGCCCTTTTGATAAGAAGCATGCTCACAGAATGATGCTGCCACCACCATACTTTGCGGTAGGGATGGTGGTATGGGAAGGTGTTGTGTCACACACAGCAGGGCTTTGTGTTTTGGCCATAAGCCTATTGTATAATCCGACCAAACAGCTGTGGTACACTCGCTCTGGGAACCTGCACACACACTCCTTCAAACTGTACTTGAGTAACTGTTGCTTTCTTGCCACTGATAAAGATTAACAATCAATATTATTGAACCACGCTACTGAGTTCAGGACTACTCTATACAAAGCGTCACACATGTACAATGTAGTTGGGTAAAAACCATGACACATTATGACCAGTGTTCCCTCTAAGCTGTGCGCTCGCACATAGCTTTTTTAGAGAGCGCACATGTCCAAAAATTGTGCGCACAGTAGTTTTTCCCAAAAAAAGAAAAAATAATATTTTTTTTTAAACTTTATGCGGCACGGATATTGCGCGCACAGAATTTTTGCCCTGTGAAACTTTTTGCACAAGAGAAATTTTCTGCGCACGCCAACTAAGAAAAATTAGATGGAACATTGATTATGACAAGTTGATCTAAAATCTATTCAAAGGAGTTTGAGGTGCCTTTTATTTGACCAGAGTTCATACGGTAAGACAAGGTGTAAAGAAATTGTGTCCCTTTTCGGTTACCACCATTTTATTACCGAATAGTAACGTTTAGGTACTTCACTTTCTAGTGTGTACTCTGAAGACCTTTGATCAGGATACAATAACTAGCAAGGCAATGTCCACTTAGTCTTTTATATCATAAAACAGCACCATCATATCTGCTGAGTCGTACAATGCCATTGCACATAGGGATTATTGTCTGCCACTCCAGTAAACCACATGTCTCCTGGGCAAAGTGTGCTCAAGAAAAAGCGGCGTCAAGATTTCCCAGTACTGAAAAACACATAAAAATGAGAATTCTGGCACATGAGCATTACTTTGGCTGCTTATGGCAGAATACACAGGATACATACTTAGCTTATTCCGCGAGTGAACTAACTTAAAAAGTATGAATAGAGGAGTTATCAAAATATACAAAAAAATTCAACATGGTATCCTTTTTTTTTTTTTTATTAAACACGCAAAGGAAATTTACAAAGATCAGTTACTTTTTACACAGCTGATGAACCATGTTTGTATGACCGCAATCTGAAATAAATAAAAAAAATTTAAAAAAAAGATACAGTTCATCTTCCTAGGACTGTTAACTACAATCACAGACCAGTACTTCCACGCTACAGGAAGGGTTAAACAAGGTCACCGCACAATAACTAGCTGATATATGGCCCGAGTCCTGCAGTCGGGGATCTAATTACATGACTAAACATCCTGTATTTCCATCCCTGCAACACCTCCATGACACGAAGTACAGAGCGCTTCCGCTCAGCCTTGTCTTACTCAAGCTTTACAATGCTGTCATTTGCATTTATGAAAACAGAAAGCCGGGACATTTGCCCGATCCAGTAGTCATCACACACCGAATAGCAGCTTAGATGGAGAAAAACACGCGTCACTTAAAGTATTCAGTGTTAGGGATCACCCACGTCTAATTCATTTAGCCAAATGGAAACAAATGGAAAAAAGGCCCATCCCTAAACATAATAAATCAAGAACAATTAGAGATTGATAAGGGAAAAGCATACCAATGTTTTGGATACATTTAACATATATGTTATTACCTGCATTCCCAACTGCATGTCTATGGTCCCATTAAGGTATTCAGGAACATCAAACGCCTTTGCTATTGACATGTAGAATTGTACTGGTGTACCAATAAAATGTGAAATTGGCAACACAAGGGAATTATTTTGGAAGTTAATGAATTAAATGTTTCCAAGAGCCATAAGCATCGGCATTTAAAATAAATGGTTAATTTGTTAACAATTGCACCATTCACGTTTAATAGCATTCCCTTGGTAGAGTGTTCTTCTGTAAGATGAGACATTCAAAGGAATTCCATGTGAGTTATTGTGCCTTTGTGGTCTTCTAGTATTTGGCTTAAGATGAGAGAACCAGCCTATATGTTTTAAGAGTGCATAAAAAGTCCAGAAGTCCCACTGGAAAAAGTTATCTCCACCTAATGATTACAGTTAATGTTGATCATATGCACGCTTGGAAACGTTAATGCCACCACAAAGTCCCTGTGTGGAGACACAGCTAACCATGGGAGGGTGCGTGGGAATAGAAAGGAGTATGGCAAAGAACCGGCAGAGCTTCACATTAGTTCCCCATACAGTTATCATGCCGACCCTACTTTGTTACTATCACCATAGAATTATAGGATTCTGTATATCCGAGGTGCAGGGCACGCGGTACCTTATCTGTACAACAACAGCTGCAATTTATACAGATGAGTCCAGATGTTGGATACATAGTTTGGCACAAGTTCAATTTAACATGTCCACTTTCATCGACTGATGGTTACTTTGTCAACCATTTAAGACGCAGTTTTGGTGAATGCACTATCCATCACGAATTTCCGGACTCCATAGACCCAATCACCACCATTTTTGAAAACAGGGAACAAAACAATTAGGTAACCTAAAGAGTATGACAAGCTAGCAGCGGCATAGCAATTCTATTTTGCATGTAGTTTATGCAAAATTGATGCCAAAATGCATTAAAAATGGGAGGGGGCTAAACTGTCTCTTTAAAAGCCCTTTATTAAAGGAGAACTCACATTTGTATTGCCAGTAGAAGATAAAATGTTATTTTTTTCTAGTTTTTTTTCAATGACTTCTATTTTTTTTTTTTTGCATATTATGTTTACAGGCAGCTGTATATCTGCCATTTGTACTTGTTCTAGATGTTATATAGGCCCGATCAACAAACACTCCTTATCATACAGACTGTGGTAAACAATACAATGCCTCAATCCTAATCAACCGGCTGGAGACACTGATGACAGCCTATGGATGAACTGGATTCATTAACATTGCGGTAAAGAATCACCTCAGTGTGATGTTTAAGCAGAGAAGGTCACCCAAAATATCACATGACTGACAACAATGGCCGCCTCCAGGTCTACTTCCTGCATGAGGCAGCAAACTTTCTCCCTGCCATTAATTTTTGGTGCAAGCTGATTCTGGAAGCACTCGCAAAAAGGTATGGAGAAACGCAATTGTTGCACCTTTTTTTAAGGTAAAATAGGTTTAGAGCTATTTGCAATTGAGGAGCTATTATTACACGGATTGGAAAAATACAGAGCAGTTCCAACAAACGCAGAAACACTTGCCCTTTAGGCTTCTTAGGTAAAGAAAAGAGTTTGCATTAGCTTTAGTGAGGTCCATGTCTAACAGACTTTTAGATTCTCTCTTAATTCTCTTTAGTGAATAACGAGAGGATTTAAAAACATGTTCAAATGTAAACATGATGTATTTTACATATCCATGAGATCCCACTTTAATACATGGTTAAGATACATAAACAAAAAAAATATATAAAAATATACTTTGTTTCCTAGCTTTGGCTCTCAAGCCCTTCCAGAAGTTTCAAGATATCCTCCCAAATCTAGACAACTGGTCTTTAGCACAGGTGGATCTGTCAGAAAGCAACCGAACGACTGAATACCACGCCATGACATGGAGATTCCAAAAACCTGAACTATAAGGACATATTGTAGGACAGTAGTGGAATATCTTCTAAAACGAAACATTTTTTGCTGCAGTAGGCATCATGTGTTCACGCATCTGCTATAGAAATAACAGTAGTTGGTAAAGAGCTCTACTGCTTGCTTGAGCCAAGAGAAACCAAAGCCTCCAATCACCCAAGAGGCCAGCCATTTTTGAATGTAGACAGCCAAGTATATTCCCTTGTTTAACCAGACAACTCCTGAGATCAGACAGATCAGCGCCACTAAATAATTATATTGGGTAAACAGCGACACACAACATATGCATCGGACCAGGTGAGAGAAACCAGAAAAAAATCAAACACAACTAAGTGATTGCATCACTTGCAACAAGACTCAAATCATGTACATTGAATCTTGGCATGAATCCCAGAAATGCTTGAATACCAGAGCAGCGGGATTGCAGAGGACACAGACAGCGAGAACATAGGACAGGAATATATGGCAACCAAATCAGCCTCATCACGGCAAGATGGAGAAGCGGCTTTACGCATATGAACGTTGTTACTATAGAAAGACGCAAGGTCTTTACGACACATTTCAGCATTATATCAGATGCATCTAGATGGCAGGGGTCTCCTCGCCTGTTTCTGGATGTAAATAAATAATGTTGCGCACAAAACCACAGTGTGTTGAGCTTTGCTGAAGTATATTGTCAGATGTAATTAAAATCACACTCTTGGGACAGCACAAACTGGAGCTGGTAACAATATGTAGGAAGGAAAATGCTAATTGATCACTATGAAACAGGATGGAGCAGTTGCACACCATGAGCCACCCAAGTATTAGTTGAACCCTGGATGAATTAATAAAGAGAAGATTAATCAGATAGCAGAGGTTTCCTGGAAAAACACACCATTTTGGGTCATGTAGTTTGATTTCCACCTCTGGACAACATCTGTAGCCTTTTTCCTAAAACTATACCAAAGCATCACCGGGGTTACAGAATCCAGCAGTCGGAAACCTACGGCTTTGAGAAAGTGCTTATTCATGGGCTCTGGAAGCCTAATCGCTGAAAATGTGAAACAACAAAAATGGTTTTAATTAAACTGATTAAGCCCAAAACGATTTCTAAAACCAACAAGGCCACTCGGTAATTAAATCTTAGTGCCAAGAGGCCCCAATGGAAACGACTACTACGAAGGCGACTGTGCCAGACAATACTAAAAATAACAAAAAAACACATATTCCCGATGCTTGAATAGAGAGTCCTTCCGAAGACAGGCTTTCAACCATGTGCAATTAGTAATTAATAGCATCGTAGCAAGAAAAAGGTTTTGTGTGAAAAAAAGTTGAATATCGCATTTTAGACCCAGAGGCCTTTGCACAAAAAATAAAATTAGGGATTTTGACTTGTTTTTTTTAACAATCTTTGGTGTCAAAAAGAAAAAAGGGGGGTTTTAAACAATTTTTTGTTTTTTTACAGCGTTACAAATATGTATTGCCACTCAAGTTTGGAAAATATTTTGATGCATCACTGTGTGATCCATTGGAATCCATATTATTTTATATGAAAATGTATATGGCCCATGAAACATCTGTTACCAAGGTAATCACACGCTCCTCGTGATAAAAATAATAATTTAAATGATTCTAGGAAGTGTGCCCTCCCTTCCCCCAACATATGTTGTATGTCACAGTCTACTATTTAAATACCCCCTTCTGAATAATGTCACACCGAGCACAGCGCTGCCAACACACTAGCGACATGCCCATTACCCAAGTCTACTCTGTGTGCTGGAGTAACTGGGCTGGGCAATACAGTGGAATAAAATGTAGCTAGTGACATCATAGATAGGTCATCAAGGTCACCAAAGCAACAGAACACAGAGATGCTGCAGAACCTCTGTTAGGGCTGCCAATTCCATGCAGTGGGGTAAATACCTTAATAAAAGCCCACCATCCCAGCCCCAATAGCAAATGATTTCTGATGAAGCTCAGTTGTATATAGGAAATTGCAGGCCATCAAACCCCTAATACATAACAACTGATTTGCCCTGCAGCTTAAGAATGCCATACATTGCTACATATATGTACATGCTGCTTACATACAACACATATGCACGAAGTAGGATGAGCAGACAAAGTCACCTAGAAAAGCATGTGATCTTTAATGTGGAGGATCCACAAGCAATCTTAAATGGATCGTTACAGAGCTGTGATCAGCATCTCATAATATAGAATCTAAAACAGCATGAAGGATAATAGAGTTTAAACATACAATGAAAGGAATCGGAAAAGCCCAGCATTCCACACCCCGAGTCAGAGGGATTTAAAGCCCCAGCCTTCCTGGAAAGCCTAGCTCAATGGCAGGGCTTGTTCTAATAACCGAATGCGACTGCACAGCCGAAGCACACAATCCGTATTACCTACTTCGGAAGGCGAGCTTTCTCTTCAACGCCGATTTCCTCTGATCCCCAAATCTGGAAGATGGAGAGGGTATCTTTTTTTTCTTAACAGAAGGGCGAGTCCAAAAAAAAAATGAAAAGGAAAATGATCGGTAGTTATGGGAGTTCTGAGAATGTAGGAGGAAGAGCGAGGAAAAAAGGATCCGAGTGCAGTGTATACGGATGATTTCTGATCACGGATGGCTGGATCATTGGGGTTCAGGTAGTTTAATCGAAGCCGGGGCGGAAAGGCATCGAAAACCGAGCAAAAAAAAAATAAATTTAAAGTCTCGAAATGTTAGTTCTGAAATGACGTCTTAATCTCATCTCTTCCCCGATCGCCTTCACGAAGTGATATTTTGTACGGTTTTGTTGAACACTCCCTCAGTCTGACCTACCCTTAAACATGGAAAAAAACGGATTTATTTTTGTAGGAGGAGAGGGAGGCGCATTAAGCTGGAAACGACTGAATTATATTCTTCCAAAGAATGAGTTACGTCTAAATATTTATGTAAAACAAAAAATAAACGGGGTAAACGAGCTGAGTCCTGCCCGATCCGCCCCGGCTCGACACAACGGTAACAATGGGCTGCGAACTTTACATTGTTGCCACTTATAGGCATTGTGACGTCACGGGACAAACTGGGGCATGTCGGGTAATGTAGTTCGTGGCGACGCGAAGGACGATGGGAGATGCTGCAGTGTGTGGGAGGGGTATATTTGGCTGGTCAATGGTACAGGCATAACGAGACGGACATTCAGTAATATCGTGCGTGATATCGCCAGCTGGTGTCTTAATGTCCAGTATCGCCCGTTTGGGTTTTATTTTACGCCAGGATGGTTTAGGAATACCAATCTGTTGCCGGTTAGGGGTGTTACCATAGTGCTGCTCGCCCGAAGAGTCTCGCGATTTTTCTCATAGTTTGTCCCTTAGCTACCGATTGTGTGGTTACCGTGGGAACGCGCTATTATTTTGGTTTTCTTTCGTTCTGGCCAATGTACGAAATTGGTTTACCTCAGAACTTTATTTTAGAGCTAATATTATTAAACAAGTGACCGTTTATTTATATGTACTGCGTGCTTCAATGTCATTTCAGGACAAATCTGGGAAGAGGGGTAATTGTTTTTTTCTGCTTTAAAATTTGCCACTTTTGGTCCAGCCTTATAGCTTAAGGTAGCCATATGCCCATGCAGGGCTGGACTAGGAAAGAAAAGTGTGTCTGGCGCTTTAAGGCCAGCATCCACTAAATAAAGTGCTGTCTCACAGTGCGAGGTTGGGTGCATCTATCCAGCAGCTGCGCATTTAAGGAGCTGCTCTGTTCTGCTGGGTTACTGAGCATTTGCCTTATGGCTAGTCCCGGCCTGATTCCATACATGCCCTTCTATGAACCATCTAGAATATGCATCCTGCTGCAAATGGGGTCTCCAGAAATGTACATAACACTCTAGTTCAGGTCTGATTAGAGATCTGTAAAGAACCACCTCTAGTTTTGCTACTAATGCCTCTAGCTATACAACCAACCACCCTGCTTGATTTATCCGACGCATTGTTTATTGCCTGCTAGACTTGTGCACGTGGACCAAACATGAATTGGACACAATTTTTTGTTTATTTTTTTGGTCCATTTATTTTCAGACAATGAATTTCGTTTCCTGCCCTTGTAATTTGGAAGATATTCAGAGAGCTTTTTCCTTTCGGAAAATAAATTCATTGTCACTCGCGCTTCTGCAAAAGGACCGAGGCATCTGCGCACACACTCTCCCTCGATTGAAGGAACGTGGGAGAGGCTATTCCCTTTGTGTGCGCCGTGGCTCACTCCCTTCCAAGATGCCAGAATATTGCCAGACGGATTCGCGGAGAAAAGGTGCGGGAACACTTCTTTCTCCGCAAATCCACCTGCAATATTCTGGAGTCTTGGTGTACTTCTGGGAGAGAACGGGACAAAGGCAGAATAACAAGCTGGAGAAAACTATACAGGGACATGGGACATATACAGGGACACGGGACATATACGGGGACACGGGAGCAGTCAGTAGAAAAGATAGGGTGACATTGAGAGAGACGGTGCATAAGAGTGCG
This sequence comes from Spea bombifrons, assembly GCF_027358695.1. Classification (NCBI taxonomy): domain Eukaryota; kingdom Metazoa; phylum Chordata; class Amphibia; order Anura; family Pelobatidae; genus Spea; species Spea bombifrons. Next base: position 115,320,725 of record NC_071088.1, read on the forward strand.
AGAGAGATTGAGAACGTGAGATCCACGTGATGCGGACAAAAATTCAGAGTTCCTTTTTTGTTTGTTGCATTGGGAGTCTTTCTCAGATGCACAAGTCTATTGACAACCTACGTTTAGGTCCTCGCAAAAAAATGCATTATAAAGCTGGGCATATGCCCCCTTGGTATAAAAGCGGCCGGGATCCCCTGGCTGAGCAAGCAGTACATCGGATAGCTATTAACCCTGGGACTTTCACGAATGCATGGTCTGCAAAATGTCACGTGACCATATGATCCCTTGTTTTATTTTTTACATTGAAAATAAACACTAATATAGGACTCTATTCTTACCTTTTGTGACAAGACTTTATTAATCATAGGTTTCGGACTTAGACAATCACTTAGATAATGACTTTGTGGGTGAATTACCAGATGTAGTGTGTCTTTTTTTTTTTCTTCTTCACTTTCTGATGTTTTGGGGACATCTGTTATGAATGTACTTGGAGAAGTTCTCCTTAGCGCCAACATTGTCAGAACCAGACTTGTGCTTTCGTCTTCGGGTGAACATGAAAACGAACACGAAGAGTGCGTTTTTGTGTTCGTTCCGAAGAAACATATAATAGAATTTAGTGGCGGTAAAACGTAGGCGAAGACGAAGACACACACCACGAAGAATCTTTGCGTTAGTCTTTGTCTACTAATCTCCCTGGTCCCTTCCCCATCTAGCCTACCTTATCACGGTAGGGGTTGACGGAAGCGGAAATCTGTAGGTTCGGCGTCAAGGGGCCGTGCAAACGACTCTATTAGTCGCCTGCAGGGTCCTCCTGGTTGATGCCAGAGGAAGAGCATGCAGGCGACCAATAGGCTCGCTCGCACAGCATTTTAGACTCCTGATGGGGAACCTACGGATTTCTGCCCCTGTTAATTCCTTTGCATTTTTACTGTATGGTTGTTAAACTATGATTCTCATTTTCTGTGTTTAATGTGCCCAAACAAATAAGACATCTTTTCTAAGGTCGAGTGGGAATTCTTGTGAAACCACAGAAATACATAAACCGTAATAATTATTAATGCTCATATCTAAAATCCTATTTAAAAAGGGAACCCCCCCATGGATTGCAATTTAATTTCTCCCACAAAATACTGCTGAACAATAACTGTATAACTATATATTGAGGTAGGGGTAAAGGTGCATGGAGAGGTTTTGTTTTGCCTTTATTAAACTTTTTTTTGTTTTCCTTATTGCATTGTTGTCAGTGCAATAGGGATAGAGATCCCCATGATGTACTTTGTTTTTATGTTCTTTATTTTGCATTTTATATTTTTCGTGGCTCTAATCTTTTTCTTTGTGCTAATAGTAGGAATCAATATTCCACCTGCTGGATTGGAATAACCAATCCGTTAACCAATGGGACTCCTGAACCATTGGCTGCGACAATAAGAACGTCCTGCTTCTGGATACATATGTGATGACGTACGCATGTGCATAGATTGTACTTCCGGCCAGTGTTGCAGGGGAACGGGACACGCATTACTCGCTTGTGTGCCTTGGATTATGCAGATTACCATCTCTGAACGCACATGTCAAACCTTGAAGCAGATGGGCTACAGCAGAAGCAGCTCACGCTGGGTGCCACTCCTGTCGGCTAAGAACAGGAAACTGAGACTACAATTCACACAGGCTCACCAAAATTGCACAATAGAAGACTGGAAGAACGTTGCCTGGTCTGATGAGTCTCGATTCCAGCTATGACATTCAGATGGCAGGGTCAGACTTTGTTGTAAACATGAAAGCATGGAGCCATCCTGCCTTGTATCAACAGTTCAGGCTGGTGGTATAATGGTGTGGGGGACATTTTCTTGGCACACTTTGGGCCCCTAACTACCAATTGAGCATCGTTTCAACGCGACAGCCTACCTGAGTATTGTTGCTGACCATGTCCATCCCTTTATGACCACAATGTTTCCATCTTCTGATGGCTACTTCCAGCAGGATAATGCACCACGCCACAAAGCTCACATCATCTTCAACTGGTTTCTTGAACATGACAATGAGTTCACTGTACTGGAATGGCCTCCACAGTCACCAGATCTCAATCCAATAGAGCATAGAGGGATGTGGTGGAACAGGAGATTTGCATCATGATGTGCAGCCTACAAACCTGCATTAACTGCGTGATGCCATCATGTCCATATTGGACCAAAATCTCTGAGCAATGTTTCCAGCACCTTGTAGAAAGTACGCCACAAAGAATGAAGGCAAAAGGGGGTCCAACCCAGTACTAGCAAGGTGTACCTAATAAGGTGGCCAGCAAAGTGTATATAACTCTTTGTTCAGGAGAGGTTGGTATTTTATTCAAATCCTGAATAAATTCATGGCTTCTCTGCCCTGCCCGAATAGGCCCTGTGTTTGGGTCTTTCCTACTGCAGAATCTTATTTTATTGCTCTTCTGGGCAACTACTTAGTTTTTGTATGATGTGCTCCAACAAGCCTGAGTTATCAGAGAAGCCCAACATTCCTTAAAACACTACATCTAAGTGTAAGCACCTGGCTTGCATAAGCTGTAAAGCTTCCTTATCTGACCCCAACAGGAAGAGCAAGAGATAAGTTGGGCACTAATATTACAGAATGGTTGCATGCTGAATTGGAAGCGAGTTCTGAACAGTTCTGTAGTGCTACAATGGCTTTGTCTCCTCAAGTCCTAGTGTCTTTTCCAGAGCAAAGCGTTCATGCTGCCTGCGCTCCACTACCAATATAGGTGCAGCTGTGGAATCTGTTCATATGGCAGCTAGAGTTCCAGCCCTATCCACGAGGTGCAGAAGAGCTTTATGACTGAAGACTTGTAGACAGTGCTTCAAAGACACAGCTATTTGCCATGTCTTTTGGTAAAATATGTTTTCTGCAAGGAGCTAGAATCACTATTTGAGTACACAGGGAATAAGTGCTAACTACCCCAAAAGGGATAAGCAGCTTGATTTCCCTGCTGCTGCAAAAAACACATGACGTACAGGTATGTCCTACGGGTAATCTTGTCGCACCATTCGCGGACACACCTATAGTTATTGCTTGATGGATACTATCGGTGCAAGCACTAGCTTGTGGCATTGGTGGAGTCAGTAGGTATATGTTAGCTGAGAATTTCTATGTTGTTCCTAGTAGCATGAAGAGGAAATAAAACAAATCTAAGAATATTGATGTTCTTTGCCATTTCCCAGTAGTACTAGTACTTTGACTTTCATGGGCTGTATGTGCAGTCTACTTTTGTGTACAACTGTGTTTTGGGTGCATTTACTAAGGTGAGTGGGACCTTTTAACCCTCTAAAGCCTTCAAGACATTCCCTGCTATCATGAAAATGTGCCAGAAAACCACTCCTACATGGGTTCCATGAAAATAACTAATCAGTCAAATGTTCCAGTGTCAACTTTTGAAAGACTTATATTTTGTGTTGCCAGTCATTCCGGAACACAATCCTCAATAGCAAATGGTTTTCGGCAAAATCTAATTGCAGAAGAACAAAACAAAAATACATCCATAAAAGTAGATATGTCAATAAAAACAGTTTTTAAAAGTTTATTATGAAATACATACACTTCAGATCAAATGGGACACTTTGGGCTTTACACCTTTATAGGAGCTTTATCAAAACTGAACATTATTCCCGGATGATTTTAGGAGTGTTTTCTCCCCTCCTTTACACAGGGCAAAGAATTCTGATTAATGGAGATACCTGTTTACTGAACACTGACAGTAGTACTTATACATGCAAGCACTTTGTCTCCAACAGCTGCCAATAGTACAGTAGATTTAGTTGTGTGCTTAGGATTTGGAATCCTGATTATTGTTACACTGATTTCAAAGGGTTTTACAAGAGACTTTTCCTTCCAATGACAGCTATGCCGAGAGATAGTCTTTCCACAAGACATCTAGACAGTGCCTCAGTTGGGGGGGGAGAATTACACATTAAAATGATGAAAATAAAATTTAGCTTTCATATAGCATGTAAAGGAGAAAAAACTATAGGGAGATAAGATGGGCATTTAATACATTGTAATGGGTCACATTAAATAATGTTTGTCTTGTTTCTACAATTCAGAGAGCTGACAGTCTTTCGGTAACAGGGCTCACTACCTGCTCAGCAGCAAAAATATAGCAAGTGACAATATGCAGATACAATCATTAAAAAAAAACCTTTAAAAAAACCAAAAAAACTCTTACACGTAGAAAGTAGGACTTGAGTGGAACATTTGGGGGAAGTTTGGATGGCATTACAAAAAGAATACAAATAAATGCTACATTAGAAAATTCATTGACTTCCACTCCCCATCCCATCTAGTGAGATATGCTTCAAGAATATTGCATTCAAGTTCATCAGTGTCCATCAGCTAGTGGATACAAGCTTAAAACAGAGTATAAGTAGGAAGATGACTGGATGTATGAGCTAAAGTAATAATCCTCAACTCAGCATGGTGTTGGTCATCCCTTTCCACACATATACCCACCTGTGTAGGCAAAACCCAGACAATATGCCGTTAACAATGGGAATGCCAGTTTACTAATTTGCTCAGCTTGGTTGCTCTAGACTCTTTGGGAATGCAAAACACATTTCATGCAGGCTGCTCTGAAAGCAAATAGGCTACTATACATGAGGAAATCATAGATTTCAATCTGCATGATAAAGGTTAGCATTTCCATTAAAATCCATAAAACGGAGAGCAACGTCATACAATTTGCCCATATCACATGGCGGTGCAGCTTTTGGCTTTTTTCTCAGGTGTTATTACCCCAAGTTTACTTAATTTTTGATGGGCTCACAAAAGGTCCAGGAACAGTGTCAAGCCACGTATTGCCAGCACTTCATTTCAGGATGATGTGGTAGCTGTCATTAGTTTCAGCTGAAAGACATGGGAAAAACAAGTTTAAGATACAGAACAAGCATAAAATCAAAGTCTGAATGCTAGACGGACTGTACAAGAATTTGTGTTTCTGCTCTGTTCAACTTAGCTTTTGGTGCATAAACCCCTGTAAGGGATATCAATTACTTTTTGTGTGTTTTACTGTTCAGTCAGATCTGCCTTCAGCACAAAGCACAATATAATCCATCACTAGTGAGCAAAAGATGCAGACGGGTACTGATAAAGGGCTACAGTAGGCACAATATTGGATAATCCTTGAGTGCATTCATCTTAAACAAATTATATGTATCGTAAGCTCGAAAAAGCAGGGCCTCTCTTCTCCTTTTGTACAATTATGTCTTATCCTGTTTGTTACGTTATTGTTGGTGTTCACTCTGCCCTACAAAATCAGTTTGTGCGCTATAAATAAATTGAACATATGCAAAATAATTAACACTTTCACAAGAATGCTTCAATTTATTTGAAAAACAAACTGTCCGTAAGCATCACACTGAACCAGTTCTGAGTAACAATGTGTTTAGAGCTTACACGGGGCTTAGTAGTCTCTTCATGTAGTAAATGCTGGAGTGCCGTTCTATTGATGGCCACCAGATGTCTGCAGAGGTTTAATTCTTTTTCCAGGTGCTCATAGTTCTGAACCAGTTGCACCAAAGTGTCAAAGTACTTGAGAGAACTCCCAACATTATTTTTTGCTTACTAATATCTAAATCATTTTTTCCCTCTTCAAATTGTGTGCCCCCCCCCTCATTTTTCAGGCAGCCATTTTATGTGTTCTTATCTTGGCCTAAGACAACTACTGACTCCTTAAACTACCAGTGGTAAACAATACTATGCTTCTGTCTTAGTCACCCAACAGGGCACCGAGTAATGAAAATCTATGGAGGGAAGGACTATAAAGAACCAGCTTAGTGTGGTGTTTGTTGGCAGCTGTGATATTCTGGATGACTTTTCCTGCTCAATGGCAGCCTCCAGGTCTGCAGATAAAGAAAGTCTATTGAAACATGACTCAAAACCAGGTTTTTGTCAATTACTGTATAAATCACGGTATGTAGTTATGCTCAAGCAGAAAAAAAATGACTTATGGAATGTCCCCCTTTACCTCAGATCCTTCGGTGTAAAGCAAGACCGTGTCAACGTCCAGGGGCGGGCTGGGCCGGGGGGCAATTGCCCCCCAGGCCGCCCTAAATCCGGGCCGGTGGGCCGGACGGACGACCGGCAGACGAGCATTCAACGCGGCTGCGGCCGCAAAGTTAAAAACTAAGCGGCCGCGAGCAGGATTGAATGCGGCCGTCATGCGTACCTGGCGGGGGGGGCGGTCTGCCCCGGCTGCCGCTCATCTGAGGGGTGCCACCATGCCGGCACGCCTTCAGAAACGATGCGTGCAGCAACTGTGGCTGTGCGCCGGGACTTGATGTCAAATCCCGGCGCACAACACTGAAGCCACGCCCACCGTCTTCCGCGCTCAGTGCACAGGACAGGAGGAAGAAGAAGAAGAGGAGGAAAAGTGAGAGTGAAAGAAGAAAAGGTAGGAGAGAGTGGATTAGTAAGTGTGTGAGAGTGATGGGTGTTATGCTGAATGTAAGTGTGCGAGAGTGATGGGTGTTATGCTGAATGTTTGTGAATGAGGGTTTCAGATAGCATGGATGTGTAAGTGTTGGGGGATAGCTTGGCATAGGGAGTCCGTAATCACATTCCTTTCATGCCCAGATTCCAGCATGTAGTGGCTGCCTAGGCATGATAGGAGTGTGATTGCTGTTATAAATTATTTTTTGGTCCAACTTCGGTGTGTTAACACTTTTATTGGACAGAATAATTCAATGACAGTATTAATATACATATACATACATATATATACATATATATATATACATATATATATATATATATATATATATATATATATATATATATATATATATATATATATATATATATATATATACATATATATATACATATACATATATTTAATTGCAAACAGCAATCACACTCCTATCATGCTAAGTCAGCCAGCACATGGTAGAACCTGGGCATGATAGGATTGTGATTGTTATATATATATATATGTTAATATTGTTGTTGATTTTTTTGTCTAATTTTGGTGTTACTTTTAATAAAGTATTTTAAAGGTTTTTTTTTTTTTTTCAGTTTTGGCCAAGTGAATGCTGAATTTTTAGTTTCAGTCCAGAATTTTCATTTTGGTGCATCCCTACTATATACTATGCCAGTCACTAAAGTGGTAAGCCTACACCCCATCAATGTTTGGCTTAGTATACAGTGATGGGGGTTGTCAGTGTCTGGCTCAATGTATAGGCACACATTGACGGTGGTGCTGCGTAATCCCTGAGTATATAATGATAACAATTTTGCTGTACCCCTGTCAATGTTTGCCTAACCATAGAAACTATGCAGTTTTAAAGTGCGTGTGTGTGTGTGTGGGGGGGGGTGCCACATACAGGGTCTGCCACAGGTGCCAAATACTCTAGGTACGCCCCTGCATCATGCGGCAGTCAGACCCAACGGCCATGCCTCAGTTCCTCTTCCCACGTCTTAAAAGGGGTGTGATGAAGAGCTGAGGCATACGGTGCGTGCACGCCGGCCACTTTAATTTCATTAGGTGCTGGTGGAGTGACTGCCGCACAACGGCCAATGTCGCTCGCAGCCGCTTTGATGGTGCAATGGGCCAGTTGACTAGACTTGCCCCCCAGGCCTTAGGCTGCCAGCCCTCCCCTGTCAACGTCTAACAAACCACAGAGCTAAAAGCCAAGATACCTAGGACCCGCGGGTTACTTACCTTTCATTGTATCCAAAACAAAGCAAGCCTCATCCTGGAAGTTTTGGATCATCTGGAGGAAAAAAACAAAACAAAAATAAATGATTTCTTTAAAACATCTTGCCAAAAGGAGACCAAAGGTGATCCAGAAGATTAATTTTTTTCTTTGTATTTCTACATCTTTAGCAATGTCACACAGCAGCTTCTAAGGTTAAGGCATTATTGGCATGCATTAATAGAATATCCTTACAATGCCTCCATCTAAAACATTCTACTATTCTCCTGAGTTTAGAAATACCCAATGTTTTTATGTTTTTTTTTTGCTTTTTTCTGAAAGTTATTAGTCAATAAGTACAAGTTTAGTAAGCCTCATTTTACATATTTGTATTATTTAGCACACCAACATTGTTTTTTTCCCTTAAATCAAAATGTGCCACTCTGTATATCGTTGGATAACACACGCACATAGGTTTGCAAGGTAATGCTACAAAAATCTTGCAACGCTCATGCTATTGGCTGACGCAGGAAAAGGTGATAAAATTGCTAAATAAAGTTAAAATAGATAAAGCCCCAGGGCCAGATGATATACAGCCCAGGTACTTGGGGAACTTAACCAAGAAAAAGCCAAACCACTGATTTAAATCTTCAAGCACGCTCTCTAATCTGGAACGGTGCCAGAAGACTGGCGTAAAAGAGAATTGGTACCAATACTCAAAAAGGGGCTCAAAATGTGATTTGGATTGGACTTGTGCAAATCAAAAGAGATGGGCTTAGGTGGCATTTTTGGCCTGGATTGAAAACGGACTAAAATAATTCACCAAGTGGACAAAACTGGTAAGTGTATTCCTCAGGGTTCTACTGTATGTCCATTTAATGATTAATGATCATTAAGTGGACATGATTGATGATCTTGCATTAAGTATTGAAACTATAAACGAGGCTGGGGCTAGGCTCATTGAGCCATGCATGCCAAATACCCACCAGAAGACCTCACATACACATACAAAAGGACACAACTGCCAAAAGGGGAAGGGGAGCTCTAGCTGTCTTGGCTTCGACAAGCACTTTTGACAGACCAGACATTAGGACTTGTTACCTCATCGCTGATAAGAACATGAATGCCAGTAGGCCCTTGTTTGTATATCTGGTTGATCTGATGAGGGCATATACTGAAGAGCTGGGCTATCTTTTCAGTCAACTCCACAGACGTGAGCTCTTCCAAATAGATGGCATGATACACTGAGAAAAGGTTGAGACAAAAAAAAAAAAAAAAAAGTATAATATTCAAAACATTTCTACAAGAGAAAACTTTAAAAATTTGCTTTGAAATCAGACAACCTGCAGATACAAAAAACACTTCCATAGCATGAAATGGTTGATTGCTTTTGATATTCCCTGGAATGCTTTCCATAATGGACACAATTATCTGTTCACTTTAAGGCAATTCAGGTAATCTAGAGATATGCCCCCCAGCAGATGGACAGAAGAGGACCAGCCACATTCAGTAATGTATTCAGACTTTAAAAAAAAAAAGTGACAGTAACAGGTTAGCATTAACTTACCAAAGAAAGCACCATTTCCTGCATCTCCATTCTCATGTTTCTGCTGATGGTGATCCCTCATTTGCGGCGACTCCTGGCAAACGTAAATAGTGAGCCTCGGCCGCACCATCCTAGGGGTTGGAGACGAGTAAAAATCAGACTTGTGCATTAGTATTTGGGCGAACATGAAAATGAACACGAAGGTTGCTTTTTCATTGTTCAGCACGAATACCGAACAAACCAACATGGCGGCGGCAAAACGTATACGAAGACATCCATCACGAAGAATCTTCTAGTTCATCTTTGTTTACTAATCTCCCTGGTCCTTTCCCCATCTTGCCTACCTTATATACGCAGCATCGCAGGGGTTAAGGCAGGGGTTCTCAAACTGCGGCCCTCCAGCTGCTGCAGGACTACATCTCCCATACTCCTCAGCCAGCCCCTTAGCTGAAGGAGCATTATGGGAGATGTAGTCCTGCAGCAGCTGGAGGGCCGCAGTTTGAGCATCCCTGGGTTAAGGGGAGCGGAAATCCGTAGGTTCGCCGTCAGGAGACAGGCCAAGCACCTCATCAGGAGTTAAAGGTCCGTATGAGCGATTATTGGTCGTTCGTACGGACCTTTAACCCTTGGAGCCAAGTTGCGGCACCAGGATTTTAAAAGTGTGCACAAGCAACTCTATTGGTCACCAGCAGGGGGCTCATCTGCCATGAACCAATGGGAGAGGAGCTCCCTGCCAGCAACCAATAGAGTTCCATATTCTTGATCTGCTGCACTGCACAGAATTTGCGTAATTTGATAAGTAACGGTGTCCCCAATATGGATTGGATGAAATGGTAAGTTAATTAAAGTAACTCACCGTCCCTTAAGCGCATTAAATAGTCGAATGCCATCAGCAGGACCACAGATCTGGATAACATCATCCCTAGTTAGCTTTAATAAATCTGCACCTGGATAGAAAAAACAATTCCTTATGTTCAAAGCTTTCTTTAAAAAGGGATGTTACAAATGCCACGTTACCCGTAAAATGACAGCAATTAGCCTGAAAACAGATAAATTGATCACATCTAAATACTTCATACAGAGTGCTTAGAAGCTGGAGAAAAGTTTGGAAAAGGTCTAATCACCATAATAATAGAGTAAGTTGCTATAATAAGAACATTTTCTAAACACTTCACAGGGGACATGAAGCCAGAGTGAAGTTTTTCCATTAACCTTACATTTTATTCATAGATTAAATGTTGAAATTGATATGCCTAGATAACACAAAACATAAAATTCTTAAATCTGAATGTATTTTCCTTGTGCATCCTGCAGAGGCACTAACGAGAGAGAAGCAACTCCTAAAAAGAGCAATAAAACCAGCTCTTACCAACTGCCTCTGCAGTGTAATAAAAAGCTTAAATATCATGAAAACATACAACAGAATAAGTGCCAGGCAGCTCACAGGACTGCCCAAGTCTCCAATGCTACCCAACTGGTTGTTCCCCCGATTGCTCTACCGACAGCATGGGGGGAGCCAGGGATACCGGTCATCCCATGGACCAAAGAAAAAAAAAAAAGGGGGCAAGGAAATTAAGCTCCAACCTGCGGTAGGGCAGGAATAAAAACAGAGGGGGCAGTTGTGTGGAGCTGGTTTTATTGATTTTCTGCCCTACTAGGATGAGGAGTTATATCTCTCGTTAATGCTGCTGAGGATCACAAGGGAATAAAAGTTAAGGACACGCAATGTGTATTTGCTTTGGGAGTTACGTACCTTGTCTGATTGATATAAAGTTGAGTGTTACTCAACACTCTTTTCTCCACATTCAGCAATAAAAGAAAATCATTGCACACAACAATGCATATAATACGAACATCCCCATTTAATATATAAATTAGCAATCAATACCACCCTGGTGTCTCTTTAGCTGCAATTTTGCTTTCAAGCATAGGCTGTGTTTGTAAGGTATACTTGAATATGCTATTGATTGGTAATTCATGGATTAAATGGTGACTTCCATACTATACACATTGTGGTGTGCTACTCATTTATGTTAACATTTATGTGCATAATATATGTTTTGGTATTTTCACTATATTTGTAAAAAAAAATAAAAAATAGTAACTTGTGATTGGAAAATTCACTCCCACAATTTCAGGTTTTCAATAACTCCTTTTTTGACAGATCCAGAAAAGTATTTTCTTAAAGAACCATCACAAAAATGTTTTCTTTGAACAACAGAACTCCATTTCATTCTCCGCTAGCGAAATCCTGGATTTCATAGGTGGTTAGCCCTTAGTGTAGCAGGGGAAGACATTGTGTATGAAGGAGTCTGAGGGGAAGGCAGAGGGTGGTGGGGATTAAGAGATTTCCTCCTAGTGAGTTACCTGAGAAATTTGTGAAAACCCGCGAGAATGCAGCAAATCTATTTCTATGTAGCCACTGTTGTGCCTCCTGAGGGGTTGATGTAGGCAAGAGGTTCTACAAGAGAAATGTACAGAGAGCTCAAGATACTCCAGTCTGAGTAACAGGTACCAAATCAATGCTGGATAAAAAGGGCATTTCCGCTGCAAGAAGAGAAAGCTCGCAGCCAACTATGGGGTAATTATGTTTCACACCTTGGCTTGAAGCGGCAAAGCCCACAGACTAACAAACATTTTGAAGATCAGTTACTTGAATATTACAATGTTACAAAATAATAACAAAGCCGTCTCCACTTGTGATCTATTTGCCCAGTAAGTACAGAGTCTTTTTTCGGATTATCCAGTTTACACAGCAGACAGATGACAGGGTGGGTTTCCAGTGATACAATATCTGAGGTTTCTGCATAAGATGACTTTCAATATCTAAACATGCAAGTAATATCAATTTCCCCTTCTACAATAAAAATGTATTTGCTCATAACGCATAGTGAAATCCTTCAGTGAACCAGAGTAAAGTATTAGCCGATTATGTGAGAGGCAACGGGATTGAGAGAGTGGCCAATAAATGCATCAGCCTCCCAGTAAAAGTGGTGGAGACAAATACAAATGGCTCTTATCTGCCATCAAATTCTATGCTTCGATGTTATATTTGGCAGAAGAGGGCCATTGAGGCTAGCATGTCAATGCATTTCAAACTCATAGTTTAGCAAATAAACCAGTGTCCCCTGCATGTTGTGCTCTATTAAATCCTTTAAATCCACATATCTTCTTTACTAATGGCCAACTAGCAGCTGCTACCATTCCAATCATGCTAGAGAAAGCGGGCATTGTAGTTTATGAGCGACTGGAGAGTTTTCTCCCATGGTTTACACACAACGTAGTAAAGTGGCTTACTGGTTGTATGCATCAGTAAACACTTGCCATTAACCGGTCATTGATCATTTTCCAGTGTTATCTTCACTGGCCATGATGGTTGGTGCCTGTCTGTGCTCATAAAGGGGTAAGAGTATTTGACAAGGTAGCAATGCCAAACTTACATCAGCAATAGGGGCAGGAGGCTCAGGCTGGTGATTTGGAGAACCATTCCTAAGAAAAAAAAAAAACAAAAAAAAAGTTAGTTAAGTGACCGCAAAAAGCTTGAGCACTGTAACTTTTTTTGTTAAAAAAACCCAAAAAACTAATTTATGCAGTTCAATAAATAAGAGACGCCCAATATTCAATTTACTGAAAAAGAATTCTAATTTTTCTGAACAATTGTTGGAGCCTCAATAGCAGTCGCTGCTCAGCCATACTGTATATACTTGAGGTGCATAGAAAAAAAGAGCAAAGAGATGGTTTGGGCTTCTTCCGGGTCTAGCTCGGTTTCCCACACCCTTAATCTGACATCTGTTCTGTCAGATTTAAAGACAGCTAAGTGATAAAACCCTGTTTACTAGACAAGAGATAATAGATCATGGAAGTAAGATGTCATTTGACAGTTTTCCTGCTGAAGCCTGCTCTTGACAACATTGAAACAAGCGATGCACATCTCCAACTTTGTAAATATAAGTTGGACTGTCTTTCCAGAAACATCAACAGCACAAATCAGCGTTAACAGAAAAAAGAAACCAGACTAAGCAATACAGCCATTTCAATCTGACAGAGTTTCTAGACACATTATCTATGCTCTGGCCATGCATGGAAACAATGTCTCCGGAATTAAAGTTCTGTGTTTAGCACACATTTACAGCCACACAAACATGCGCACATCTAAAGGTAAAAGAAAAAATCTAATGACCGAAAACCTATATGATGCTGATAAACATTAGCGCTATTTTGTCCAGTGTAAATTTGCACAAAGTGATGGCTAAGCCAAGAGGTCCCCAAACTGGAAGGTTGGGGGAGGCTTTGCCTTCAGAAGAACCTTCCTCTTGTAGCTCAAATATCAAAGTGCCCCCATTTCAATGTATGTAGCAAAGCAGTATTTCTGCATATCATCATGTCCCTGGACCTGTCCGTCTGCCTTCGTTTCATTCTTTTGAAAAGGTAAAGTTCAGTGCATACAGAATAATACCTGCATACACTTTTAGAAACACACATAGAAATCACATTCTTGTAGACACAACATAAGCTACCGTATTGTGGCTTCAGCAGACAAAGCGTCATAATTTGTCAAACTATACATGTTACCCAGGGCACAATGGTAGAAGAGCAAAGACAGAGTTACAATAAATCTAGGTGGGAGATAATAAGGGCAAGGACGAGAGCCTTAGTGGCATGTTGCGTTAGGAAGGGACGGATGCGGGCAATGTTTTTAAGATGGAGACGGCAGATTTTAGACAGACTGAATGTGGGGGGTGAACGAAAGGTCGGAGTCAATAGCTCAGTTATTAAAACACTACCGACAAAGATTATATATACACACATATACATACACAGATGGTTCCACACAAAAATAGAATTTTAACATTTAAAACTCAGAATCCACTCAGGATTTACCGTATTTGCTCGATTATAAGACGAGGTTTTTTTTTGTTTTTTTTTTAGAGCAAATGCTCTGAAAAATACCCCTCGTCTTCTAATCGGGGTCGTCTTCTAATCAGACCTCAAATAGAGGTCTGATTATGAGACTAAGATCCAGATCCCCCCCTCCCCATACACACACTTACCGGTGCTTCCTGCTGTATTGCCGGGGCAGCGATCCGCGTAGACAACGTCCGCTACAGCCGGAAGGAGGTGTAGCTAGCAGCGGGGGTTGTCTGCGTCCGTCGCGCATACCTTCCCCGACTGTCAGAGATCAGAGTTCCCCGCACCGGAACTCTGATCTCTGACAGCCGGGGAAGGTATACGCGACAGACGCAGACAAACCCCCACTGCCAACTCCACCTCCTTCCGACTGCAGCGGAAGGAGACGTCAACCCGCTGCCCCAGCAAAACAGCAGGAAATTGGAAGCACGTGTGTGTGTGTGTGTGTGTGTGTGTGTGTGTGTGTGTGTGTGTGTGTTAAATGGGGGCATAGGGCATTTCTGGAATGCCTTATACCCATATATGCCACTCTGGCACTTAGGGGGTTAAAAAGCATATTATGGGGCAGAGTGGCATATAGGGAGGTATAAGGCATTTCACCTCCCTATATGCCACTCTGCCCCATAATATGCGTTTTAACCCCCTAAATGCCAGAGTGGCATATAGGGGTATAAGGCATTTCTGGAGGCAGAGTGCACTATACAATGCCTTTTAACTCCCTTAATGCCACTCTGCCTCCTGGAATGCCTCATACCTCCCTATATGCCACTCTGCCCCATAATATGCATTTTAACCCCCTAAATGCCAGAATGGGATATAGGGGTATAAGGCATTTCTGGAGACAGAGTGGCACAAATGGGGAGTCAAAAGGCATACCATGGGGCACAGTGGCATATAGAGGGTTAAAAGGCATATCATGGGCCACAGTGCCATATTGGTGTGACAAGCCTGGGGCAGATGTGCGTAACTGGGGGACAGGTTGGAAAATACAAGGAAATAAAAACAAAAAAAATATTTTTCTCAATCATAGCTTTTATTAAAAAAAAATAGTTTACATGAATTAACATTTACTGGTAAAACTTTTTTCCTTTAGGGTCGTCTTATATTCAGGCTTTTTCTTTTTTCCTAAGTTAATATTCAGATTTTGGGGGGTCGTCTTATAATCAGGGTCGTCTTATAATCGAGCAAATACGGTATTCAGGGGCTTAGGGAGGTATCTTTCGCAGGTGCTAGCATACATACAAGAAGCCGGTATGAGTGCTTTGTTCAGTTTCAAAGATAAGAGAAAAAAAAAAAAGATAAAGTAAACAGTGTCACTTACCCTTCCCCAATTGGAAAGCTGTGAGAAGAAGTGTTAAACCCAGGGGAAGGAGCATTTGAGACAAATGTGATCTCTGGCCAAGGTGAGCACTAGGAGAAAAACACATTTAGCGTTAATGGGCATTGGTGATGGAGGTTAGGTATTGAAGAGCTTAGATAAATTTAAGTGAATTCAGGTCACTTTAAAAAACATTCCAAAAATAAAACAAACTGCAGTCTCTTGACACCAGTCAGCATATAGTAACTACGAATTCTAGACCTCGTTCGCAATCAGCATGCATTTTGTCCTCAGATACCAAATCCCTGCCCCGACTACCTATGCCCTCCTGAGTTTGTACTGGAAACCATAACACTTCCGAGCTCCTGCCATATGCCAACTAGCCCCAGGCTGGGACAGGGCACTACCGGTCCCTAAAAACTCCTGAGACATGCAGGACTGCTGACTGGCAGAAGGAAATATGCGTACAGAAGATTAAAACAAGTGATTTTGCTTTTTTGGAGATACCTCTGTGAGAATGGTGGTTTCATAAGAAGGCTGGTATTTCTCTTTCTCCTGCGGCGTCCGCTTCTCCATCTTTTCCCTGTCCGTCTTCTGTTTTCTATCAGCGCCTTTTGGCTATAAGATTCCCAACAAAAAAAACATAGAAATCATGCTAAGGCAAAGTGATATGAGCAGGGTTTATTTTAACACATGAAATATTTTCTCCCAAGGGAAAGCCAAGATGATGCATTTGTTCGGGGATATACAACACACATTATATATATCAGTGTGCGTGTTAGCGTATCAGGTAGTGTTATCAAGCCTGTGCGCAAGCATATGGTGTTAGCATGTGTGTGTGTTACTTGATGGTGTCATCGTAAATATGTTATCGTATGGTGTTATGGGAGCATGTGTTAGTATTTGGAGCTAGCATGTGTGCAGGAGGGCGTCAGAGTATGGCGTTGGCATGTCTGAGGAGTGGCTCCTGAGAGAGGAGCAGGAAACAAAAAGTGTGCGTGTATGTACGTGTACAGTGTTAGAACGCATGCGTGTTGGTTATGGGGGACCCAAGAATTACTGCACCCCAAGATTTCTGATGGCAGTATGCAGATCATATGATATATATATAGGCGTGTAAAGGTCTGCTTGCTTAATTCATTAAACTTGTTTTTTTGTTGTGCTTCACTCAAGGTCACCACAAGAATCCCTTTGCTTTTAGTGCACACTAGAAGTCATTAAGTCAGCAGCAGTGAGCGTATGGGGATGGGACGGTCCTGCAGCACTCTTAGAAAAGGGGGAAATACAAAAAAAAAAAAACAGCTAAGAAACATCGCTGCTACAGAAGATGTTGGTCCTGCTCTTAGGAGCGTACAATTTATAATTATGGGGGGGGGGTTATTTTACTAAAGTGGGATTTAGTCTAAAATTGCTGTTTTTAACTACTTGAATTCACTATGCACAGAGTTGTCAGCAAACAGAGCTGAGAAATTCATGCATAATGCACAGTTGAGCCAGTGAGGTGACTCAAACCTCACTTATATTCCTATGCATTATACAGGGCCAGCTAATCTCTCCCTGCAGCATAAATTCACTGGGACTAGCCTTTCATAATGAACAGGGAAGTCACGGAGCTAAAACAAATCTGTCATCAACCCCTCCATCTAGTGAAGAACTAGGGGTAGGATATACCCCATGCGTAAACTCATCGGTCTAGTTTATTTTGCTTTGGGATTGTTAGACAGCAGGGAGCCTTCGGCTTATTGTCTGAGCCACTAAGTGCAATGCCTATTATATGTACGATGCATTACACAGTCTTCCCTGATCTTTCCGAATGACACATGCCCATAAAAAAAAAAATCATCTCCATGCTGTTGGAAGTTATCTGATGTACTTTCTCTTAATATACCCTTCCCGGCTTTCCCCGAGCACATGCTGGAGATGTCTGTTCAGAGCCCAGTGCCCATGTGTGGAAAGCGCTGCTACTGATTTCAAAGGGAGCACTTTCCTGCCACTGATTGACTGCTTCAAGTCAAACCATGGAGGAGGACAGCATCTAAAGCAGAGCTGCTTCTTCTGCGTCACGTAAGAGCTTTATTTTTGAATTTTCATTTTGGTGGAATGTATGTTAAAGTACTCGGATTATATACTCAGAGGATATAAGGGACATTATGATTTTATTTAGCGCCATCAGATTCCACAGCGTTATACATTAGACTATCCCTTAAAATAATTCCTTACGAACCACACACCCGCAGCACAAGATATAGCCTATTGGCGATGCAGGGGTTAAACATGGAAAAGCAAGTTTACTTTTTGCTGTAAGAAAATCTGTGTTTACAGGTTGCACTGCTTCAGTTATTCTAATCCTGCTGACCAAGGTCAGAAATATATGAATACATTAACATTGCCTAGCTGCAGGGAACCAATTCTTTTCTCACGTTCTATTTTAAACAAGATTACTCTACTAAGGCATTAGTACACAAGCTACTTTTAAATAAATCTGAAGCATAAACTACAGTCACGCATCACATAACAGACTTTGCTACTTGCCAATCTGCTGGGTTTTTTTTGCCCAGGTTTTATTTTATTTTACCAATGTGAATAATAAGCTTAAACAGGAATTAGAAATAGGCAATAGCGGGGATGAGAGAGGACCCCTTTCAAAACCAGTACTAAAACCAATTTTAAATGGGGCTGTAAACAAAAATAAACAAAATATAAAGCAGTTGAGCAACTAAAAAAAACAAACAAAACAAAGTTAAATGAACTTCCATTCAAGATGCAGAAGGTCAGAGGTACACCATTTTCAGGTGGGAAAAAAACAAAACAGAAGGGGCATATTGGAAATATATATTTAAAAAAAGAAACAAAACTATACGACGCATTAAAAAGTTAACAAAGTAATGCTGTTTTATATGATCTACTGATGAATGAGTTATATTTATATATTTTTTTAAATAAAATCTCCTTCCCGCGTGTGGAAGACGCATGAATGTTTGGGGTTGCGTCCGTCAAGCATATTTACCA
The DNA here is from genome assembly GCF_027358695.1 of Spea bombifrons. NCBI lineage: Eukaryota > Metazoa > Chordata > Amphibia > Anura > Pelobatidae > Spea > Spea bombifrons. The sequence continues at coordinate 115,339,167 of NC_071088.1, forward strand.
TGATTGTGAGTGGGAGGAATGGCGTGGAGCGCTCGCCGTAGATTTTTATACAGATTTGGCTTCACAGAGCAGTGCTAGCTTACTACAACCAATGCTGGCAGACGGACTGCTTTTTGAGAACAGTAATTACTGTTTAAATTAACATAAACACCCCCCCCCCAATAGCTGACATCTGGCACTGAAAATATACCTGGCCTGTTACAGAACGCTAGTTAAACCAGTTGTACCTCTATGGAAAAAGACATTTCCTAGAATGACGCTTTGAGGTCAAGGACATTTTAAGGCGTTTACTAGAATAAATCAAACCAATTTCAGATGACAAGATTAGAGTGCAGTGACCCTTCTATATTACTCAATGTAAAGACAGAAACAACGGAGCAAATCTACTTGTTTATATAGAAAACACCCTATAAATCTATACATAGTTATCTATAGAACATATATGGATATGGAAAGTTGCTGATGAACAAACCACAGACATCACATTCTGAGACATTGTTGAAAACCTTCTCAAGGGTTTGGCCGCGCAATTCTCATTTATGATTTGGAATAACACAGGTTTCCATAAAACAGACATTTCACTAGTTTTTAGAAAACAGATTTTATTCTAATGTGCATCTTATACAGATGTTTAACCTGACAGTCTTGTCCATACCTTGAAGACCTTGATCTGACAGCTGGCCGAGTGTATATGCTCTGTATATTCTCCGTTCTCGTTCTCCTTAAAGGTGTCTATCTGGATCCGGAAGGGAACACCTTTCTCGCCTCCGTGTTTCCGCATGGTGAATTCAGTGCTAATGCAATGAACCTAAATACAGAAGTAACGTGTTAAGTTAAATACAGGCTTAGTTTTGGAAAATAAAGATCCTATGTATAGTTTGTGTGTGGCTGTGTTCTATTGTAACAGTGTACATTCCTTACTAAGCATTAGTGAATGTTATTAAAATGCAGGGTATATCTTGGAAGGCGTTCCACAAGATTTTAGAGTGCGCTTGAGAATTTGTGCCATTCCAGTGAAGAGAGCATTTGCGAGGTCAGGCACTGATGAGAAAGCCTGGTTCACAGTCAGCCTTCCAATTCATTCCAAAGGTGTTCAATGGAGTTAAGCTCAGGGCTCTGTGTAGGCTACTTTAGTTTCTCCACACCAAGCTCAAAGCATTTGTTTATGGACCTCTCTTTGTGCACTGGGGCACAGTTGCGCTGTAACAGGAAAGGTCTGAACTGGTACCACAAGCTGGAAGCATGCAATTGTCTAAAATGTCTTTCAATTCTGGGGCATTAACATTACCCTTCACTCAAACTAAGGAGCCCAAACCATTATTCCTTCTTCATCGAGGCTTCTAGTAGGCACCATGCATTCTGATAGGTAGCGTTCTCCTGGCATCTGCCAAACCCAGATTTGTTCATCAGCGTGAAGGAACACTCCAGACAAAACGTTTCCACCACTTCAATGGTGGTCTGCTTTACATCGCATCAGCTAACGCTTGGCATTGCACATGGTAATGTTCAACTTGTGTGCAGCTGCTCGGCTGAGGAAACCCATTTCATGAAGCTCCTGACGGACAGTGCTTGTGCAGATGTTACTACTGACCGCCTCTCAAAGCGAGTGATGCTACAGAGGACATGTGATTTTTATGGACTATTCTCTTAATGTGCAAACTTTTGCACCTTGCTCCATCCTGTAAATATTGAACTATAGAAGGCTACGTATACTTGTGCTGAATGTATCTACGAGATGAACAGCTGTATCCTCAGTAGGGACCAAAAGAAACTACCCAGAATGTCACCCTATTCTATCCAAATACAAGAAGTCTGTCTAGATCCCTAGACTCACAAGGAATACACCCCCCCATACATTGAATTGATCATCTTCTCTCCACAAAGTTAATGGTGTTTTATTGGAGAGCCTACTTGTTTGTTTTCCCATCCGCTGCTTCAGCAAAGCAGCACTGCTGGGTTATCTGCACATGTGCCATTGTTCCCAGTCATGACCTGTGCCTACCATTTGTCTGGTTAGACTGGTTAGTCGGCTTAGAGGCCTATCAGTGCGTCTTGTAGAAATTCTGCAAAGTATAAAGACTCAATGGGGGTTGTAAAGCAGGAACAGGTGTGTGTGTGTGAACAAAACCAAATCATGACTGTTCCTTAAAAAATCTCTACAAACATATCAAATATAACATTATTAATAGACAATTGCGAATGTAGAACCAGAAAACCCTGTGGTTCAACAATTGCTTGGGGATAGCTTAATGCACAGCAACCCACATGGGTAAGAAATACTTACTTGAATAAACACAGATGTTCTTTTTGAAGGATCCCACAAAAACTCAACAGTGTTTAGCTGGTTTGGATGTGTCCTTGGGTCAATTATACCCACCGACATGGGAATATCTGAAACACATCAAAGAACAATATAACAGGTAGATCCAATTCTAGTGCTATTTAATTATAAAGCGTTGGTGACTATAACAGGCTCACAAGCCCCCTTGTAACAAATGGCTCAAGCTCAATGGATAAAAACATGGTGGCTTTTTTCAGATGGAGCAATTCACACACCAACATATTAGTTATGTGGACTGGATTTTGGCTTATTTCTACTCATTATGTTTACTGGTTTTAGATCTATGTCTGCACAATTATGTTTTTGACATGTTAAAAGTGCTGTTCAACATTACCATCTCTAGTATGTTAAGCCAATATACCTTAACAGCACTATCATTTTTTTCACTGAAAATTTAATGACACCCAGAAAAAAAACTATTCAAAGAACGATAAGGTGTCTGCTTTCACATCCCAGCAAAAATTATGAAGCGGGAAAGGATGTATCCAACAGCACCAGACATGATGTTTCTAATGCTGTATTTCGTTATAAAGGTGTCCGATTCAGCATAGCGGGTAGAACAGCAACTTTTACAGTAAAATCAAGAAGAACATTTGGTATCTCAAGAAAAAAGTTAATAGATATAATTAGTACATAACATGTTCTGTCTTCCTACCAATGTCAAGTATTCTGTCCCCAGGCCTGTTCCATCTCCACCCTTCCAGCTGCTGGTGTTCGGTGTACTGAAGACGCCTGTCGTGAAAAACCACACGGAAGATGCTCTGGAGAGGAAAAAAAACCCCATCTCGTTCATAATACACATTTCCACCAGTAATACGTATACAGAAGCTCCGTGCACTAAAAAAACAAAAACGCAAGGATGTCTCGTAAAGTATCTGTCACGCAAAATACCTATGTTTTCACGGTTAACAAGGCATCTTGCATGATGCCACATCCAGCCATAAATGGATGACATGAAACGCATCCAAGCAGGGTATAGTCAAAGGATGCCAGATGCCTTGCCCTGGGTGCCATAAAATCATACAGGGTCCAGGCACTGGGTTCACAGCGAATGCAGCACCTAGCAGCTTCAGAGTTATGGTTTGAGAAACAGAATCATAACATGAAGATGTTTGTGTGCTGACAGTGTGACCTCCTGAGTTATAGGAGACATGGCAAGAAGAGGCCTAAGAAGTAACAATGGGTCACCTAGCTGCCAGGCAGATAGGGGGTGTTTGGTACCTGTAGGCTTTTAACATGGGGGAAGGGATCACCCCAGAGTTATTAATGTACACGTACAAACAGAATATGACATTTTAAAATTGATGCAGCTCATTAGGAGTGTCATAAAAAGTTCTTGGGCTACCCCCCCCATGTTTCCCCAGAAACAAAGAAAAAGATTCTTATAAGAATGGAATCAGAGCATAAAAATGTGAATGTCTTTATATTTTGTACAAGGGACTGTAACAGCTTCCTACGGTTTATTTAAGGCCTGTTTTGTATGTATTTTTGTATATTCTTATTCTCAGATTAAATATAAATTAACCCTTTTTGTGTTTGTGCTCTAATTTTAAAGTCATAGCTTTCAGGGATAACCCGAGTTATGTTACCGTTTTTTCTAATTAGGAAGTTCTACCTTTTTTTGACTGTTTTTATAGCTTTTCAAAAATTCAAGGGGTTATCGACACCCCTTTTTAAAGTTTTCTTAAAGACCTTAAACATAAATTGGTGGCAACGGGTAAAGCTTGGGGGTTGCGGCGTAAACAGGTTTGGGGTTAAGTTGCAGTTGCTCCATTAACCCTTCCATGCCCATGTTCCCCCTTAACGCCATGGTGGAAGCTGGCAAGCGGGTAGTGGTTTCTGCTCCTGCTGTGATTAGGACTTCCATGACAGTATTGCTGAGCTTTTAAAATTATCTGGACTTCTTTTGAAGATAGACTTTACAAAAACAAAACAAAAAAAAAAAAAAAAAAAGACACCCACAAGTCCCATGAATTTTTAGACACTAGCGAGTAATTGCTGGAAAATAGCTTCCGCGAACGGTTAGCAGGTTTCTGACAGGTGCTAAATACTACGAATACTGTGAAGAAGATCAGCGGTGAGGAATCAAACAGCGCAAGTGAGGTGTAATTCTACTGGCATCAACAGTCATCGGAACCAAAGTCAACACAAACTGCTGACATTTTGTTACCAGTGTGGATAAGGGACCACAGGTTTGTGTAATACATTCTTCTATAGACAAGCTACTGCTCTGATCGATATGTTTAAAATTAATCCATGGACCCCATGTGTTTCATGCAAACAAAATCGGTTGGCGTGGAAACCAAATCAATAATGTAGTTCCAGTCCGGAGAAAAATCCATCCAGATTCTGTTTGTTTATACAAAATACGTAAAATGTGTCCAGAACAGAGCACACATTGAATACACACAAGCACAGCCAAACAATGACAAAAGTAACAGGACTCACAGCGCCATTTTAATTAATCCAGAGAAAAGGCTGGGGGGAGCCCTTATTTAATCTTATTTGGAACAGAGCAGCTGTTCCTGCCATCCAGGTGTAGTATGTGATAAACATAAAGGGCTACTCCAGCCAACATATGCCCTTTAAGACATAAAATAGATGAACATCACTTTTAAATGAACGGGCTTTTAACCAGCCAGCTCTAGTGCGTGCAAAGGTTAACAAAACCCATAAAGCGGGACGTAACGGGAGAGCTTTAATCTCAGCAAACCGGCGCAAAATAAGGACAGTGGATGGGGTGTTATGAAGCCGCCCTGGAGTGGCAGTGTTTTCGCCAGGTAAGACTATATATCATTTTTAAACAGGTAACATATGCATATTAAAAATACTCAAAGTACAGTCTTTGCCAGTGGGGCTGTACAGAGCACTAGAACGCTCCACAATGAACTTCTTAAACCTCTTTTCCTCTCACTGTCCGCAGACGACGTACATTCAGTAGCTAAACACGATTGGTAAGCAGAATGCGACCCGTGCATTAAGCACATCAACACCGGGCCACCTACCTTAACCATCTTCCCGGTGATTTCAGGCAGCTCTGCCAACTTTCGATTGTCCAACATCCTGATTTCATAGGACTGACCTGTATTATACAAGAGACATTTCAGAACAACAGTCATTAACAAGAGATGAAATTAAGAAGGAAACAAACATTTTAAAACAGTTCCTCTGTTTAGTTTTCTCCTGAAACCTAATATAAATAGAATGACATTTGTCCCCAGCACCGAGAAAACCCATAATGGGACTGCAGTAAATGCATTTACTCAACTTGTGGGTTTAGCGACCGCTGATTTCAACTTGTACGTTGTTAGAAGCAGTCACTAAGCAGGCAAGTTTAGCTGTCACCAGCCACAACGTATGGGTATACTTTTAGCATTAAAAAAAAACAAAAATGGGCACGAGATCGTCCCTACAAAAGATCCATTCGGTTAGTTATCTCAAGTCCCTGTTATGAGCCATGTTACGTTTACTTTACCTTAAGTGTGCGGCCTTTTGTCTTAATGAAGTTAGAATAACGCATTATGGAATGGAACAGTATTCAGTTCTACAGACTGGTGGATGTTGACCATAAAAGCTTGGGTATAATACAAACAACTGCATATTTTACCAGAGTACTTAATACTGGGTGGCTGTAACACCACCGACAGTGATGAGCACAGCCTCCAGCAAAGCACTCCCCACGGGCGTTTGTCACGGCACGCAGAGAATGAGTGCCGGGATATGACATTTCCCGGCACACGGATGTAGGCAGCATGTGTGGTCCGTGAGGGAGCACGAAACCAGACCTGTTACCAGCTGCTGGACCACAAGGGAAGAAGCCTTCTCCCGAGCCTACAAAGGTGGGTACGCTGGGAGGGGGTCCTAAATGCAGATGTGGGAGGCAGTGAGCGTGTCGGTATATGTGCATATGTGAAGCTGGAGTTGGGGTACGTATTATACCCAGGACTTCATGTTAATCACAGGGGGAATTAAGGCCAAGACAGAGCTACCCCATGCTATTTTATAAGAAGCCGTAGGCACGCGCAGAGAATGAAAGCCTTGCATATAAAAGACTAAACTGCTTGTTAGGGAAATTCATACCCTTAAAAAGGAGCACTCCTGACCCATGTTTATGTTAAGTGGGGTCCATTTTCCATGGATTCTAATGCGTTTTACAGCACGTAATACACGTAAAACTAGTTTTGTTGACTTCAATGAGAACGGAGAATCCATGGAACCAAATATGCCTCTGTAGAATATTCCTGATCTTATCCGTGTGTGTAAAGGGCTATAAGTGCTCTACAGTAATAAAACAACGTATGTTCAAACGGCAGTAAAATATTTAGCAGTTTACACAAAAGTTACTTTTTAAAGCTGCATTTATTAGGTCTAAAAGGCTTCTGGAGCCGAGTGTAATGAAGCCACCTTTAACAAAGTACATGCCCTAAATTGTCTATTTTAAATACAAGGAATATATTACAAATGTCAAAATATATATTTAAACCCAGAAGTATCTGCTGTGACCTTGAACGATTCAGAGGCCACAAGGATGTAATCTGATGGTTTGTCTACAAAACAAACTAAATAAGAACAAACTCTGCGAAAACATGTGGGGTTTGTCAGGTTTTTCAAACTTTACTATAAACGTGAAAAAAATATGCTGCAATTTAATCAAAAAGGTCCAGCATGGTTGCCACTATAGGTGGCGTGGTACACATTACTGGCATCTCTATTAACTTTTTGGATCTGCTATGCAAAAAAAAAAAGTAAAAAAAAATGTTTTGTTCCAAATGAGCCAGGATTCATTAAATCGACCTCAGTGTAAAGTGTGTGACCCTGGGGTAAACAGCACTGCGGAGTTATGTTACAGGGTGGGATGTCCTTGTGAAGAGGGGGTTGTAGCTTTCTGTAGAGTGGTTAATATGTAATCAGGAAAATAATCTAAAGGACTGCTGCTAACATTTGGAATAAGGGCCTGCAATCTGAATGAATCTATTGTCGAGTATCTGTCTTGGCCGTTTAAATACAAAGTCGGCAGCCCTGACAGAACTACTTGGACTCAATTGTACCAGGTTTCAATAAAAAAAAGAAAACACGACAAAAAGCACTGGTGAAATTGTTCTTCACAGTTCATCCTCGGATTCTAGAGCGCTTCTTGAGAGGCACGACATTTGTCCTAGGACAGAGAGAGGATCTCCAACTATAAACTGTACATTTTCTTCTCTCTTTGTAAGTCTGCACAGTAGAAGTTACCTTGGTTGAGATACGTGAGCGTCTCCTCGTGAAGTTTCACAGCAGGGGAGGTAGCGGTGCAGAGAACGTATTGGAACGGTAGGATTTTGTTTTCATTTTCAGAGGGCAGACTAGATTCCTCTTGTTTAAATATCGGCAAGGCAAGCACATCACTGAAATGAAAGGAAGCACGAGTGTGTAAAAAAAAGTCTAGACAGAACAACAACAATGAAAATCTGTATTACAGGTACATTCCACGTAAAGATATTTTTTGTTGTACTTCACACAAATTAACTTTAAAAAAAAAAAAGCATTTCTATCCAAACAAACATGAACGCAAAGTGTAATATTTTTGCCAGAATGGCACAAGAGTCGATGAGAACGGAGGAAGACTACAGCAGAGGTGAAATTGTCTGCCATGTGGAGAGGGTTTTTGTGACATCAAACTCAGAAGTCCCAGGAGTGATCACATGCACCTTTCAGGGGTCCTCAGGATATCACAGGGAGAACGATGGAAGCATTATGTTTTTGGACTAAAGGCGACAGTCGTCACTCCCAGTGCACGGTCAGCCAAGTGTGCCGATGTCTGGAAGGGGGTAGACCTGGTGCTGAATTCTTTAAAAATCCGAATCCACACAACCTATGAAGCGAGTACAGGACGGAACAATCGGGGAAACTTACAGAACTTCCTAAAGAACAGATATTCACTGGGATGTCTTCCCAATTTGCTCCTCTACACCATTCAAAGTGCAACACAAATGTTTTCATCATTTGGTAAATTCACAATTAAACTCAACAATGTATTCAACATTTGGAGACAGGGGGTTCAGTTCTACTATAATCAGCACTGTCGCTGCTGGCTACAACAAAGAAACTCATCACATTTTTTGCTTTTATTCACCTCTCACGTAAAATGACAAATCACTATTGCCATTTTACTTAATTCCCTTAATGGCGCTGTAATAAAGATGTAATAGGCGCTGTAAAATTTCCTAATTTCCACAGTCCTAAAAATAAGAAGTCTTGGTCAGGCTTCATTTTGGTTAACATCCAACATTGGCATTCAAACTATGTTACCGAACCGCGGGTGACATGAAACTAAACTGGTTTCCTTAGCAAATAGCAGGACGTCTAAACATATAATCAATCACAAAGACTCCGATGCTACCATGTGTGACCAGCCCACTGACGAGATGTACGGTTAGATGGAAAGAATTTGCAGCCACCTTTGAAGTCTAACCACAGGCAGAAAAACCAGAGGCAGAAAAACTGACATAAATGACATGTCGCCGGCAGCATAAAACAAATAACTTTAAAACATGGAAAACCATGCTTCCTTAAAACTGAAAGCGAAAAAAAAAAATATATAAAAAAAAAAAAAAAAAATCAACAGTGGCTCTTTTGTACATTCGCAGTTCCCATATAAGATTCTCCGTTCGAAATCGTACCTTTTCTCAATTTTCAAACTCTGGGTGATGGCAAATTTTTATTATATATTTACTATTAAGAGTGCAATATTATATTATAATTATATATAATCCCAATTGTTCATCGACAAATCAGTGGCTGTTTTATGAGAGATGTTGGGTCACCCAAGGTAGCGCCAGGCAGAGTTTGGAGGGGATGTAGGCATCCTAAGAACAGTACAAAGTCCTCCCGGAAAAATCATTATTGAAAAGAAAAAGAAAAAACACCGAAACCCAATGATTTAAAATAAAACCAAAACAAACCACACGTTTCCGTGGGGTATCTGCCTGAAACCTGGGTATGATTTTCTAATATATGGCTACGGAAGTTTAAGAAAAGACATATATATATATATATATATATATATATATATAAAATTAAAAAGTGTTCTGCTCTGAAAGATGAGCCTGGGAGTTTTTTTGCTGATAAAGCAAGTTGGATTAAATAATGCCCCCCCTGACACAAGTCAACTCGCACATTCCTGAAATTGCACACTCGGATCTCCAGCAGCTGTTTTCACAAGGCAGCCTCGGCGGTACTTCACATTTATAAGGAAGAAAGCTTTGGTTTCGGATGTCTTTTTATACTTTCGCCAGGAAAAAATAAAAATGACATTTTAATCAGCACAGAAGCTGGTCAGATATATATTATTAGAAATATAATAATAAAAAAAGGACACATTTATGACAAAATACACACACACACACACTTAACAGGAAGAAAAAAACAAAGAAAAGTATCCCATGGAGGGTGACCCTTGCTCAGAGTTGGTGTGTATTCGAAGTAAAATGTACACGCTTAATACCTGTGCACAAGCATTTGTAGCGTACAACTAAATATTGGCACCTTAGCCTTATTACTACTTTATTTTTTAGTTTGGCGTGTAGAGAGATGGATTATATAGTCTATAGATCAGTTGCAATAGGCGCTAAGAACATTTAACATTATAAATCTTCTCCTGCAAAGTCTTTATTTATTCTACTACCGCAGCACAGCGATGTAAAACACAATATCAACATGCCATACATACTCACTCCACAGGTTCACGAACTTTGTGTAACACAACTCCACCAATGGCCAAGTGTGATTACAGGGGGTGCTGTGTGTTTAGTTGGGCTACTCGGCAGGCAATCTCCGACACTCACTGCGTTTAACAAAGCGCAGGCAGTAGCTTCGCTCCTGTTAACACCATTAGTTCGAGTACACATCAATGATCCATTAATTACTGCTCACCCTGATAGGTCCACTCAGAAGAGGGCTAAACATGGCGACGAGCCCACCGAAAATCATTCCAACCTTGTCATACATAACACTTACACAAACTAAGGCATGCGAGACACGCAGGATACAGCGAGGATTTGGCGCTGCACGTGCTTGCCAGATGAAGTGTTTTTGATAGTCATAGAAAAGTTAAAGAATTTTAAAGAGGAACAGCCGGAAGACTAAAGTTATGCCAAACAGATGTCCAAACACAAATACATCACCGAGAACTGTAGTACTGGGACGGGTGTCTCTGAAACCGGAGAGAGCCGAGTCTACCTATTCATATGTTTTTTTCCCCATAATTATTGAATTTGTACTCCCTTTCTTTATTCTTATTCCCTTTCTTTTAACACCCCTTGAACTGCCGAGTATCTGTATGAGAAAGGCATTGTATGGCCACTTGGTGTGGCCTGCTGACTTGGTGGCCTGTCTTGCAGCTTGTGCACTGATGGCGAAGGCCGGAACCGTCCACAAGCAAGTGGCCATCATTGTCCATTTCATTAGAGACACTTTCAGGCTTTCACTTTTCTGAATAGTTTCATTCAATACACTGCAAGGCAACCTCTCATCTGCCTACTTTACAGCAGGAGAGGTGAAGACCTACTACTACACCCTTCGCTTCATATCAGAAGAAGATCATAACAGAGAAGTATTGCGGCTCTCCGGTAAAAAGATCTATAGACAAATTATTCACAATGACTTAAACATTACTGAAGCAAAACATCAAAATGAGTATGTGCAGGGGGCTGTAAGCGGGTGCACACGTACCCACAATCCTATTTGCAATATTACTGTATAATATGCATTGGGGGTGGTTTATGAAAGGTACAGCAAGTGTGTTTGACAGCGTGGATCGAGAGAGCCTCCGGAAGCTCCTTCAACACTTCGGCATCCCAGCCAAGTTGGTCACCCCGAGAACTCATACCGTGGAAAGTCTGCAAGAGTGATCCATCCAGGGTAGCTCACAGACAACTTACAGGTGCAAACCTGAGTCAGACAAGGATCCTTGTTGTCACCCAACGTCGTCCTCTTTGCCATCGATGGTATTATGAAGGAGTGAGCACGTAAACTGAATCCAGTGGACATTGCTCAATGACCTTACACACAGCAAAGACAAAAACAAAGATCCTCAAGGTAAAATCCATTAGCATCCTAAATGGAAGTCCCCTGGAAGTACAGTCCTTCATCTACCCGGGCAGCATCATCGACCAGCTGGGTGGCACTGATGTAGATGTTAAGGCAAGCTCCAGAGAGCTGTTTTTGGCAAGATTTAATTGTTCCACTCCAATGAATGTGAAGTCAGCCCCTAGTGTATGGTGCGGAAACCTGGAGGACAACCATCAGGAAGGTCTAGACCTTCAACAGCTGCCTTAGAAAGATTCTCTAGATTTGCTGGAAAGACACTATCAGCAACACCAATCTTTGGGAGGGAATTTGCCATCTTACAGCAGAGGAAGGAGTAGAAGTGGACTGTGTTGGGCAGACTGTGCGTAATCAGCCAACATCACCCGACAGGCACAGAGGATTACCACACAAGGCAAGTGGAAACAAAGCCATTTAAGAGACACCTGGCAACACGACCTCGAGACTGACACCAAAAAGACGGGTTACACCTGGAACCAGCTAGAGAGAGTGGCCCTGGACAGAGGACTCTAGAAATCTGTAGTTGGCCACCCATACCTTTACAGGGGTGACTAGTGTAAGAAAGTAATATAAAACAATATCTATTGTACCCTGACCAAGATGCCTGTACGACCACCATACTTTCCATATAGCTGAACTGATTGCACCTCCCCTTCTACTATAGTGTAAAATTTAAAGGGCAAAGTACATAGGTTCGCGCCCGATATATTTACATTTAGATTGTAATTGTTTTGTTAGCGGTTTTAAATCTGAAATAACTTTGTAAATCAGTAAACTTTGAGACAGAACAGATAGGATGATGGGTGTGGAGACTGCGGCATGAAACGTCAGGTAAATACACCTTCCAAGATAATATGATAGCCACAAGAAACGGAATCGGTCCAATTGTGTTATTAAATGGTTAACGAGCTAGTGGGACCCACTCTGGGAGGATCTGGAAAACTGTTGGGGGCAATCGACACATTACTGCCAGTGGACTGCATGTGCGGAGGGGCTACAGAACCATCCATCCCGTACCAGACAGTAGCTATACAAAACAATTTAATAATTAAAGGGATTTAACAAGTAAGTTTATTTCAAAGAAGAATGAGGTTATGTTTTAAAATTAGAGCAGAGATAAGGAAACTTTACTGAGAGTGGTAGCTAAGTGGAACAGCCTCCCAGCAAAAGTGCTAGAGCCTACTATAGAGGTAATGTAAAAATGCACGGGATAGGCATACAGCTGAATCTAAGGCAACATTAACATTAAGGTTCGAGCGCCTTCATTACTAAAAACTGGCAACCTAGACAAGCTCTGTGTTTCTATAGAATGTACACAACATCTAAACAAGTCTCGTAGAATGTATTAAATCTGCTCGGTGTTCTAAAGGTGACAGTCAGCTAGCAGTAAGGGCTTTGGGCAGAAGACATCAGCATTCCACGCACGTGGGCCATCAATGGGTTAAAAAGCCATAAGCGGTGAACTTTACCTCATGCTATAGGCGCCCGCACCCAACTCCTGGCCGATCCCAGACAAGCTGGCATCGAAGTCTTGGACCAAGCCGGACTCGATCACTTCGTCCGCCAGGGGCAGCTTTAAAGCCCAGGCCATGGTTCCGATTGGGATGTTACCGGCACCGAAACTGTTGCTACAGGTAAATGCGACCACCTGGGTGGGACCACAACCAGCAATGGCAGCTACAGCCTGTCCATAAACACTATGTCCTCAAGCCCCGACGGGTGAAGTTACTGTAGATGCAGGGATGCACATGCCAGGGTAGCGCAACACCATGCCTGTCCTTCTCCACGAGAGAGCGGGTAACAGCAGCACAGGAAGCGGCGGCACATGCCGGAGAGCGCAGCTTCTCAGGAGATCATGGCTGAAGCCGCTGGCAGAAGAACTGCCGTGACCCTCCTCGTCAGACAGCGTGTGCCCCGCTGGCAGCACGAACGGCACCAACACACATTAAGGCCGGCTTCAGCGCGGGGCTTGGAAAGGGACGCGCCGGGGATGACACCCTTCTGACTGGCTCCTATCGGCTCACCAGAACCTGGGCGAGAGTTACATTCACTCCCAGCGGCTCAGCCACGCAACATGGAGGAAGCAGGGGCAGCCGACGCGACGCACACCATGACGCAGGCGCCTCCCCTGAGCCAGCCGGCCGGCCAATCAATCACGCAGCACAACAAACCGCAGGGCCCAGGGGCAGGGCTGCCACTGCGATTAGTGACAGGGCGGCAGCATGTGGGCGGGACTACAATGCGGAAGAGGATGCGATTGGTGGCGGTAAAAGAGAGGCGTGAACCTAGAGTGGAGTAGTAGTTACTGTGTCGCGTGTGCTCAGGCGTGTGTTTTGGACACGCATGGGATCCAATTATTAACCCTTTCATTGTCGGGGATTTGGCCAAATTTTATCCCCCTGTAAGGCCGGGACAGCGGTAGTTTTACGACAGTTATTTTATAGGGCAAACTCTAGTGTCAGATTAAATACGTTTTCGAAAATGAAAATATTACATTCGAAATTGTAATATAGCGCTTCCCGGCGGAGCATATTTTCCGGTTGTATGTGTTCCGGGTCCGTTATCAGTGCCATCTAATATGCAAACACCCAGACTCATCATACAGCTCATACAGTCTCTATCTTAATCACCCAATTGCACACCGACTAACGAACGTCTATGGAGGAATGGACTATATTAGATGTCATTTTAGCCCGTGATAAGCATGTGTGATAGATTAGAAAGATCAAGACCTGTGAATACCGAGTTTGTACGAATGTTATTTTTAATAAAATGTTACGGTTTTGTGCATTCGTACAAATCTACCACATTTACCACGTTTTGGTGGCGTTTCAAGCATTTTTTTGATGAGTTGAAGTGGGAGGGTACATATCAATGACTGATTAGAAGAAGTAGCCAAAAAATCAGGCGCGGGGGTCCTCATTCATGGGTATGGCTGTGACCCTCATCACTATATACTAAGCCAGCGGCCTCTGCCCCTGGAACAGGGGTAAGCTGTAGGCCCGTGTTAGGTGTCCGTGGGCAGCATAGATATCTGCGTTAACCCAGTGGTGCTTAGCTGGCTTTCCAAGTAGGCGAGTCCATACCCGATGCTGGCCTGGTGGCACCCCTCCAATGAGTGGCACCTGGGGCAGGCTGCCCCCCTCATCCCCCATTAGGTACCAAGGACTCTCGGAGGGGTCATGTGCTGGTGACTTGGTGAGATTCAGGGCAAAGATAGCTTGTAAGAATTTGCTTGTCTGTAAGGTGCGTAAGATGAAGCACAAAAAGGGCATGCTAATCGAAGGAGAGCTGCAAAAGTTGGACATTGAAATTCCCTGCAGCAGTGGCGGTAGCGCCACCCACTTGTCCAATTTCCAATTTCTTGCACCCATGCGTAGCAGCAGCACTAGATCCACCAGAGCATCACCCATTTGGGCAGCAGTCCTTGATACTTTGTTGGGTACTAGTACCACCCAAGCTACCCAAAGTCAGAGTAGCGCCTCTAAAATGGTCAAAGCCTACCTTGAAGGACTTCTTCTACTGACCCTCTGAGATATTGGGACCAGGAAGTTATCATCTGGCCAGGCCTCTCCTAAGGGGCCCAGCAGCTGATGTTATGCCCACCACCGGTGTCTGAAAGAAGAAGGTTTTCTCATTCATAAATTGACTATTCATACATTTCCGTATACTCAACCCCTACAGAACACAGCTTTCGCCACACATTCTTGAAAGTCAATCTGCCCAAATTAGGTTACTCAGCACTTAATATTCAAAGTGAGTGAGGTTCTAGTGCTTCTGCTCTATCTCCTTTCTCCCTCTTGGGGATCAGTTCTTTTGATTTTTCAAATATTAAAGAAATGCAGTCCAGTACCAAGGTGCTGCAGGTATCTGTCCTCTGTCTCCATCCTTACTCTGGAGTGGTCAATTCTTAATTTTTTCCATATACCGTGGAAATTCAGTTCTTCACCAAGGGGCTGCATGTGTCTATCTGCTAGTGTCTGCCGAGGCCACATGCTCTACTATTGCTGATGCTACTCCTAAATCCTTTTGCTGAAGGCCACATACCAAGACACTTTGGATAATGCTATGCTTCCAACTTGAGGGAAAAGTTTGGGAAAGGCCCTTTTCTATTCCAGTGTAATATATATTATACCATTATGTATTATATATATTATGCCATGCGTTGTGGGAACAATTTGGGAAAGGCCCTTTTCTGTTCCAGCATGACTGTGCCCCAGTGAACAAATAAAGATCCATAAAGATATGGTTGGATGAGTTTGGTGTGGAAGAACTTGATTGGACAGCAAAGAGTCCTGACCTCAACCCAATCAAACACCTTTGAGATGAACTGGAACGTAGATTGCGAGCCAGACCTTCTCGCCCCAACAGCAGTGCCTGACCTCACAAATGCTCTACTGGATGAATGGGCAAAATTCCCACAGAAACACTAAAAACTTGTGCAAAGCCTTCCTAAAAGAGTCTGGAAGCTGTTATAGCTTGAAGTTGGACCAACTACTTATTAATATCTATGTATTTACAATGCAATGTCATAAAATGTCTCTGTTGGTATAATGGGCAGGTGTCCCAATACTTTTGTCCATTTTATATATATTCAAGGGGTATGCTAAAACAAGAACTAAGACGAACTGATATATTAGGTAAAGAGGGCCCTGCTAGAGGAGAGGGAGTGTCCATGTACCTTATATATAACTAGTACTGTAGGAAACGCTGTGTAAATTGTTGGCGGTATATGAGTATTTTTCTGAAAAGTTCCTAGACCCCTAGTAAACTTGTATATAGGGGAAATGAGACAACATATCACAGGTAAGGCACTCACGAAGGGGGTAGATATGCTATACATATAACAAGGAAACACAATTTAGGCATAAAATACATTTCCTCCATTATGCCACCCTTTTTGTGAAACGTATCATCATACCAATGTCAAGGGACAGTTGTAGGGATCATAGAACCCTGTCTTTCACTAAAAGGCATTGGAATTTTACTTATGGAGCTTTGACCTGCTCTTTTTTCTTACCATTTGGGTGGCTATTGTTTGATTTGTATGTACAAGCTTATTAACTACATAATGTCAAAGCAGCTTATATTTACATTTAGATTGTAATTGTTTTTGTTAGAGGTTTTAAATCTGCAATACCTTCATAAATAAGTAAAATTTGAGACAGAACAGATAGGATGATGGGTGTGGAGACTGCGGCATGAAACATGAGTTAAATACACCTTCCAAGTTAACACGTTAACTACAAGAAACGTGGTTGCTTCTTCCACGGGATCGGTCCAATTGTGCTATTAAATGGTTAGTGGGACCCAATCTGAAGGATTTGGAAAACTGTTGGGGGCGATCGCTACAGAACTATCCATCCTGTACCAGAAAGCTATAGAAAACATGTAAAGTCTTGTAGAATGTATTAAATCTGCTCGGTGTTCTAAAGGTGACAGTCAGATAGCAGCAAGGGCTTTGGGTAGAAGACATCAGCATTCCACGCACGTGGGCCATCAATGGGTTAAAAAGCCATAAGTGGTGAACTTTACCTCATGCCATAGGCGCCCGCACCCAACTCCTGGCCGAGCAGAAGATGTCCAAAGAAGGACAATATTAGCATGACTTAAAAGGGTATTGATAAAAGACTGGGAAATTATTATGTCTGTATACAAAGTTAGCTAGGCCTCACAATTACACGGTTAAGTTTTGGGCATCAGTTGAATCAGGGCTCTATGAGGTCATTTCAGGGGAAATCTTCACCCAACTTGTAAAGAAGATGAGGGTTTAGAGCAGAGCTGTCGCTATGGGGGTGAAGGCCCAGGGCGACAATGTCACATTATTGCAGTGTCTGAGAACACGAGAGGTCAGCGTTTTCTCACAGTGACTCCCCAGTAACCAGGGTTGATGCTAGGTTCAAAAAGATCTGAGGTAATGCCCAAAAATAGCTAACATACACCATGCTTTGTTCAATAATGTTCAGTAATCCAAAATTGTTGCCTACCTTCTTTCTGTTTATATATATATATGCATGTACATAGAATTCAATACATATTATTTAATACATATTGTATTAATACTTTGCATGTAAAAATTAAGTTAGCTAAAATAAATATTCTTTACAATTGTTCCTTACATTTGTATACCTTTACCTAGCTGCTTTTTAACTTAATTGCGTGCTTGTTGCTACCCTCCACGAATGAAATTAAATCGGTATTATGGGCAGCCTCCAGGAGCATCCAGGGGTCTCTGCACAGTTCTATGAAGCTGGAAGGGGGCAGAGAAATAGATCTCCCCGCATAGATTGGTGTCCTTAGTTGCCCTAACATGCACTCACTCGAATGTCATGCACTGACACACACGCACATGCTAACACCAAATATTAACACACAGCTACATGTTCCATTAGTTAGTGACTTCTTTGGGGGAGGGTCCTTGTGTTGTGTGTTTATTGATGTGTACTTTACTCCAATATCTGGTTTTACATCTTAGACATTTTAGCAATGAGAATCAAAGTGGGCTGAGCCTTCATTTTATGTCATTTTTTACTGAATCTGCAAGGCCCTTTTGCCTATTAAAACCTAAATGATATGCAGAACTCTTGCAAAATGCCTTTAAGTAGAAACATTCCACTTTTTAATTAGCATTAACATTGCCGGATGAGCAAAAATGTTATAATATGCATTCTATAGTTATCTAATAAACACATTTTTATAGTAACATCGAGGAGCTTCCATGCTACAATCTAGCTGTTTTTTTTTAAATTGCTATTTTTTACAAAAAAAATCCAAGCTGTTTTGAATATATTTAATGATGCCAAAACTTTAATGGTACTTGCCTACAGCTACGTTTTATCCTCTAGTAGTATCTCTATTTTACATTTTGGAACCAATGGAGTATTTAGTAGAATAGTATGAAAATCAGTGTAGTGCCAAATTCTGTTACTGGGAATGCTGTTTTCAATTTTACATTTTTGTTGGGAAACCAGACCAGCAGAGAACAAAAGAATAATCACTAATATTGGTTATTTTTATAATGTTAACAAAAAAGGGTATGGGGAAAAAGTTTGGATTGCAACTTAGAGAATGTATCAGTAAGATCCAATGATTGATTAGTTGTCATTAAATGCAATTAAAACCTGGTCCAGCCTAATATTTAATAATATAGGTTTCATGTATTTTTTAATGCATTGCATGCTAAAAAAAAATATATTCTCACATATTACAGATTTCATTTAAGAATTTTTATAATACTCTGTTCATGTAGCCAGCAACAGAGAGTATGAGGAATTTAACGCCGTGGCTTCGTAATGACAAGAATACAGAACATAGAACAGGGAAAACGACTCTAGTTTGTTACCAAAACAGTCACATTTTTGTTTCTGCAAACATGTGGCACACCCAAAGCCTGAGAAAAAGTAAAATAAATAAATAAATAAACATCAGAACATACTGAACTT
This sequence comes from Spea bombifrons, assembly GCF_027358695.1. Classification (NCBI taxonomy): domain Eukaryota; kingdom Metazoa; phylum Chordata; class Amphibia; order Anura; family Pelobatidae; genus Spea; species Spea bombifrons. Next base: position 115,358,034 of record NC_071088.1, read on the forward strand.
TTAACAAGAACATAACTAAACAACATAACAAGTCAATGTTGAATTTTATCCTAAGTTGGCCAAATGGACTGATCCAGGTCATATGTGATGACAGCGCTAAAATAAATTTACAATATTACATTTCAGGAAAATCTACTGAACTTTTTCAGGCAAGGTGATCTCAAAAGAAGTTGTGAAATTGGTAATTGTACATTTACTTAGCCCACCACACACAGGTACTTGAATATATTGACAATTCATACACAATGGAATAAGTTCAAATATTGAAACTCCTTATACCCACCTAATAACATTAGGCAATATTAATAATGATCAATTAAGGGGCAAAGTTCTATTTATGAAGAAATCACCATGGACACCGAAGACATTTTCCAGGTCGAAGCTTCATATCAGCATTTTGTTTCAGAATCCCATGTGTTTCACTCAAAAGTTTACATTTCTCGCTATTCTTTCCACCCTTTGAAGTCTGCCCTTGTAGCATGAATGCTCTTTGAACTATCTCTACATTAATTTGGTCATGATCTCTAGAGAAAAGTTTAAATGTCAGTGGTATATAAATCTACAACAAACTTCCTCTTTCTTGTTAAAAAAAACTGATTTATGTGCTGAGAAGTTATAACTAGCATCTCGTCTCCCTGCCAAGGACAAAGTGGACACTTATTTTCATAGCATGAGGGCATGTTGCCATGTGACTTAAAGGAGTTTCAATTTTTTTTCAACTCTGTCCCGACATTTCAGTTGCCCAAATCAGTGGACCCAAGAGTGGACAGGTATGAAGCTTACCTGAATAGCAGCCCAGTGTCCTCTGGAAACAAAGTGGGGGCTCCTATGAAGGTATTTGCTGTAACCATACCTGTGCGCTTAGGGAAGATCAGATGATCTCCCCAACAATCCCATGCACCCCACTGCCAACAAAAGCAGAATAGTTTGGGCAGTTCCCAAGGACATTGCCTGAAAATTGGGACTGCCCCATGAAAACAGAAAGCTGGGAAGTATATGAGGACCTCTAAGCCTATTTATAAAGGCATATTTACAAGTAAGTTGGAGAGCCTGGAGTGAATAGACACTGCTGCCAATGGCACTCCCACTGCAGTAATGGAGGCCCCTGCAGCCCCCACATTGCAAGGGGCCCCCAACACCAGTACTGTGAAGAGCCTAACCTACGGGTTAGGTATACAGTAACGCCTTGGTCCTTCAGTCCCAGCACACTGACTGCGTCTGAGTGCCGGAATATGATATAATTTCACAGTACTCAGATCCAGGCAGTTTGTGAGGACCACAAGGTGGACTTCCCACTCTTCAGCCAACAAAGGTAGAGGTATGTGTGTATGTTACTGTGTGGATAAGTATGTTACTGTGTGGGTAAGTATGTTACTGTGTGTAAGTATGTCACTAGATTTCCTCAGCCAACAAAGGTAGAGGTGTGTGTGTTAGTATGTGTGTGTGTGTGTTAGTGTGTTAAAGGAGCTTGAGGACACCCATCATCTCACAGACGGAGACATTGTGATACTCTGCACTCCTGCTTACTGAACACAACTTTAGAACTTTAAAAGTGGGTATGTGTGAAAGGTTGAGCTTTATGAACTGAAGTTTTTTCAACCTACTATACTACTATTCTATACTAGTGTCCCTTTCTTTTTATAAAAGGAGTAGACCATGGAGGGCTAGGTATTAATAATTAATGAAAGTCACATGGAAGTTTTTCAGGCACTATTTACAAAGTATTCAGTGCATTAACGTCTGTTTTGTATTTTTATATACCATATGCCTTGGATTCACCATCTTTTATTTTAGAGGTCTCACACTTATGAAGCATAGGCCAGCCACACGCTAAAGGACAGGAGCAACAATAAAAGTGTGTAGGAGGCACCAGTCGCCCCATGATCAATCCAGGCCTGTTAAGATCCAAGCCTTCTAAAGGCTGTGGGATCTCTGGCGGACAACAATAACACACACAAAAAACATATGCAGGTTTGTACTATTTGGTTAATTTAACCACTCCTGTCACTTAAAAATGACATCAGTGGAGTATACCAACCTGTGTATATGTTAACATTTTTAACACACAATATGGTAGTTTGAGAGGAATGCCCACAACATAATGAAACCAAGGCAGGGTGAAAGGTCTCACAACATATATGTATGTAAGCCCTGGCTTACTTCTGCAGGCAAGTGTATCTTATAAATATATATATTACATGGCAGTATGTTTCATGTTATAACCTGAAACTCTCAATACCATTTAATGTTAAAATTAAGAACTTGTTGTCATGCTTATCATACACACTCCAACACATTTCCCTGCATAAGTCTTTGCTTGAGAATATTTTGTTTAGAGGACTTTCCATTGTTGAGTTCCTTGTTTTAACAAACTGCGGGTTTCATTTACATAATAAATCCTTTTTTAAGGCCTGCTACTATTTAGGGACATCTCCTATCGCTTGCTGGTTAGTTTAAGCGTCTCCAGTACAATGTCAATAATATTATTAACATCTCCCATGTTCACAGATACAGCCAGGCTGGTATGCAGCTGCATTGCAATGGACTCTTTATGTACTACACTCTGTCTGTCCTTTAAGGCTGATGCTGGTAAGTATGAGATAGGAATCAATGAATATTTTGTTTCACATAAATCCACCAAGTGCTTTCTGGCACATTTATAAAAGTGAATGTGGCATTAATTACTTATGACAAAGAGTATTTTTCCATTTAACCATATGTGCCACAAACCTTGTTATTGTCTTAACATGATAGATGTTTAAAGAGCGACAAAGATTCAATCATACCTAATTATCCATATTTTCCTCATTGGGCTGCTCTAATGAAAGCAGATGAAGGATGCTTCCTGCAGATGCTCTGTGACAACTCCATTGATAAGAATGGGAGTAGCAGCAGCCAATTGCAGATTTCAGTTAATAGACATATGATGTGCCTCAACAAATCAACTAAAACCAAAAGTAGGCGAGAGATACAATGGCAGGAATAATCTTGCAATCCTTAAAAAAAAGTTAGATATCTTTTCCCACAGTATATATTTTAAGGGTTTTTTCCACATGCATTGCATATTTTTTATCTGTTAATACAGTTACACAGGGCAACATCTGGTGAGTAGTCACCTGCTTAATTTTTATCTTACTTGATTTGGTCTGGTAAGCTTTTTTCGCACCCACTGGGGGGTGGGGGTACATTTCAATTAAAAAGTGTTCAAATCAAAACATTTTGATCAAATGTTTTGAAAGTGTGACATTGAAGTGTGACATTTCACAAGAAACCTGGCTCAGTGAACCATAAAGATATATATCTCACCATTACTCACTCTCGCCGTTTTTTTTTTCCTTAAATTTGTGACTATAGCTTTCATTTCCAGTAAGGATAGCAGTTTTCCATTATGAGTTTGTAGACCCCTGCTGGCTGATTTGTGTCATGAAACGCAGCATTTTCCGGTCTTCATTTAAACCTACTGTGCCAGTGGTGTGCAGTGCAGATAGAGCGATTAAATGCACTCTATCGGCAACAATACTTTTACAGTCAAATAGGTTTATTCGTTAAAGCAGGATCTGTCCACAGAGTTTCCACGAACCTTGCAGTTTCAAGTCATCAACTTCACTATACATTATGAAGCGGCAACCTCTGCTACAATAGGAGCTTGGCTGGCCCTTCATAAAAATAATTGCATTTGTGTGAACCTTTGAAGGTCATTTTAAAAGTCTGTATATATGGACCTAAAGGAAACCACGAGGGTGCAGGTTTCAGCCTATAACGGATATGTACTCCTTCTGTTGGAGCTCTAGGAACTGCGACAAGAACTGAGGAAAACCCTACTCAGAAACCAACATCATGTCGAAGGGTCAGGTCATGAATAATGCAAGCATAGTTTAGATCTAAAATCGAAAGATTGGGGCAGACGGAGGTTTTGCAGGGGAGTCCAGAAATCAGGTCAAAAGGGTTGGATCAGGTAGAGTTGATGCAACATCACATGGAAAAGCATAGGTTGAGAATAATAGTAAATTAATAAGCAAAAGTTCCACCCAAAAGGTTACTGAAAGGCCCACTACATGGGAGGTGATATGCACTTTGCATCTGTGTTAAATACTCTCCTGAGTACGAAACTACATGACGCAGTACACGGAAACGCATCACAGTGTCATAAAAGCATACATTTGCCAAGATGCCAAGATAAGCAACTAAAATGCAACAGAGATGAAACCCTGAAAAAGACTGAATGGTCCTTCGTAATACACAATAAATTAACTGAGTTGAAAGCCTAATTCTTCTGCTAACTCCCTATTTAGTGAATAAACGGTTTTTGAATTATTAATTCTTTGTTAAAATAGGTATTCTAACACATTCAACTCCAATTCTACCCATCAGAGCTGGGATATATATTTTCTCAAAATCCTGTTTTGGTACTCCGGAGATGGTGAGAGATTGACTGGAAGGTGGTCTTAGAAGAAGCAGGGGATATCAGCATCATAATTAAAAAAAAGGCTTTAAATAGAAGCATTAAAATAAACCTATACTAAGTCACCTAAAAAAAACACCAGTCAGCGATTAAAGACACTTTTACACTGGAGCCGGGTAAATCTATGTCTCGCTGGTCTTCCAGACCATTACACACTTGTTTAAATCAACCTGCCAAAAATATTAATTGAGCATTTAATAGATTCATGTATGTTGTCATAAGTGTTTGTAGAACATTGCCAATTTATGATATCCTTTTACCCCATTACATATGTATGTTTTCTCTAAATGAGGTACCTCTACTGACTCATTCTTGTAGTTGCAAGCAATATGTTATTTTTAAGTAACTTGTAACAAATAACACATTATGGTAGTAGTCACAATACATAATCAATGAAATCAATGAAAAATAACCCTTATGAGCAGTACTAGGTTACTAAGCAGCCCTAAACCGTCATGTCATCGTCACATATTCACTTGCCTCCTCACATATGGCGGATGCTGGAACGGTACATTACAACGGTTGTGTGACCAATGGCGTCTCTACGACAGTTTGGTTGCGCAGGCAGATGGTATCAGATTACTACCTGGGGCACTTCTTCCCCAAAAAACCCATTGCAACAGACCACCATTGCTTGGTTTACTGTGGTGGCAGCTGGGGCTAGGACACGATCACAATGTAGAGCTGAAGACAAGACCGGTCAAAGAGGATGTGTGACACAACCCATTGTCGCTTATAGTGTACAATTCGGGTGTCCATGATGCGTAATGAGGCAGGTGATTATGTGTCAGTTACCAAGTATGTCACAGGAAAAAACTCACAAGAAGAAAACGCAAGTATGGATGCACTCATCACATAAAGAATGTCTGTTTGTTTTTAATGTATAGTGCACACAAAAAGTCAAATCATTTTCTGCTCAAAACATTTGTCTGTTAAATGAAAGCAATAAAGAAAGGCAAGCTTATCTATACAACAAGGGGACTTGTCATTAAAAATATATATTTTAACAGCTTTACATAAATAAATACTTTATTGACCAATTGTAATAATTGATTTCTGACTATTTTGTGTGCGTGTATATGTATATATACATACATACACACACATACATACACACACACATACAATGAAAAGACATTATGTTTGACCCTTATGTTCCCACTTTGTAAAGCAAATCCCTTCACAGAACAGAAAATAGTTATAGGGCAGTATAATTTGTTGAGGCAGCCATAAAGTAACAAGCAGATAAGACAGATAAAGCAAAAACTCAACTTGAAACAATCATAGTATATCACAGAGAAGCTTTAATTTACTAATAAAATTACAAATTTGCCAGGTACCTAGACATACATCCATTCAAAGGCCATGCTCATGTAAGTTTAGGGTGTAACAAATAAGTAGTTTGGGTATGCATATTTTCACGGTCCTGCTCATTAACATTGCATAGTGGATGCCAATTCTGGTATTAAAGATTAAGTTCCACTGTTCACTCCTTTCTCACATATATTTCAAATGAGAACTGTTCTCTGGTTTTTCTCTGTGGGCAAGAGTAGCTTAGCTTAGTATCTTAAGGCCCATTTAGGCAGTAGGCTGTATAACACAATATCTGCTCCCAACCTGATGAAACAATAGATCAGCTATGTGCATGCAATACACTTTATTTATTTTTTTAACACTTGTCACCAGCAATGATACCAAACTACTGGCTCCATGCACTGATCAGGGATTGGGTATTTTTTGTTATATACCCATTATTCACTAGAGAAGATATATTGCATTGTTTGTACACGTGTATACAGTAAAACAATGTATGACTTCCTTTGGGTGTTAGGAGAAGTGCTGCTCAGCAGATGATCAGCAACCTTCCTACACAACAAAAAGGGGGATTCAGAGCATTTGGGCTCTGAGTAAACTTGACCAACCAAACGCTGTGAGGTCATTTCTATAAGGAAACCGGATATCAGATTTCAGGCCTGGAACATGAACCTTAATTTTTTTTTTCTTTCTAAGTAAAAAACATTATTTTAATATTATTTCAGTTTATGTACCCTTTCTAGAATATGACCTGATGTTTAAAGACCACTTGCATGGTCTCTTTAAATGTAGGCATCCTAATTAGATTTTGAGTCACCAGTCTTAACTATTTATGTAGATGTAATAATCTAATATATACATAGCTAATAGTATGTTTATATCTCTCTGGATTAGGCACCGAATACCTGGGTTTTCGTTCCAATCTCAGGTTCCCAAGGTGAATGGGCAGATTCTCAGATCTGAAGCTTGTTCCTTAATATCTTCTCTGATTAAAAGATATCTGAGCATCTCAATTGGACTTTTCCTCACTGGTATGTTGCAGTTGAAATCTCTGCTTGAACACAGTTATGAATATTCCCTGACAATTATTTATTTTATACATATTTTGTTAACTAGAGAGTCACTACAAAATGGTATTGCCGTATGAGCCCAAGAGAGTCTTTATTTGAAGTTGATCGCTTTTATTGGGCCGACATAGCAAAAAAAAAGTTTTTTTTGTAATGCTGGCACAATAAGAGATATCAACTTGGACTTAAAACTACAAAAGAGTCTAGGGGTCAACTTGTTCATTACGTTTCAAAATAAGATATATACACTTAGGTATAAATACTTTATATTAAAACAATATATAAATCAGTTCCATCAAAGTGTAGCTTGACTTTTCCAAATCTGTAAGTTTCATAAACCCACAATATATATACCCAACCCAGCTTTTCTGCACTCCATCTTATCTGTGTGTTATAGATGTTTCATAATTAGGACCCCTAATGAAATCTATCTGCTTGTTTTCATGGAATCCTGTGATAAAACAAACAGCTCTTAATTGACCTCGGCTGTAATTTGTTAAATTTATATTTATTTATTGTAGCTGTTTATGTAAAAAACAAAAAGCTGATAGCAGGCAAGGCAGTCCTTACTAACCTATAAATATACCCAAAGTACTTATTCCATGAATAAAAATGTTTTAACATATCTTCTTTAGTTCATGAGTATTATGCGTGAGCGTTATCGGGATTCTTTTCAGCACAAGTCTGCTATACCTTTTAGCATATCTAGGTTGGCAGTGAAAATAATAACAGAGCACTGCTATGTAACAACACGGTAAAGTGCAAAATAGCCATATTAAGTGCTTATAGTACATCAAAATGGATTGGTAAGAAAATATCACAAAAATGCAATTTAAAAGGTCATATATTATTAAAATGATGCCAAAAGGGACGGACAGCAAGTCTTGAACTTGGCTGCAAGGGATATATGCACTGGGGAACAATGAAGCAAACTTTATATGATCATTTTCAAAAATGTGACATGATACATACACGCATTACACCCTCTCTCATATAACCATAACCGTATCCACTCCTTCTTTTGCACTTTAAGCTGGAAACATAAAATAAAAAATAAAGGCATACCCCACTTTAAGGACATTCACTTTAGGGACACTCGCAACAAGTAAGGACGTAAGTATGCTTACTTCGCAACAACAGATGCCAGCTCTTTATGTACAATTTCGTTTCACATACATTCTCTGGACCCCATTGTGTACCTTAATGTGGGGTATGCCTTTACTGTGCTTTATGCTAAAAATGTAAGCCTTCGGCTGGTTAAAATTAAGTCACATTTGAAATGTGTACAACTAAGTATGCAGACATACTCGATATATATAAACAGAGAGAGAAAAGGAGCAAATACTCTTTAAAGAGTAATCACGAGTACCAAAAATTGGCTATACATTGAAGAAATAGACATGTATTTCCTGTCTAGACAGTCTTTGCTCTACTGAATTAATCCAGCAGTGTTCCTCTCCAAAGGAGAAGAAAATGTTTTCCTTGAGAATAATACACTGCCGAGAAATGGGTATAATTCTATGAAATTTGTGGGTAAGCCTATTTTAGTAAATCTGGCTATTTTCATTAATTGTCTCTCTTAATTAAAACCAACTCTTATAATCTTGAAAAGAGTACATCAGATGGCATCATACATGTGTAACATGTGCTCTCACTTTTCATTATAATCACCCCTTCAACCCTTTTTGCAGGAGAAACTCAGGGGTTGGCCTTTTATAATGTGAAATGATATCAGGCAAACTCCAAGAACAGTATTGAAGAAAAGTGGGACATTTTTGGTCCACTTTCTTGCCCTACAGTTCTATAATCCTAAAGAACATCATCAGAAGACACAAGATGACATCACACATATGTAGCATGAGCCACCGCAAAGAGATTTAGTTTATGATCTCAGAAAAATCACCTCCTGTACTGTGATGAAAAAAAAAAAGAAAAATCTTAGATGTCTTCCACATACTTATCTAACCAATACTTCTTTCAGATGTTTGTCATTTAAGACACAAACGCGCTGCCAAATTCTTAAAAAAAGGCAGTTATGAAATAAAACATTAGATCGCAAGTGAAAATTACGTTATTTTAGTGGAGTTCCCAACTCCGCTCTAGTGCTCCAATGGGAGCCAAGTCTGGATTTAAAAATAAAATAACAACATAATTCAAATAAATAAGTTAACTGGTGTAATACTTGTCCTGGGGAATTGAAAAAAAAGCATAACTTCAAGATATTCTCTATATGTGCAGCACCATTCTAAAGGGTTAATGGATCATTTCTCTTGACAAGTCTGGAATTCCAACTCGCTTTCCATGTAAACCAAAACAAAAGGATCAAAAAGCAATATGTTATTGTGTAATGTGTTGCAACCCATTTGGTGCAAATGTTGGTCAATTTTACCCCCTAACATTGTGGAGATGGCCGAGTGTTTCGTCTGTATTACGGAGTCATCAATGTAAGAAGCATAAGAGAGTTTGAAAAGAGGATGATAAACCACTTAGCTTTTCTCCGAGACAAGCGTAAAAAAAGTAGGTGTCTCTCAAGGATAAAACATACAAGAGATTTCCTGTTTGAAAAATGTTTGTTGGCCTTCTCTTTTCATGTGGCGCTCAAGGTTTTGCAGACTACAATCATTAATTGTGGCAATCCCCACAATAACAACTGAGCTACAGCGAGCAACACTAACCTCTGTTTCTCCGGAACGTTCGCCAACTATAGAGGCATTTCCATAGGGATACTACAGCTGTACAGAGTAGGTAAAACGTGTTTAAGAAGGCCACCGGAGACATCCGGCTGCAATGGCTATCAACCTTTTACCATGCTTGGTATTTATCATATAAAAAAATGAGTCAAAGAGTTGATACAGCTGGCAGTAGCATGGATAAAGCAGAAATTGAGTCACAAAGTGCTTTCAAAAAAACTAAATTACGGAGCATTACTGCTGCAAAATGAAGGAAATATGAAATGTTAAGTAGTAGGCGGTATAAACAAGATTGCCCCACTTTTTTAGGGAATCTGAAAGATATTTAGCTTGCTGGTATTTTTCAGAGTCTGACGTCTGTTACAAAACCATACCCTTACTACTTCCCGATCATAGTTGAGCTCCTTGGCTATCTCTGTGATTTCCTGTCCAGTGGGCAGCGCGTTTTTTTCAAAGTAAGAGTTAAGAGCTTCCACAGCCTGTGGGGTAAAAGAAGTACGTCTTTTCCTTTTCTTTGATGGCTCCCCACCTACAAACTCCATCAGATTTTGCTGCCCTTCTTGGTTCCTCATCTCTGCCTCATTCAACCATTTCTCCAATACCGGCTTTAGTTTCTGAGCACTTTTTGGTGTGATGTCCAACTTCTCAAATCTGTTTAGAGAGAAAGAATGTTTACTGATTTTATCAGTTGTCCACTTCTACAAATACTCAGTTCAAAGGCTGCATAAATAGTATTTAGTCCTGCTGTCCAATTTTCACACTTTTGAAGAACAATTATCCTACATGCAGCATTCTGGTTACGTACTTCTCTCCATCCTTCTGCCCCCTTCCTCTAAAACAGGGAGCCTATGGCCCCCTTGGACAATCAGGTTCCCTGTAGCACGAATGTTCAGCAGGTCGGTTAAAAGGGACATCACTGATCTCCCCTACTGACCCACTAACACTATGGAGAACTGTGCGGAGCTGGCACAGCCTCCAAAACTCACTTCTGCCCGGCGCTGCACTTCCTTAAAAGGCGGAGTGCCGGGATATGATGTCATTTTGGCGCTCAGCAGTAACAAAGGCAGTGCAGAGGGGTGTTGGTGGTGCAGGGCTTACTAGGGCAGCATAGAAGATAGATATGCCACCGCATTCAGTGATCCTATTCAATTTACCCCATCAAACTATATATTTTGAATGCCCCAGGGTACTGTGAATGCTGGCATTTTATTTCTTTCCATGTACACATTTTACCACCAGCCTTTGTCAATGTTTGCAGTAGTATTTGTTTTATAACACACATTGCAATTCAGGTATTTACAGCCTGTGGTATATGCCACAACCAAACAAAATCCTGATATGTGTTCAGCAACATCTCCTCAGTACAGCGATATCACCAATGGGTTTGTCGGGTAATTTGGGGCGTAAAAGGCCACATTTTGGAGGTGTGCATATTTTTGGGGAATTTTAACATCTGGTCAGTCTGCGCCCATGTCCTATTTGAGACAACTTTGAACCTGGTCAATTGGATTTAACCCATCAAATACATATTTTTTTTAAAACTAGACACCCCATGTATATTTCAAATGGCAGTATTTTATCTCTTTCCATATCAAGGATTTTTGTGAAGCTATAGAGCTAATTTTAGGACTTATATATATTTTGGATGTTTTTTACATTTAGTTCAAACTGGTTGGTGACATCAGTGGGGAACTATTTTTACATGTTACTACATTTTTTTTTATTTTTAACTATTTTCTATTTATTACTAATTATTACTACTAATCACATTGTGATTTGTAAGCTGGGTCCCATTGACCTGCATGGTTGAATGCAGTATCTGTATTCAACCTGCAAGGGGAGTTCAGAGTTCTCAGGAGGGTCTGGAGAGACCCTCTTGAAAACTCGTTTATTCTTTAATGGGTGCTGCCATCTTGCAAGAGGCAAAATCTCTCACTATGGCGCTTCTGACTGCTCTCCGGAGTGCACTCTGGGGTAGGTTTTTTCATGTTGCTTAATGCCTCAATTATTGAGGCATTTCAGCAACACTGTTTAAGCATAGGAGGGGATTGTTAGTGACCTCTTCTTTTAAACAGTAGGCTGGGACCATAGTGTCCACACTCTCTGGCTAATGAAAGAAATCCATCCATAAGGCTGCAGTGTTCATCAGTTATAGTAAAGCAAGTGAACTTGTGCCATCTTTACATCTCATCTATGGGTACCTTAATGTACAACCAGTATAAAAATACACTATTATGATTATTAGATGTAGATCTTTGTAGGGACAGCTAAAGCTGTCGTTCATTTCTTACCGACAGATGGCTGATTGGCTGTAAGCAGGTCCTTCTGTGGCAGTCAGAGCTTGACCTACCTGGGTCTGTGTCAGACCCAGGGACAAGCGCCGTATTTTGAAATCCTTGGCAAACTCGCGTATCTCTTCTAGATTAATTCCATCGTCATCATAACTACCCGCATGTTGCTCTAAACATAGAAAGTTGAACAAATGTTAAGACACTGTTGCTGTATATATAGTTAACATAGTTTAACTCACTAAACTCATACATCTTAATTTAGGACTTACAGTTATATGTTTCTTACATTTCACACTGTTCACCATGATATAACAAATAAATTGTTTCACCAAGAGGAAAATAAATGTGGTTATGTAGCACGGTGGTGTAGTTTGTATCTATAACTACATTTAGAACTATATTCTAGATTTTAAAAATCATTTGACAGGATCCTCCTCAACATTTCTTTCTGTAAACAGTTATGTGGTGCACTAATTGTTATGCACAGTTTACCCATTCTACAGCATTGTGGAATATGATGGTGATCTTAAAATCAATACATAACAATGTATCAAATCTACCACAGCTTTTGTTTTTCAAGTAGTGGGATTGTTTTAGAGTTTTTGGTTTAAAAACATTTGGTTTCAAAACTAGGGATTATTTTAACCATATATAATGTTGGTAACTTTCCTATCCTACACTCTCCTGTTCCTCTTCCTGCATTTCAACAAAAGCATGAGCGGTCACACAACTCCTGTGACACTTAATGCAGACGGCTGTTCTCACTACCAAAATGATTATGTAGCTTTCAAGTTAGTGGATTCAATGCTGGAGACAAACATATCACAAGTAATCGGCTAGCAATCTTCCCAAAGAAGCAATGAAAAAAATGAGTAAACAATGAGCCATTTTATCTCAGTTAAATTTAAGTGTAGTTGCTAAATTGCACTACCATCATTCATGCTGTGTTTAATTTGTTTCATTTAAAAGCTAAGAAATATCACAAAGATTCCTTACTAGACACCAGCTGGCCCACAGTCGGAGGCTCTGTACAAGTGACATGGACTTGTGTAGAAGTTGATGTTGTGGCTGGTGCTGGGCTAGTAACGACAACAGATGGTTGGGTTATAACTGGAGCGGGCTGGATCTGCTGAATTGACTGTATCTGGGAATAACAGAAAAATATTTGTTGCACCGGTAACAAAACCTTGAATATGCACAATGCGTATTGTAACTGTGTTATTTTATCTCTCAAGGTTAGCATTGGGTTATTTCATGCAGTGCCCGAGCTTTGGAGGTGGTTACAACCAGTACTGTTCTTAATAATAAAATGCTTTTTGGCAAAGAAGGGTATACAGGAGTAAACATAAGTTGTTAAAGCAGGGATATTTTTCCATGGGGGCATAAAGAACATTTTTCCTCTTCTGAGAAATGTTTTTCCCTTCCTCTGTATCAATGTTTCCTCCAACCTTACTGTTGTAGCAATATGTCAGCATTGAGGTTCCTTATTGGTGGCTGTTCACTCTGGTTTAGACAGCATTGAGGTTGTAATACATCTTAAATGGCAATATAAAACTTTTTTTTGAGGAATATTCATGGCTGGTGGTGCAGTATATGCTTTATTTGTAAGAATTCATTGAATTGAAATATTTTGTAATATGGTTATCAGAACGTGCCTGCAGTTGTGTTTGTGGCCAACAGGTTCCAACAGGAGCCAACAGCCGTTGAGTCAAATGGCTGAATTAAGGTTCACTTGTTACAAGTAAACTAGAATGCAATGCTAGTATTTCAGTACTTTTGCTGACACGTCATTCAACTCTAATTCAAGCATTCATTGCTGTTGGTTGCTTTTTTATTTGATTTCTTCCATGGCATTACCATCACTGGACCTACAACTTTATCTATGTTACCTGTTGTTCTGTCTTAGCTGGGACATCAGGGGAGGCCGGCTTGCGGGTGGCTGCTGACTGTATAGAGTTGCTAGCCAGGGTGGCAATAACTTGACCTTGGGCATTTAACAGAAGCTGAGGTGTCACAGCCTGGACCACATTCTGAGTAGAGACAGCAGCAGCACCCGCTGTGATTGCAGAGGAGTTCAGGAAAAACGGGAGAGTGCCAATCACCTGCACCAAAACAGATACGTCATCATGGAAGGCACACGAAAACCATTTTTAACGTATAGCACAACGGAAGATCAGATTGGTACAAAAATAATAATACTGCCACATCCAAGATCAAAGCTGAATTCTTGATATTTTGAATCAAAAGACAGCGATAAACTAAATAACATGTACAGATGATAATTAAGCCCCTGTGTGCCAATTATAAAAAGAAAATTCACAAACACTATTCCATATATTCACGCTTAACAGTTACATTTAATTGTTTCTGACTACAAACTTTTAATCAGTCCCTTAACCTCATTAATGCACAAAGAACCAACTACAACACCACAGGTCTTTGGGTCTGGACTTTCCACCGTGTTTAACAAATTATGTATATTTTTTCAAGACAAGTAGGTTTGCTTCTTTTTAACTGCAGGAAAGCAATTACTACCATCTTCTGAAACAGATCATGCGATAGGTAGCTTTAGTAAATTCATTTAGTTTTACTGTACTACTACCAGTAAAGGCCAGAGTACACCTTTCACTGTGTATTAAGAAAGGCCATCCCAGTGACCTTCTCCTGCAACAAGAATTTGGTTGTCCCTGTCTCATGCTCACCGGCATGCCTATGCAATTTGCAGGGTCAGTAAACTAAAACTGCAAATCTGCTCCAGAAAAGCCACACTATAGTAAACAAAACCATCTTTTTTTCTACTTTACTCCTCAACTAATTCCAAAGTATAAAACAAAATGATGCTGCTACAGAAATTCTGGAACTCTCCACTCTGTGTATGGTTTTGTGATATTTATGTTTAAAAAAAAGTAAATAAAAAAGGTGCCCACCATCTCACAGTCATTTTTATGTACAATAAACAATACAACAAGTCTTGCATTGTATATCAGACTATTTTTAAGTAATGGGGTGAAATCTAACCTGGCCCTGGGCATTTGTCAGGATTTGACTTGTAATGCCTTGCACTCCAGAAATAGCACTGGTGAATATGGGAGTTGTAGCCAGAGAGCCCAGCAGTTGTGTCTGACCTCCAAAAGATGCGGCACTGATCTGAAAAAAGTACAAAACAAATAGAATGGGAAAAGAAAATGGCATTATTTTAGTTACTGACAATGTACCTAAGGTCTCAAAGGGATTTACAGCACACATCTTAGTTAACTATGTCCTAAAAGGTTTACTATCCTCTGGGTTAGCCAATCTCACTTTTACTCAATTTTTGACTCATAACTTTGACTCATGTCTATTCTACTTGCTAACATGATATCAGCCTTTCTATGTGTTATGAATATGACTGATGTAGTGATATTTCAATAATTACAATTATTTAAATTGTTCAGGTATCTTACTGGGAACCCTAGCAACGTGATTTAACGTTTTCAGGAGTGCTCAATGCGTACAAAAAAAAAAAGAAAACAATGTTCTGTCTGTGATCAAGGCTATAAATGAATTTAATAGCTATAGTATTGCTTACAATGCCTGGGTTGAAGGTAAAACTCGCTGGCTGTACAGTGATCTGTGTTTGGGGCTCCGCTGTCTTGGGGAGCACGGCTGGCACCAGTGGTGTCTGGGCTTGCAGGGCTGATTGTGGCTGGACAGTTGTCTGCAGAGCTGGTTGGGCTGAGACTGTGGGCTGAGCCTGGTAAACCGTTTGGATGGCCTGAGCTGTGGGCACAGGTGTCTGTAGGGCTGTGTTCAAAACAGAAGCAGCTGTAACGAGACACAAAGAGCATTTAGGACAAGAGGTCAGAATCTAAAACTAGTGCGCCCACCTTAGATGCAATGTAAGGTCATTTTAATTCACTGAGAGAATGGTAGATAAGTGGAACATTTCCCAGAAAATGTAAACATGCTTCTGGTAGGCATAAAGCTATCCTTAATCAAAGACAAGATCAAGGATCAGAGTCTCAAAAATGGGCATATTAGATGGGCCGAATGGTTCTTTCCTGCTATCAAATTCTATGTTTTTATGTTTCTATTATCCTTACCAAAGAGTAAAAGAATAAAACTGGTAAAAGAATAAAACTACTAAAATCCCTGTGCTATTGCAAATATTCATAAATTTGGCTAATATCAAATACAGTTTAAAAAAAGACACAAGCCCTTTCAGTGTACAGTGGTTATTTTATAAAACACACAAGGACAAAACAGAACCAGCTTATGCACTCCCTGCCCCTCACAGTGGGTCTGAGAACCAGTGTGCCTGAAGGAGGGCATTCGGTTTCTGCCCCTAACCAGCTGACTTGCTCATCTGTAACATTAGAAGCATAAGGTGAAGGTGAAACAGAAAGGGTGGAATAAGCCTCTAGCCCAAAGGGAGGTCCCTGACAAGCTGACATGAAGGCCAGTTTGATTGCTTCAGCAACCCATCTAGTGATTGTGCTTTCAGACACCTTGACCCTTAGAGCCAACAAAAGCCATAAATATACTCAAGGAAGATTTCCACTGGGGAGCTCCGCAAAGGTCTAGGGAATGCAGCTGCAGTTCATTTTCATATGGTGAGGAGTGAAGCTTGGTAAGAAGGTCAGAAGGAAAAGCAGCTGCTGCTAGTAGGGTGGCAACAGGCAGACTACAGAAGTGTTCAAATGTCACATGCAGCATTGACTTCATTTTACAACAATGATGTTTCATCTTAGCTACCACCTTCTTGGGCCTGTCATCCTGTTGGTCAGACCTGTGTGCAAACATAATAAAGGATATGCAATGGAGGTCCCAAAGGTTCGAGAAGAAGATAAAAAAGTGGGTACAAGGGACAATGCAGGTGGGGGTCCATGCTGCAGCTGATTCAAGCAGCCAATAAGTGACAAGAATTATTGGCCACAGAGAAGGGCAGCTGCAAGGCTGCAGCTTCTCGTTCAGGTAAGTAATTTTTTTGTTTTGAAGAATGCATATTAAAGTACTTTAACATGGATTTTTCTTTAGTGGGGCTATCAGGGACACTAAACTGTCCTTTTTCTAATACTTTTTACTCAACTTAAAATGTTAATACAGAAAGTCATCCAATTTATACAGTTCCACTACAACAAGGTTACCACCTCCCCTTCCCTTCCTCCTTCCCTATGCCCTCTGGCCTCAGGTTGGACTCTCTTTCCTATCCTTAAATCCATGTTGGGCTTTACCTGTCCCTACTCCCCTCTGACTATCCTAGGGAATTCGCTGTCTATGATCTTTAACAGTGTTATATTTTTTATAACAAACTCAAAAACGTATCTTCTCTCTGTCTCACGTAATCTAACTTGACCTTCAGAACCTATGAATCAAAAGATTGAAGTAACTATTTCATAGCCTCCTCCAGTGTCTTGTTATCAGCAGTCCCATGAGCCAGGCCCTCAACACCTTTTGAAAGAGACGAGTCATCAGTCTTTCAAGGGTGAAGAGCTTTGAAGAGCTCTGATTGAAAACCATTTGATACATTTGAAGCATGTATGAATTTGCTGTCTTCCTCTCTTCTCTGTTAATAAATGGTTGCCATGTCGAAAATAATTTCCCTCCGTCCCTTTCTGTGTCTACCAATACTTGGATAAAATGCATCACTTTTTTTCTTCCACAACCCAAGATTCCGGGTTCCGGGTCTAACCAATGTAATAGAATGTGGTTCATTGCCACTAAATCTATAGAGTTGTAATGTCTAAGTCAAATTTGATTACCTTTTTACCATATCTCTTGATGGCCCTCCAGAATAGCTGGGTTTTAGTGCATATCGAAAGGTTGTGCAAGAGATTTGCTCCTGGAGATTGACATTATACACTCATATTTAGAGCATATGCCTGTATGTTGGGCTTGACACAGCTTCTATGTAGTAAATGATAAAGCACTTCTGGAGCTACGAGTATGAGGTGTATCTCAGTCTGGGAGTGACATTAGCTAGTATCCTACACAGTTCTTTTAAGGTTTAAGTCTTTACATCAGGAAAAAACAGACCAAATGGTTCTTAAGTTCCGTGCTCCTAGTTCCTTACCTTGCAGGCTGGTTAAAGGTAGTTTGAAAACTCCCCCTGTGGGAGGGGCAGCTGTCAGTCCAGGAAGTGTGGCTACTGTGGCAGTTGGAAAGTTCCATAGAGCCAGTGCCTGCTGGCCAGCCACTTGACCTGCAATACTGATTGGGATAAAAACAGGTTGAGTAACTGCTCCTGCAGGAGCCATTACTCCGGTCACAAGTGTAGCTAAGTTTTCCTGAGTCAAGACCTGCAAAAGCAAACAAGATGATTTTTGTGTTGAGGTTTCTGAAGTTTCATAAACACTAACATTCCATTTACTTAGAACCTTAATATGTAAGTACTTCAGAGGATATATTAACGCTATATGTCTACTAAGTTGCAACAAAGAAGGTCAGAAGGAGTTTGTCTATCTAGAAATATCTGGCTCTGAATTGAACTATTTGAAATTATTATTTTAGTTTCACAAACAAACTGTAACCTTCAAGCAATCACACAATCAGTTCAATTAAAAGATACTGTTCCACCTAGACAGGACTTCCTGTGCCATGGGCATCCTTACTGGTGTGGGCTCCGCAGTGCATCCATGGTTGGTCACAGGTATGCACTCTTGACTCCCTTTGTTGCAAGTACATCCTGCACATCAGGCCAGTGGATATGTAAGATAACAGAAGTCAAATTTGATACTAATGTTATATTCACTTGTAAAAGTATTATACTCAGCAGAGCATACCGAACTGCACCTTGCATGGTTTGTGAACAGGCACACTGTCTTTATAGTTTTTTTTAGCTGCACTGATTAAATTACCGGTGTTCTAACAGTAAGCACTATTCTGCAATGCTAGCAGGCAAGCAGTATAAAACACAACTGCTTAAGGTAATGACTGCACTGTAAAAGGTTGTCTAACAATCTTCACTGATCATTAAGGTTATAACTTATATGAAACGTAAATAAATTATATGAAGATGTACAGATAATATATGCGGCTTTATAAATAAAATGAATGAATGTAATGTATCTGTATGCACTACTTTAATGGTATTTTTGACTCAGAGAAGGCATCAGATTAACAGAAAAATCAATTTCAGTTATAGTGCCCATTTGTGCATGGCAACCATTCACTTTAAACACCAGTGTGATAAAACATATGGCTGCTGGTTATATTCAGCTTCATGAAGTGAACATTCTCCCAAGAAATGAATGAAAATAAAGCTAAAAGCCCCGACATTTCATTCAGATTTCATGGGCTCATTCAGTCTCACTCTCTCTGAATGTCTCCCTACCTTCTCCTGTGACTGCTGCCATGTCTCGCATGTCCGCTTCTTCATCTTCTTGTACTTCTCTCATCTGTCTTTCTTCATCCGCATCTCCACGAACATGACCTCTCGGTGAACTTCCACGAAAGGGTGGAGCATCTGGTGTCATCCTTTCCCTTGATTGGGGAGAGATTGCGCCTGGAAACTCCACCATTTAGCCAGAAGATAACCTAGTGCACTTCCACCAAAACGGCTGAGTTGATAAGGACATCTTTTTCCCGAGGATGTCACCTGAAGCGCCATCATTTTGCAAAGATCACCAGGAGGTCATGTCCACACAGATGGAGATGAAAAAATAAGAAAGGCAGAATAGAGAAGAAAAGAAGATGTAGAGGATGCCATAGAGGATGCTAGAGAAATAGTGGAGCTGCAAGGCAGGAAAGCCTAGGTGGCCAGCAGAGAAGGTAGGGAGCCACTCAGAGAGAGTGAATATGGGCATTGGACAATGAATTTCATTTCTGAATTTAAAAAGTTCCCTGATTTTTGACCAAAACGAATGGGCGGGAAACAGAATTTGTTGTCTGAATATGAGTGGGCCAAAAAAAAAATAAAATTCTAGTTTTTGGCTAATTTGCACATCTATTACCCATACCAATTTTAATGTGCATTTTCACAATTTTTGTAACTAAATTAGAAACAACAAGTAAAATCTTGCCTCATTAACATTTTTTTCATGTCACAAAAAAGCAGATATTGATAGTCTGTTGCCACAGAAGGTGAAAAAAAAACCTTAAAATGTTTTTTTGTGTAGTTTTTATGTGATTAAGCCATCAGAGAAAAAAACTAAATAACAGATCTTCTAAGGTTTCTTTTTGTTCAACATAACGGAGAATCTATTGAAAGTATTGTCTAAATGGAACAGTATCTTTAATGGGTCTATAAACATAAAACGGAAATAACTGTTATAAACAAATCAATGGTTCACATCATCATTATACTTGCGTTGCAAAAAAAGCCTTATTATTTAACATTTTTTAAGTGGCCAGATCCCTGAATAGCTAA
The DNA here is from genome assembly GCF_027358695.1 of Spea bombifrons. Lineage (NCBI taxonomy): Eukaryota > Metazoa > Chordata > Amphibia > Anura > Pelobatidae > Spea > Spea bombifrons. The sequence goes on from NC_071088.1 coordinate 115,378,205, forward strand.
CTTGAGTATGTATATATATATATATATATATATATATATATATATATATTTGCTGTAAGAATGGATTACTAATACTGCGAGGTCTGTTTACTAAATAATGAATTTGCAAGAGAGGTGACCATTTGAACTTGCTATCACTATGAGTTATCAAGGGTTAGTAAAGTCCTTCTTGCATGAAAAGCTCAATAAGATTAGTCCTTGATAATGGACAATCATATCAAAGAGTTTAAATGGTCACTTCTTTAGTGAAAAGTATCATTATGCATAGTGGTATCAGGGAATTTGCCACTATCCAGCAAACTCTTTATTTATTAGACCCCCTTTTCTTCACAATCACAGTAATAATATCCTCAATCTTACCTGCGGTGCAGCTTGCATTGCAAAGGATGCAAGAGTAGGTTGTGGCTGATTTGATGCATGAGTGAACAGAGTAGGAATAGAAGGCGACACAAATGCAGCAGAAGACTTCGCTTCAGATAACACAAAAAACAAACACATAACAGCAAATCAGTTCCAGATACAAGCAGCTGCAGGGAGATCTGCACAAAAGCAGGCAAATCTGACAGCTTTACACTTTCACACACTATATATACATTGATACCAAAAGAAAATAAGTAAACTCCTACTAAAGGCTGGCACACTTGTAATATCTCTGGGTTTACCATAAAAGGCAAAAGCCTAACCTACATAACATTAATATTTATGATATGGGTGGGGTTTCAGTTATTTAAAGCAGACATCCTGTGCCCTGAAGTTGACCCCGAGTCTACACTTATGGTCCAGTTTCTCACCAGCTGATTCAGTTTGTGTAATTTGACCTATGCCCTCTACCATATATATCATGTTCCTCTACAGAACAATACTACCTCCCAGTGCATCAGACTCTTATCACCAAATTGCAGAAAACCGTTAACCTCTTCCTACCCACACTCTCCACATCCTAAGATTCCACATCAGCAAACAAAAATCCAGATCCAGCGATGCACACAGCTTCCTAATGCACATTACTAGCTTGTATGTTGTCATACTAGTTGTCATAACTAGATGCGTTAGGAAAAGAGACTGTCCATGGAGCGGTGGATCAGTGAATTTTAGCACAGTACCACGTATGTACAGTAGAGCATGTCAGCTCAACACCATTTGAGATTTTCATACTGAAATCAAGTGGCGCATGAGCTAACATGTATTGCAATGCATGCATGGGCATTGTACTTAAGTACGCTAACTGCTCAGTAGGAAATCCGTGTGCATTATTTTTGTATCTGAGGCTGGAGTGTTGCTATCTCAGTCTACTAAACTGCTCGCCACTGTTTACATTTTTTTTTATTGACCTGCTGGGCAATTGACATTAGAAAGCCAATGGGCTATAGGCATGAAACAAGCTCTGCTTTAAAGTATAAACCTACATTTTACATGATAACCTACCTTCTCTAGCTGAGAAGACAAAAATAATAACAATGTATCAATGAGAAACAAACACACGGTTACACACACCTCTTCAATGTTATTTAAAGGTAAAGTCAACCCCAAGTTTCCATGAGAGGTTTTCACTATTAAGATTAATTCAATCTATCTTTTCCTAAAAAATAAAGCCTTTTTATCAATGTATAATGTTTAATGTTCATTTATGTCAAAAGATAATGAATACATAATTTAAGACTCCTACCTACAGACTCAGCACACTGGTTTTCCACTTGGCCCAGCACTGTTTCTCTCGTGAGATCATTTGTGTCTGTAGATTCTGGGCCTGGTGGGTCCGCAGCTTTCCCAGCTTCCTCTGATTGTGTTGGGGCATCCACACCAACTTCAAGCACCCTAATGGTCTCATGGCCAGACATGACAATCACCTAGAAATGTTCAACAACTGCTAATATATGTGATATACATAGTATAAAACATCCTACACACATATTACAAATGAGTAGAATTAATTTTCAACACCAAAGCCAGCTTTTTATTACCAGTAGCTCACTTCTATTTAATCTTACCCGTCTCACCCGTCTCTACAATGCACCATGAATGCTGCTGCCGGACTTATTTTCCTCTCCCATTGATTTACTAACACCTCTCCCCTCTGTCAGTCTCTCCAATGGCTGCCTGTGTGCTTTATGATTCAATTAAAAATCCTGACTCTTACTTTCAAAGCCCTTCACAGCGGTTCCCTGCCCTACATCTCCTCACTCAGCTCTATATACACTCCTAACCGGTGTCTCTGCTCATCCAATGATCTCCTTCTATTCTCTCCTCTGATTTCTGGCTCTCATACAAGATTTTCCAGGGCTGCCCCTATCCTCTGGAATGCCCTTCCCCGGTTTATCCGTCTTTCTCCCTGCCTTGGTTCCTTCAAAAAAATCCCTCAAAATCCACTTCTTTAAGGATGCTTACAACATAGCCTTTCCATATTCCATATTCCTTTAGCTCACCTTACTCTAGTGTGGCTGGTCTATCCCTAACAACGGCACTTTTACCTATTGTGTAATACACCCTAAATCCCTCTAGATTATAAAATCGTTGTTTCTGTTAGTCAATGTGTTATGTTACATACTACTTGTTATGTCCTGTCTACCCATTGTACAGCGCTATGGCATTTGATGGCGCTATATAAAACAATAAATAATAATAATCTCACTTGCATTGGTAAATTTTGTGAAATTATTCTGCCAACAAATAACTACAATTTAAATCTGGTCCTGTGTGGCTTTGATGGTTACCTAAAAAAACAATGTAAAAATGTATAATACACAGTTACCAGGTACAACCACATGACTCATGTATGTAATGGATGGATGTATTTGTTGATCTGAAAAATCTAACTTTGAAAAGATAGAATTCTTACTTAGGCCATTTTATAACTTGAGTCAATTGTGTGATTAGGAGGAAAAGCAATGCAATATACAGATAGAGTGGATGCAGAGATGCCGTTAAATGAATAGTCCAATGATTAGAAACATTCCATTGGTTACTATGGTGATATTACCAGATTTGAAATTTTGCACCTGAATCTGTTTTTATAAACAACCTCTGATGTCTTCAATAACAAATTTCCTTCAAACGATCATGGATATTTGATTTTATTCTACATTATTGAGTGCACTGCCTTTGAAATACATGCTATTTTGAAGCAGTGCACGCATGTATCTCAGTAAAGAGCCAGGGGCTATCTTTGAAGAGGTTTAAAAAGTGAGACTGCTCAAAATGCAATTTCAATGAAACGAAAAAGAAAATACACCCACATTGAACTGATGCTGTTCATATTTTTTGTTTTGGTTAAAAGAAATACCTGTTCATTGACTGTAAGTGAAGCGTCATGTTGTTGGACAGTTCCAGTATCCATTGTGTTTTACTGGAATAAATCTTCCTCACATGTAAAGCATTCTGTGAAAACAAGGACAATGGTTTTACTTACCAAAGCTAGTAGTTTTAATCAAGAATACAATGGAAAGGCCAAAGGTAATACAAAAACACATGGAAAAAAATAAATACCTCGCTCTAAATATGTTATCTTACCTTTTCAATTGTGTTGCTTCCTTAACGGCAACAATGTCACAGAATAAATGAAACAGTACGTTTAAGTGATTCCACTAACTAGCAGCGCATATCTAGTGTGGGATCCAGTTGACTTAAATGAATAAATATTATTGGATGTAGCTCACACAGTTAAAGCGGATGGTCTTTAACCCTACTTAGTGCAAATCGGTCATAGAACACATGGCTTTCCTCTTTAAAGGAACTTAAAAACTTATTATTAAATGCTTCATCTGGGAACCAGAAAGATGGCTGCCAGTTGGCTAACCAATCTGCGCCCCCCCCGCACTATGAAATAGTTAAACTGCGATCACTTGGAGTGATTGAGGAGAAATTACCCTGCAGTGCCGCCATATATGAGATACGTGGTTGGCTCCTGCAGTGTACTTTGCTAACCATGTATCATATACATGGTTGCCACTGAAAGGGTTAAATGTGCTGTTCCACACAAAGTTGGTGGAACAGTGCATGCAGTACAAAAGATTGCTTGTAGAAACAAGTTGATAACTAAAGCGGACGTTATTATTGTACACAACTAATAGATTTTTGAGCCCCGCTACAGTGTATTGTAACTAATTGAAACATTTTAAATAAATAGTTTTCATAGCAACCAAAGTCTATAATAAAATAAATCTACTACAGAAGTTCCTCTTAATTCAATATATGTTGCTGTCCAAGAAACCTCAAATACACAAAGATTAATCCATAAAGTGAGGCTAAACCGATTTCTATTTATTTCTACTCTGTACTAGATTTGTTTTTATTAAGAGTGTTGGATATGCTGAATTAAGTTACCAAGAACATTTATCTTGGTTCTCTAATGCATTTTGTGCTTACATCACTGATATTACAAAAATTGTGCATTTTAGGGATAATCCTCTTTAAAATAATAGAACCCAAAGAGTGTTATTCCTTATGCCTATTTTTTAATAAAAGAACAATGTGTTACAGTAAGTAGTTACCACACTTTTAAATACCGGTAGATTTCATCTGAGGTGTGAGTAGTAAAATAGTTTACTGAATAAAAAATAGATAACTGCTACAATATATTCAAAGTGTATTGTCCACATTATTTCTGATGCTAGTTTTCAGACCTAAATACCATATAATAATGAAATTATTTATTTTCACTTAAGCGGTGATAGAAAATACCTGCACAATACTATTTTGCTGTATGATGAAGGTGTCCTTTAGTGTTGCATCACACATTGTGGACTGCACTCTCACCTTAAAATATAACTTCAATCACCAGTGCTAGAGTCTCATATATATATAAAACACTAAAACAATTTCCAAAGGGACCATGAAGTATTACATTGACACTTTGCTATTGCATTAAAAAGTAAACACTATACGAAATAGATAATTATATTTTTTTTAAAAATTATTTTGCATGACCCCCGTATATTAACCCCTTAAGGACCAGGCTGTTTTTTTTATTTTTGTACCCTATGTGACCAAGGCTGTTTTCACACTTTTGAAGTGTTTAGCTGAAACACAAACTGGACAAGAAGGCCTTTCTTTAGACACTATATTGATCATATCATCTAATTTTCATTTTTATTTAAAAAATATTTTACTCATCTACAAAAGCTAATGAAAAAACCTGCTAAATAGATTATGATGTTTGTCCTTGTTTAGAAATACCTAATGTTTTTATGTTTTTTTGCAAGTTTTAAGGCAATAAGTACAAGTAGCGTATTGCTATTTCAAAACCATTTTTTTCCAAATCTGGCCATCCTGCCTTTATGTCCTATCTTTGAAGCCAGCAATTAAATTTTCCCATTAAATTATAAATTTTTGAACACTAGACACCCCACGGTGTTTCAAATGCTGGTATTGTAACACGTTCCACTCACTAATTCTATTACTATACTTTGTCAAAGTTTGTGGTAGGAATTCCCCCCCCCCCCACACACACAAATTGTAATTTAGGTGCAAATGTTCAGCTCCTGGTATACGTTACCATCCAAACAACACCCCAATATGTGTTCAGCAATGTCTTCCAAGTACAGTGATACCACCCATACATGGGTTTGTCGGGTTGTTTGGGCGCTAAAAGGCCACATTTGGGACATGTGCAATTCCGTTTTTCAACTTTTTCACATCTGGTCATCTTGCCTCCATATCATACTTGGGATGTCTTTGAAGCTGGTCAATTCAGTTAACCCCTATCAAACTATATATTTTTGAAAACTAGATACCCCATGGTATTTCAGCTTATGGCATTTTAACTGTTTTCTTAATTCTACCACCAACCTTTGATTTTTCTCCCACACAAATTGTACTTCAAAAACAGCCCAATGTGGGTTCAACAACATCTCCTTAGTACAGTGATACCACCTATGAATAGGTTTGTATAATTGTTTAGAGTTAAAAGGTCAAGTTTTTCAACTTGAAATTAAAAAAATAAAGAACTTACCTGAAAAATGCAGCCCTACTGCAGGAGCTGCCATCCTCCTCCATGCTCCGACTATTCTTCCCACAGGCTTGAAGCAGCCAATCAGCAGCATGAAAGTGTAACTATAGATATCAGTGAGAGCACTTTCCATACATGAACACAGGGGTGTGCACAAATATAGGTGAGTATCACCTTTCCCAAATACATGGAAGAATACATCAGCATCCACCCCATACATGTTTTTTATCGACATCCTAGCTCCTTGGCTTGCAGGAGATACGTTCAGTCACTGGAACATGTGAGATTTCCAGATGGTCTAGGACCCCTCACACACATCCATAGAAAGTAATCCAACTGATTTCAATTGAAGGCTTTAAGCAGCCAAAACAGACTTATCAGAGCACAGATCGTGCAGTGCACTGCAGCTCATGTGTGCGGCATCTTCTAAATGAATGCAAGTTGAAGTACCGTATTTGCTCGATTATAAGACGACCCCCCAAAATCTGAATATTAATTTATGAAAAAAAAGAAAAAGCCTGAATATAAGACGACCCTATAGGAAAAAAAGTTTTACCAGTAAATGTTAATTCATGTAAACTATGTGAACAATTGTTTGTTAATAAAAGCTATGATTGAGAAAAATATTTTGTTTTTATTTCCTTTTTTTTCAACCTGCCCCCACAGTTATGCACATCTGCACCCTGGCTTGCCACTCTGCCCCAGAAATGCCTTATACCCCCTATATGCCACTGTGCCCCATGATATGCCTTTTAACCCTCTAAATGCCACTGTGCCCCATGATATGCCTTTTGACCCCCTATGTGCCACTCTGCCTCCAGAATTGCCTTATACCCCTATATGCCACTCTGCCATTTAGGGGGTTAAAAGGCATATTATGGGGCAGAGTGGCATATAGGGAGGTATAAGGCATTTCAGGAGGCTGAGTGGCATTAAGGGGGTTAAAAGGCATTTCACAGAGCACTCTGTCTCCAGAAATGCCTTATGCCCCCCATTTAACATTCCCTCCCCCTCCCTCCTCCAAAAACTTACGGAAGTTGTCTACGTGAATCGCATAGAGCTCTACACGCTGCCCGGACTAAGCACCGGGCCTCAGAAGCACCGGTAAATTGGGGGGGGGGGCATAACACAGGAAGATCCAGGTCCCCTGCATCGCTGCGGGGGATCTGGATTTTAGTCTCATAGTCAGACCTATTTGAGGTCTGATTATAAGACGACCCCAATTATAAGACGAGGGGTATTTTTCAGAGCATTTGCTCTGGAAAAAACCTTGTCTTATAATCGAGCAAATACGGTACTTTAATATGCATTCTTCACTGGTGGGGCTGTGTGGGACATTAAACCACCATGACTTCACAACACTTATCATATTTTTATCTCTCCAGTCTCATTGGCTATTAACAACTCCACTATTTGTGCCCTCCTGTGTTTTTCTTTTTCTCATCCCCGTCCCGAAACACCAACTGCGGTGACATTCAGTTTCTAATTATCACATGCGTGCCGTTCACCTATTGTATATTTTAGCAAAGCCTGGGAGATGTTACCTAGGGAACCGTCTAAATCGCATTTGAATGTTCCACTATAGAAACACTGCAGATGTATGTGTTGTTTTGTGTTATATAATACCAGCTAAGCATGAAATAGAAGTCTGCCATCTGTCATCAACCATGTCATTAAGGATACTTAGAGGCAATCTTTTAATTCTGTGGAATATCTTGGTGGTTTAGTGTCAAGTCTTTTTTCAGCCTGACTCTGATAGTTATCTCTTACAAAGCAAATCCACAGTTGACAGGTTGACATTCATAATATACAGATGAAAGTGTGAGCTAAACATTGAGCAAATTCTGTGGTTTTCCTATGGTTTAAGGAACATATATGTTGTATTTGTTGCAAATAGTCTCATAAATAGTACTTTATAATTTCACATGTTCACATGAGCATTACTTTACCAAAGTTTGTAAATACTAATTGTGAAGCTAGTTCTCCTGACCTGGAAGCTGCCTGGAAATCATCGTACCAATTCTGCCACATGTGACACAGCATCCAATGCATTTTAGCAAATATTCATGACACAAATTGCATTAACTTACGCAAACCACATATTTCCACAAAAATGGCAAAATGAGTTTTATTCGCAAAAACACTCTAGTTTCACACGCATCTGAAGTCAGCCCTGACTTGCACTGCTAGGAAAGGTGACATTCAACCGTAGTAAGCAATGGATTTACTTCATGCAAATCACGCTGGGAAAAATCAATCCTAGTACTGTTGAATGCCCAAAGGCCTCCTAGAAATAACACTTTTGTACTCCTTACGTGTAACATGACACTAAACCAGGCACTTGTAGGCTGTTGAAGCAAATAAAATGGCGGCTCAGACCATGTATAAATATGTTGTATGACGGTAAGTGAATAGTCATAAATGTTGCTATAACGAACACTTCTTCATCCATACTAAGGGGACATTCTTATTATTTTGAAATGTTTTTTTACTACAATCAAAAACACAATACATAGTGTCAACCTTGCAAGTGCATGCGTGATTCTACAGAATTGGTCCACTCCCCACCCTACTCCACCTGCCCAGATCACCTTGATATAAGCTGAAACAAGGAAAAACCACAACCTTACAAATAATTACACGTGTCAATTAAATAAACTGTATTAATAATATATATTAATAAAATTAATAACGGAAAGGACCTCTAAATGAGTAAAAATGGAGGCTTTTGGGCACTTATTTTTAATCTTTTAAATTGTTCACACTTTTTTGACAGAAAATCCCTTTTGAGGTCATTAAAGACCTCAGGAATCTCTCTTGGCACTGGATAGTACCTCTTATGATGTCATGGTGACATCTCTGGAGCCTATTTTTTTAATATATATATATATATATATATATATATATATATATATATACCGATCAGCCATAACATTATGACCACTTGCCTAATATTGTGTAGTTACCACTTTTGCTACCAAAACAGCCCTGACCCGCTGAGGCATGAACTCCACTAGACCTCTGAAGGTGTGCTGTTGTATCTGGCACAAGGCGTTTGTAGCTGATCCTTTAAATCCTGTAAGTTGCCAGGTGGGGCCTTCATTGATTGGACTTGTTTGTCCAGCATATCCAACAGCTGCTCGGCTGGATTGAGATCTGGGGAATTTGGACACGTTGAAGTTGTTGTTGTTTTCCTCAAACCATTCCTAAACAATTTTTGCTTTGTGGCAGGGCGCGTTATCCTACTGAAAGAGGCCAATGACATCAGGGAATACCGTTTCCATGAAAGGGTGTAGATGGTCTGCAACAATGCTACGTGTCAAAGTAACATCCACATGAAGGACCCAAGGTTTTCCAGCATAACATTGCCCAAAGCATCAGACTGTCTCCACCGGCTTGCCTTCTTCCCATAGTGCATCCTGGTGCCATGTGTTCTCCAGGTCAGTGACTTGTTTCCATTTTGGCATTGCCCGTTATTCTTGTGTAATTGTTGCCCACGTGGAGATTCTTACACTGGATTAGTCAGCAGGAAGCTAGCTTCTGCGCACTATAAAGTTCCTGGTCATCCAGTCACAGAGGTTATCCCCTCTGTGACTGGATGTACTATTACTAATATAAAATATGGTCTAGATATCATAATCCACAAGATAAGTAGTGGTACCTTTTGCTGGAAATGTAGATTTGATAGGAATATTCAGAACATAGTTTGGCTTCATATTTAGTATTTTATGTAGGTCTCCAACTGCCTGGGTTCAATTTATTTAAAAAAATAAAAGCCAGCTTTCCATGGGTTATTTTTTAAAACTCTTCTTACTGTGTTACAATATTTATTTTTCCTTCTACATATGATTACCACAGTGTCTCAATTGATTTCTGACTGTGTATGTAACAAATGTCAATTTAAGTAACTTTATTTATAGAGATACAGATTATAACACTGTTATAGAGAGTTGAAGGATTTTCCTACAATTAAGGAACTACATGAACCATATAAAAGAGGTGGAAAAAACACAGTAAGAGAGATTTTTAAAAATAACCCTTGCAATGCCGGCACATATTTTATTGCCAACAAATGGGATAGATTGTCTGTATTAAGGACCAGGCTGTTTTTGTCCTTTATGTAGCCAGTATTTCTCATTTTTATTTCACTCATCTACAAAAGCGAATGAAAAAAACTGCTAAATAAATTCTACTGTTTTTACCCAACGTTATGTTTTTTTTAGCAAGTTATAGGATAATAAGTACATGTTGCGTTTGCTATGTCAAAACCATTTTTTTCCAAATTTGGTAATCATGTCCCCATGTCCTATTTGGGATATCTTTGAAGCCGGCCAATTCAATTTACCCCATGAAACCATATATATTTTTAAAATTAGGCACCCCAAGGTATTACGGATTGTGGTATTTCAACCCTTTCCATGCAGTTATTCGACTACCAGCCTTTGTCAAACTTTGTGGAAGTAATTTATTTTGTGGGCCTTTTTGCACAAACTATATTTCAGGTATAAATGTACAGCTCCTTGTATATGTCACTCTCAAACAACACCCCAATATATGTTCAGCAACATCTCCTGAGTACAGTGATACCACCCATGCATAGGTTTGTCAGGATTTCTGGGGGCTAAAAGGCAACATTTGGGGCATGCACAATTCAGTTTTTCAACTTGGAATTTCGACATCTGGTCCTTCTGCCCCCACATCCTATTTAGGACATATTTGAAGCCAGCCACTTAAATTTACCCCAATCAAACCATATATGTTTAAAAACTAGATGCCCTAGGGTATTTCAAATGCTTGTATTTAACCCCTTTATATGCACTAATTCTACCACCAGCCTTTTTTAAACTTTGTAGCAGTCATTTATTGTACTTTAGGTTAGGAAATTTACAGCCCTTGGTATAGGTCACTGACAAACACCCCAATATGTGTTCACCACTCATGCATGGGTTTGTCGGGTTGTTTGGTGCTAAAAGGCCATATTTTGGAGATGCACATTTTCTTTCTTTTCATTTTGACATCTGGTCAGTCTGCGCCCATGTCCTATTTTGGACATCTTTGAACCTGGCCAATTCAATTTACGCCATCAAACCATACATTTATTTAAGAAAAAAATTTAAACAAACATACAAGATCCCAAACAGGCTTAAAATGCATTATTTTGAATTCCAAGTAAAAAAATTATTCCTCCATGACACAAGACAAAAGCAAACAAAATTCCTCAATAGAACAGTGGTCACTGACGTGTTTCATCCATACTGCACAACTTGGAATAAGAAATAAATGCAAAGTTTTACTTCTGCAGATGGTGCCTCTCACTGTGTTTTTGTCTGTCAACATATAATACATTTAAGGCCTGTTTGGGATCTTGTTTGTTTTTTATTGATTTAAATGACGGCTTGAGGCACCATACTCAGGAGGCAACAACTATTTTAGTGGAGTTGCTACACTCATACATTTTTTTAACCCCTTACGGACCAGGCTGTTTTTTACCTTTTGTACCCTTTTGGACCGAGGCTGTTTTAACACTTGTGTTTAGATGTAAGTAGCGTTTTGCTATTTCAAAACTATTTTTTCCCAAAGCTGGTCATTATTGAAAACTAGACACTCCAGGGTATTTCAAATGCTGGTATTTTAACCCTTTCCATGCACTAATTCTACTACCACCCTTTGTCAAACTTTGTGGTAGTAATTTATTTTGTGTTTTTTTATCAAAATTGTACTTCAGGTATAGATTTACAACTCCTGGTAAATGTCACTGTCAAACAACACCCCAGTATGTGTTTAGCAACATCTCCCGAGTACAGTGATACCCCCCATGCATGGGTTTGTCAAGTTGCTTGGGGGTAAACTGCCACGTTTGGGAACTGCGTATTTTTTAACTTGGAACTTTGACATCTGGTCCTACTGCCCCCGTGCCCTAATAGGGCCATCTTTGAAACTGGCTAATTCAATTTACCTCATCAAACCATATATTTTGAAAACTACACACCCCAACTTATTTAAAATGCTGGTATTTTAACCCTTTCCATGCACTAATTATACCACCAGTGTTTGTTAAAATTTGTGTCAATAATTGTTTTTGTACCGTATTGGCTCGAATATAGGCTGCACCCGAATATAGGCCGCACCCTTAAAGTTTGGTGCTAAAGAATAAATTATTTTTAAAGAAAAAATACACATTAGTGGAATGGTAAAACAGTATTTTGCTTTATAACCCCTGATATGCCACTCTGCTCTGCTGATATGCTTTATAACCCCCGATATGCCACTTTGCCCCCCCTGTCATGATTAACCCATATAATGTAGTGGATGCATGGAATGGTAACCCAGCAGAGGTGGTTAGTTTCTTTGTTTAAGCATTCCATGAGTTAATCTGAGGTTGATTTAATGTGTTTCTTTGTGAATGCCCTCTGTATCTGTTCTGGCTAGAGGTGTCATCTTCCCAGAGGACCCCTGTGGTGATTCATGGCCTAACTGATAAGGATCCTTAGTTATAGGAATTCCATTCCTATCTTAAGTGGGGGGGTTTCCATCACCTTTACCCCACCATAACTTATTGGCACATCAAAGATGGGACCCGATTCTTGGGGATGGTGTCATATAATCAGTCATGTGGTCAGAGGGGCGTTTGCTTGCAAAAGTCTGATTTAGGGACAATGCAGCGACCTCAAAGCAGAACTCCATGATATACTCTGATCGGAACAACATCGTAAGAACCGTCTGGACTTAAGGAGTTCCCACAGGCCTACTTATTGGAGAAACTCGTGAGTGAGGGTCCTGTGTTTAAGTCCCATTGTTTTTTAAGAACTGTTTGCTGTTTTACTTTTATTTTGTATGTCTTGTTTTTTGTAATTCTGGCACTGTGTAATCTTTGTCTTTTTGTTATTAAAATTTTCATAATCCAAGTCTGTCTTTGGGCTCTAGTATCGATATCCACGAACCCTAAGAGAGGATAACACGTTACCATATTGTTATTAAGTTTTACAGGATATATATATATGTTGGTTGCCCGGGGTGGGTTGATATATATATAGAGATAAAGGTTCTAATTCGGATTTCTCACGAATCCGGTATCAAAATCGTGAGTGGTGGCAAACTACCTGGGGGGATACAGGCAGGATTTGGGGGTTAATTTGGTGTAACTTATGCCTTGTTAAGGGGTGAAGTTAGTAAATCCAGAGGCCTGGTGCTATTAACCCCTTCATGCCCACGCCCTCCACACGGTCACGGCTTGGCAAGTAGTCCTGACCGTGACAAACTTGTTGGCAGCTAGGTGGGATATCTAGAGTTTTTTAGTGCTATTTATATTGCCCGGTTTGGTGATTTTAGTACTAGAAGAAATTACATGGGTTTTGTGTAATTTCCCAAAGACATTACTCAGTGCCTAATTACAGACATACAGTGCAAAACAGTTCGTTCCTCTCCTTTTTTGTTTTCTCTACCATACTGCATTATGGAGGCATATCGACGACAGCCAAAAGAATCTCTGGAGCTGGTTTGTCAAGAAAGGAATATACAAATTTTTGGCAAAAGCAAAGAGCAGCTGATTTTGGATCTCCTGGAACATGATAAACTCTGTGCAGAGCAGGCCATTGGAGCAGATGTGATTTTGGAAGAGCCTGTGGATCAAGGATGTTTTCCTGATAAAGTTAACGCCTTGAGTGTAATGGACTCTGAGTTACAAGTGTTACTAAAGGATCTGGGGAGCGTGGATCCTCAGCTAAAGTTCAACCTGATTCTGCAGTACAAGGATAGAGTAGATGGGAAGCTTAGCAAGTTGCTCAGATGGAGTCCGGTGCTACAACAGTATTGTTCTACTGGTTGGTGTGACAAGTCAGCTTCTATGGGAACGCTGACTGTTTGTCTTGTCAGGGGGAGACTAGAATTTAGGCAGACATAGTAGATCAGCGTGTGCTGACCTCCTCTGTCCACCATCTTAAAGGGGGAGGTGTCATGATTAACCCATATAATGTAGTGGATGCATGGAATGGTAACCCAGCAGAGGTGGTTAGTTTCTTTGTTTAAGCATTCCATGAGTTAATCTGAGGTTGATTTAATGTGTTTCTTTGTGAATGCCCTCTGTATCTGTTCTGGCTAGAGGTGTCATCTTCCCAGAGGACCCCTGTGGTGATTCATGGCCTAACTGATAAGGATCCTTAGTTATAGGAATTCCATTCCTATCTTAAGTGGGGGGGTTTCCATCACCTTTACCCCACCATAACTTATTGGCACATCAAAGATGGGACCCGATTCTTGGGGATGGTGTCATATAATCAGTCATGTGGTCAGAGGGGCGTTTGCTTGCAAAAGTCTGATTTAGGGACAATGCAGCGACCTCAAAGCAGAACTCCATGATATACTCTGATCGGAACAACATCGTAAGAACCGTCTGGACTTAAGGAGTTCCCACAGGCCTACTTATTGGAGAAACTCGTGAGTGAGGGTCCTGTGTTTAAGTCCCATTGTTTTTTAAGAACTGTTTGCTGTTTTACTTTTATTTTGTATGTCTTGTTTTTTGTAATTCTGGCACTGTGTAATCTTTGTCTTTTTGTTATTAAAATTTTCATAATCCAAGTCTGTCTTTGGGCTCTAGTATCGATATCCACGAACCCTAAGAGAGGATAACACGTTACCATATTGTTATTAAGTTTTACAGGATATATATATATGTTGGTTGCCCGGGGTGGGTTGATATATATATAGAGATAAAGGTTCTAATTCGGATTTCTCACGAATCCGGTATCAAAATCGTGAGTGGTGGCAAACTACCTGGGGGGATACAGGCAGGATTTGGGGGTTAATTTGGTGTAACTTATGCCTTGTTAAGGGGTGAAGTTAGTAAATCCAGAGGCCTGGTGCTATTAACCCCTTCATGCCCACGCCCTCCACACGGTCACGGCTTGGCAAGTAGTCCTGACCGTGACACCCCCGGATATGCTTTATAACCTCTGATATGCCACTCTGCCCCTAATATGCTCTATGACCCCTGATATAACACCCTGACCCCCCAGATATGCTTTATGCCCCCTAAAAATGCCCACCTGCCCACTCAGATATGCTTTATGCCCCCTAGAAGTGCCACTCTGCTTCCTAGAAGTGCCACCCCCGACTCCCTGGTGTCTATCGGGGCCGGCTGGTGGATCTCCGCTGCCGGCAATTCCACCGGGGCTTCTATGGTGGAGCACCGGAAGGTTATGTCACGCCGGTGCTCCACCATAGAAGCCCCAGCAGCGGAGGTTGTCTAAGTGCATCTCGCAGGCGTCCATGGCTGCCGGAGAGGAGGACCCAAGTCCCCTGCAGTGCTGTGGGGGATCTGGATCCTAATCCTGCTGCTTATCCGCAGCAGGGATAAATGAAGAAAAAAAAACACCCGCCCGGAGCTGCATGTCCAGGGCGTCAGGCGACACGAGCAGCGCATCCCTGCACTAAACCCCGAATATATATAAAAAAAAGTGCAGCCTATATTCGGGCCAATACGGTATTTTTATCACACAAATTGTACTTCAGGTGTGAATTTACAGCTCCTGGTATATGTCACTGTCAAACAACACCCCAATATGTTTTCAGCAACATCTCTTGTACAGTGACACCATCCATGCATGAGTTTGTCTGGTTGTTCGAGGGCTGGGATGTGCACTTTTTTCCATTTTGGTCAGTCTGTGCCTATGCTCTATCTTTGAACCCAGCCACTCAAGCCAACCCCTTGGATATTTGAAATGCTTTTATTTTAACTCTTTCCGTGTCAGGATTAAACTCTTTTAAAACGGGTGTCCACTGCCATTCAGCGTATGGTGGATGTTGCAGCCCCGGGGAAGGGCCAGACATGTTGCTGATGGCCTCGAGGCATTACAGTAACAATGTTTAAGCAAAGAAAGTGATCGTAGATCACTTTCTAAGCTTGTTTAATGCCATGACGTGCCTGGCCTGTCATTGGTCGTTACAGGGTTAATATGGATCCTTCAACCTATATTAGGAGATATAAATGCATCACTGTAAACCCAGCAGTCTGTTCAGATTATTTTGAAGATTTTTTTATGCCCACCTCTGAACAGGTTTCTTTTGCTGAAAGGGGCACTTTAATGCATATAAATAGTTGCGTGGTGGGTGTTCATACTAAATGCGCATGCACATTGATTTCAACAGGAGGGGGTTCCTGCCACTGACTGGTTGCTTCAAGCAGTGGAAAGCATCATCAGACTATGGAGGAGGAGGACATCCGCAGTTTGTCCCCTAGGTTTTTTCTCAATTTGAACATTGTATATAAAGGCACTTAGTACTTAGTATATGCATAATTTGTTTAGGGTGCTCCCTGGGACACTAAAGTGTCCCTTTAAATTAGAACTCACTGGTCCTAATGCAATTGCAAAATGCATTTTAATACTTATTATTATTGATTTATATATATTTTAATAACTAACATACCTACCATTATTTTCTTATTAAAGGAAAAACATTTTTTCCCCCAGTTCAGCCTTTCTCTGAACATCTAAGGCTCCAGTAAGCGAAGCCAATGACTGCTCAGACCTGTATGAGACACACAGCACTGGAACTCCTCTAACCCCTCCCTCCCCATAGCACATAATTTATGGCTAACAGTTCGCAAACCTCTCCACCCACTTCTCCACCATTACTCTTCCCCCATCCTGTGCCCTTTAACCCCCCACTGTCCGCAGCAGTCACCCTCCCTCTGGGTCAAGCACTTCCCCTTGTCCCGGCGTTTTGACCCTGGGGACCCCAGCTATTCCACTAGCCCTAGGGGTTCCCTACAAACCAGCTTTACAGAACGGACACAATGTAGATCCGGCGCTGTCGACTTTCTCGTATTTATAAATCCT
The DNA here is from genome assembly GCF_027358695.1 of Spea bombifrons. Taxonomy (NCBI): domain Eukaryota; kingdom Metazoa; phylum Chordata; class Amphibia; order Anura; family Pelobatidae; genus Spea; species Spea bombifrons. Next base: position 115,394,984 of record NC_071088.1, read on the forward strand.
TCCGCAATGTGTCCGCCGGGTGTATTTTTTTTTTCGGCCCCCGTTTCTCGCACGCTCCCCATAAAGTCTCCATCGCTACACGTACACCCATACCTCCCCTTCTAGCCCCCGCATCCCTCCATACCACCCAGGCAAAAAAAACAAAACCCGGGCCTGCACCTCAACCCCTCTTTATCATAAATATATAAATTATGCTAATTAACAACATTGCATATTAACAAAACAAAGAACATACTCCCATTTTTGTTACCCCCTACACTACTATACAACCCCTCCTTAGTAATATTTTTTTTTTTTCGGTTACTCACCGTTAAATGGACTCCTTTAATTTGAATATGCCCCCTTCTTTCTTTGTGGCGCGTGTAATACCTTCTTTGCCGGGTAGCCGGGGCAGGTCATTATAAATTCACCTCACAGCTCACTTGTAGGGCGCTTGGGGTCCATACAAATGGGGGACATTTGCATGAATAAATAAAAAAAAAGGGCTTCTTGTGAGAGAAGGGACACCTTATTAATATTTAATCATATTTCTTTTCCTTCCATCCCTCTCCAATGTCTGTTAGAAGTGCAGGCGACAAGTTGAAGCGCATGGAGAGATAGCTCGGAATAGGAAGTAATAATACAAAGGAAAAAAAAATAATAAATGCGCCGTCTCCTCTTATAAAGTTGAATGCAGTTTTTACATGAACATTTTTTTGCTGCTGCGTCATGAACATAATATATGCAGGACGAGCGCTGCATACTGACAGCCGAGCGGGGAGCTAGAGGGAGCGCGCGCTCTCTTAAAGCGCCACGCTTCGCATGCCAAATGCCGGCCGTACTCCGAGTGGGAGAAGGGCATTAGGATCCCCGCCCGTCAAAAGTCTGCAGATCAGAGAAAACATTTATTCACCGATTATATGATTATGTTTCAGCATTCACTATCGTACTGGCAAAGTGGAAAAATGAAAATAAGTTATATATATATAATATATTATATATATATATCAATTATAATCAGTATTATTAGTATAATTAATAGTAATATTAATTATTAATATATATAGAGATTATTAATAAAGTACATTAACAATAATAAATATATAGAGAATTTTATCAAACAATTATTGTCATTACTAGTATTACTATTTCATTGTAATGGCAAAAATAATTATTGTCATCAATAAATGTCAATTATCATTGTTATTGGTGTTACTACTATTATTAGTATTAGTATTATTACTAGTATGTTTAAAAAATGCTACGTTATTATTAGTGGGGTTATATTAAATAATAATAAATTCTAATTTTAGGTAATGTGGAATGCACAAAGCTTGATGATAATAATACTTTATATTTCAATTAAAATCAGTATTATTAGTGTTATATTTTAACAATACATTAGTAGTATTATATTAACAATAATAATTATATTTATAGTTTTATTAAACAATTGTCGTCATCATTACTATTCTTATCCTCAACATTGCAGCACGATTAATCTTTCTCTGTCACCGTTCCTCATCTGCTGCTCCACTGTACCAATCACTCCATTGGGTCAGCAATCAAATTTGATCTTCTAACCATGATGTACAGAGCCCTAAACATCTCTGCAACCTCTATAGCTCTACCTACCTATCCAAATACACCTATAACTACCCTCTTCATTCCTCTCATGACTTGTGTCTCTCGTCTGCGTGACTCAATCCTCTCTCCCCCGCATTTAGGATTTCACCCATGCTGGATCAGGCGTTCTCCCTCATACACAACTTTCAAAAGCTCTCAGAAAGCTTCTCTTTTGAGAAGCGAACAACCTTTCTTCCTGACACTCTCAGATCCTAATCAAGCTGTCTGAGCGACCAACAACTTCAACAGATCATCCGGACCCTATCAACTCATCCCCATCCAAGCAGTCCTGTCCTACTCACTTCCTCCCCAAACACCGACTAGATTATGAGCTCGCAAGAGCAGGGCCCTTATCTCCTAATAAATGTACAATTGTTTGTTTTACAATATGTCATTAAGACATGTATTTATTCTATTAAACAATTTTCATTAGTAGTAGTATTACTATTATGTTTATTGATAAGGCTACATTATTATTATTTGTGTAAGAAATAATAATAATGAAAAATTCTAATTACGGCATTGTGGAATGCACTGAACTGCTAATAATAATGCTGTTATATTTGTTATTATATATATATTATTAAACAATTATGCACATAATTGTTAGTATTATGTTTAATATAGTATTATATTAACAATATCAACACTTATTAATAAAAATGATCATTGTTATTAAATGTATATAAATATATATATAATTTTATACAATTATCAACATTACAATTAAGTTTATTAATATTATGCATTATGTATAATACCGTATTGGCTCGAATATAGGCCGCACTTTTTTCCCCCACTTTAAGTCTTTAAAGTGGGGGTGCGGCCTATATTCGGGGTCTAGCGCCCGACGCCCGGGACATGCAGTCCCGGGCGCCGGGCAGGCAGCGGGGTTAGGATACAGATCCCCCGCAGCAGTGCAGGGGACCTGCATCCTACTCCCCAAAACGCTCAGACAGCCTCCCCTGCCAGCACTTCCCACGGGGGGGGTGCCGGCACGGGAGGTTGTCTAAGCGCATCGTGCGGACCGTCCCCCCCCCGGACTTACCGGAGCAGACTTCCGGGTGTCTTGCGGTGCCGGCGGGGGACGTCTACGCAATACGCGTATACAACTTCCGGTGCCGGCACCGGAAGTTGTATTGCGTAGATGTCCCCCGCCGGCCCCGCAAGACACCCGGGAGTCTGCTCCGGTAAGTCGGGGGGGGACAGTGGTAGCATATCTCGGGGAGGGAGGGCAGTGGTAGCGTATCTCGGGGAGGGAGGACAGCGGTAGCATATCTCGGGGAGGGAGGACAGCGGTAGCATATCTCGGGGAGGGAGGACAGTGGCAGCATATCTCGGGGAGGGAGGACAGTGGCAGCATATCTCGGGGGGGCAGAGTGGCAGCATGTTTTTTGGTGGTTTTTTTAAGAAAAAAACTTTTTCTTTAAAAAAGCACCAAACTTTTAGGGTGCGGCCTATATACGGGGGCGGCCTATATCCGAGCCAATACGGTAATTATATTCATCATTTAATGTATATGTACTATTTTAATGAACAATCACCATTATTATTTGTATCATTACTATATTGTTTAATAACACTAAATTGTTATTAATAGTGGTATATTAAATAATAATAATTCATCATTTAAAATGCTACTATTGTATACTCATTGGTAATTGTAATAAATTATATGATTACATAAATAATATAATAATTATTATTAGTAGTAGTATTTGATTTATATAGCACTTGATATATTATATTTTGGTTACATTATACACTTACAAACATCACATTTTGGATGTGACACTGTAACCAAACAGCATACTGACCCACATTTCAAGTGTCCAAATTGGCACAGCTGGGTTTGGGGCGTGGCTAGTGAGGGGAAGGGATAGAGTTGGGGCCAAGAGGTGGCCTGGCTGGCGGGGATTATGGAGTAAGAATTAATATTACTCTGGCCAGTCACATTGTCAATGCCCCCTATCCATTATCTACCCCTGTGATATAAGATATAAATATGTAATGCCCTCTTCTTTTTTGCATCCACTGTATTGTAAGGTTGGAGTCAGAACAAAAATTGTGACCTCTTAAGGACCATGACCCCTTAAGGACCAGGGTGTTTTTTCTTTTTGTACCCTTCGTAACCAAGACTTTTAACATTTTTGCAGCGTTTGTGTTTAGCTTTAATTTTCTTCTCTCTCGTTTAGTGTACTTACATAAGTTAAATATTGTTTTTTTTCAGAACAAGAAAGGCTTTCTTTAAATGTTTAGCTTTTTTACAAGTTATAGGGCAACGAGTTCAAATAGCGTTTTGCTATTTCAAAACCATAAAATCTGGTAATCCTGTCCCCATGTCCTATTGGGAAAACTTTGAAGCCAGCCAATTTAATTTACCCCATCAAACCATATTAGGCACCCCATGGTATTTCAAATGCTGGTATTTTAACACTTTCTTTGCACTAATTTTACTAGCGGCCTTTGTCAAACTTGTAGTAATTTATTTTGTGTTTTTGTTTTTCACACAAATTGTACTTTGGGTATAAAGTTACAGCTCTTGGTATATATCACTGTCAAACAACACCCCAATATGTGTTTGGCAACATCTCTTGAGTAGATTGATACCACTCATGCATGGGTTGGTCTGGTAATTTGGGCATACACAATTAAGTTTTTCAACTTTGAATGGTGACATCTAGTCCTTCTGTCCTATGTCCTATCTGGGAAATCTTTGGTGCCAGACAATTCAATTTACCCCCATCAAATCATATATTCTTGAAAACTAGACATCCCATTGTATTTCAAATGTTAGTATTTTAACTCTTTCTACGGACTAATTCAACCACCAGCCTTTGTCAAAATTTGTGGTGGTCATTTTTTGTATGTCTCTTTAAACACACATTGTACTTCACATATGAATTTACAGTTCCTGGTATATGTCACAGCCAACACCCCAATATGTGTTCAGCAACATCTGAGGACAGTTATACCAACCATGCATAGGTTTCCCTGGATGTTTGGGAGTAAAAAGGCCACATTTGGGAGGTCTGAATTTTTAATTTAGAATTTTACCATCTGATCACCCTTCCCCCTCACATCCTACATCTTTAAACCCAGGCAATTCAATTTACCCCGACAAAGCTTTTTTTTAACCTAGACACATACAATGCTAGTATTTAAACTTTTTTCCACGCCAGGATTTTAGGGAGGATACAACGCTAATTTTAGGACTTGCTTATAAAAATTAACCCTTTCTTTTTTATATTTTTAGACTTTTTTCTTTATATTTTGTTGTAACTGGATGGTTCCCCTGATGGTAACATCACTGCATAATTATTTTTAAATGTTACCAAATTTTCAATTATCTTTTAAACTATTTTTATTTTTCATATGTTTTGTTATGGTTGATAGTGGGGACAGGGTAGATAGTGTGTGGGGGAGAGGTCAGATAGTGGGTAGGGGGAGAGGGTAGATAGTGGATAGAGGAGGGAGAGGGGGTAGAAAGTGATAAGGGAGGCAGTGGGGGTAGATAGAAAGGGGGCAGAGGGTAGAAAATGTGTAAGGGAGGTTGAGGGGGTAGATAGTCAGAAAGGGGGGTAGATAGTGAGAAAGAGGGTAGTAAGAAAATTAAAACAAGTGTGAATGAGTGAGTATGAATTAATGTGAGGATAAATTGTCTGAATGAGGGAGAGACTTAATGAATTAATGTGTGGATGAATTGTCTGAATGAGGGAGAGAATTAACGAATTTGTCAGAATGTATTAATGAATATGTGTAAATGATTTCTGTGAATGTGTGAGAGAATAAATGATTGTGGGGATTATGTGAATGAAAGTGCGAATTAGTGAGTGACTGTAAAAGTGTTTGTGTGTATTTGGGTTGGCTTTGGGGTGTGCAGCCTGTGATCTATGCCTGTAATTTAGGGGTTTTATCTATACCTTTAATGCTGAATTTTTATGTGAATTCCAATTGATCTATATCTGCAAAGCTGGGTTTTTTGGTGATTCTGTAAATCCATATCTGCTATGCTATGTTTCCATACATTATTATTGTATATCTGCAAATACAGGATTTGTATGTCTGATTCTGTTTATTTGATCTATACCTTCAGTGCGGAGTTCACAAGTGAATTTCAATTGATCTATACATGCAAAGCTGGGTTTGTGTGTTAATATGTTGATCTATAGCTGCTATCGGCATCAGGGTCTGAAATTTATATATATATATCGCGGCAGGGGCTAATATTAATATATATAGGCAGCAGGGTTTAATATGAATACATATCGGCAGCAGGGTCTAATATTAAAGAAACTGCCAGTTCAGCTGTTGTTTTGAAATCATATTTCAAGAGATAAATACTTATTATGTAGTTAAAAATGCATGTCTAATGTGTATATGTGATGGGGCCATCACATAAATCAATAATAAAGGGAGGGGCTTGCTGGGGGCATTAATACAAATAGTGCTGCTGGAGGCAATCATACTAGGGTCTGGGCGCACCACATTAATCTGTACTAAAAAGGTGCTGGCTGAGGCATGAATACACAAGGGACAAAACCACTAAGGGTTGGTATCAATGACAATGCAGTGTGGAAAATCCATCCTGGTGTAGATGTCAGTGTCGTAGATTGTGTCCTGCTGTTTGTGTGTTTTTGGTTATCAGTATAGCAGAGCCTGTCCTTGTGTGTGTGTGGGTGTCAGTGTAGCAGAGCTTATCCTGGTGTTTGTGGGTGTTGGTGTGACAGAGCCTGTCCTGGTGTGTGTGTCTGGGTGTCGATGTGGCAGAGCCTGTCCTGGGGTGTGTGTCTGGGTGTCGGTGTGGAAAAGCCTGTCCTGGTGTGTGTGGCTATCTGTTTCCTGGCACTTAATTTACAGTAGGAACTATTTCATTTTTACTTATCCAGAGATAGAACGTACTCCTGAATGCGTAGTGACTTCAGGGGACAAAACATTCAAGGCCCTGAAATTATTTAGTTTAAAAGATAAGGTAATGTGTTATTTACTCTATAATATTTATTTCAAGCATTAGTCGCACTAAATTGTGGCTTCAGGCTTCCCATGTTGAATGACCAAGTATTGTATGTATATGTATATGTGTATATATATATATATATATATATATATATATATATATATATATATATATGGTTTTTTTTAAGAAATGGGCATGCTCAGTCTTAAATGTCCGGGTCCCAGTCCAGGCCTGCTTGGCAAATGAAAAAATAGTGTCACAAAGACCAAGATCATAAAGAGTTTGAAGGAGAAGACGTCAGTCTACAGTGTCAAAAGCAGCAGAAAGTCCAGTTGGATTAGCATAGAGTAGTGACCCTTGGACGGAAAAGTGACAGTGACAGAGGAAAGGTAGGAAAACATTCAGTGATTAGTAAATGTAAATGTGGATTAGCGTATGAATGAGTGAATGAATGTTTGTGAATGAGTGTGTGTGATAGCATTGATGTGTAAATGTGTGGGGGGGATTGTAACATTCCACCCTTCGCAGCCTGGAGTACACACAACCTTGTGCTGTTCATTTCCATCAGCATCCACTAGTGGCCACCCTTGTCACTCTGAACCACTCAGCGTGATTATCATGTCCAGCTGCACCTTATTACCTGATCAAGCCAGCCTTTATAAACCTGCCCAGCCCTTCAGTCTGGGCCTTGACATTAACGTTATAGGACCGCCAGTTTTGGCTCCTGTTTTGGTTCCTGATCTGTTCCTGAGTTACGGCCAGCGCCCCACAAGTGGACTCCACAGCTGAGTGCCCTGCAAGTGGACTACCTGCCGTGTACCCTGCTAGTGGGATTTCCTGTTGTGTGTGGCGCATCCAGAGGGCTTCCTGTCCTGTGTGCCCCATCCAGAGGGCTCCCTGTCCTGTGTGCCCCATCCAGAGGGCTTCCTGTTGTGTGTGCCCCATCCAGAGGGCTTCCTGTTGTGTGTGCCCCATCCAGAGGGCTTCCTGTCGTGTGTGCCCCATCTAGAGGGCTTCCTATCGTGTGCACCCCATCCAGAGGACTTACTGCCGTGTGCACCCAGGGGGCTACTATCCGTGCACCCCGCCAGCGGTCTTCCATCCAAGAGACTTACCATTTGTATACATTGTTTTACCATCATCTGCAATACAGATCTTATCTGCATATTCTGTCTGTGATTTATTTCCTGCGCCTGTCTGTAACAACCCCAAGCCATCATGCATCGTGGGGTACAGACAGAGCCCCTTGTATCCTCTGCACCTGGGCTCCTATCAGACCTGTTCACGTCAGGTAAGGGAACCGTTTCGGGAACTCCTGCACTGACGGGCAGCCTTAGATCTGCCCATAGAGGAGTTCCTGGGACCGACCTTCATTCTTCCATGTTACTCGTGCCCGTGCACCGCGAGCAACAGTCCGCTCACCGGCCACGGTACCGGAGAGGGAAGTATCGGGTGCCCTTTATCCGCGAGCAGACCCCCGCCCGTGGCAAACCGGTCCCAAGGTGATAGCTAGAATGTGGGCATGATAGGAGTGTGATTTCTGTTAGCAATCATATATATTTATATAAATATTGTTATTGTTTTTTTTGTCCAATTTTGGTGTGTTACTTACTTTTAATAAAAGTGTGGATTTTTTTTTTTTTTTAAAGGTGTGGGGGTCATTTTCAGTTTCGGCCAAGTGAATGCACATCAATGTTTGGCTTAGTATATAGTGATAGGGATTATGCTGTACCACCGTCAATGCGTGCCTTAGTATATAGTGATAAGTGTTATGTTGTACCCACCGTCAATGTGTGCCTCAGTACATAATGATAACAGTTATGCTGTACCACCGTCAATGTCTGCCTCAGTATATAATGATAAACACAAGAAAAGAAAACACACACCAGTAATATAAATGAATAAGTAATACTTTCCCTAATTAGGCAGCAGCACCCAAATAAGCGTTCCTCCAACACTTAATAATCTATACAATTCTTCTAAATGGGGCGCACATCCACATAGGGGAAAAAAGATTTTTGAAAAAAATATAGTGTGACTCTGTATGCAAATAAGGCTTAGCAATACTGCAAGTAAGTGGAACCACTCTGGATTTGTTGAGTTATAAGGAAGGTGGTCTATGTTAGATCTTCGGGCAAGCTGCAAAGGAAAATCCTGATTCATCTCCTGAGGAAGCCAGTTGTCTGGTGAAACGCCTTGAGAGAGAGGGATATATTGGGAAAGTTCCTGCTGCTGGACGGTGGACTTTCCTGTGCCTGGTTTAAAAGCTGATTACCTTGTGCACGCTTTTGTACATTTCGTCTGTTGTAAGTGCAATATTTTACCTTATCCACATGACCAAGTGATACTGTGCCATTGCTGCTGTGTTTTTATATTTTTTAGCCACAAAGAATTAAAGAATATTTTATGATGAGCAGATTTATGTCCTTGGAAATGTGAGTGCACTACTTACTTGCAGTATTGCTAAGCCTTATTTGCATACAGAGTCAGTATATAATGATAACAGTTATGCTGTACCACCATCAATGTGTGCCTCAGTATATAATGATAGAAGCTGTGCAGTTTTAAAGTGTGTGTGTGTGTGTGTGGGGTGCCACATACAGGATCTGCCCCAGGTGCCAAACACTCTAGGTACACCCCTGTGTATTCCAGAGAGCAAAGGTAAAAGGAGGGCAGGGAGAGTTGCAAAGTATTGAGGTTTCTAGAACCCTGCGTGGCAGAGAAAAGGGAGCAATAAGGGAGGCCCAGGATTTGGGGAAATAACCCTAGTTGCTAAAAGAGAGTGAGAGGAGGTAGGAATGTGGGAGCACAGAAATTGTTGGGAGCAAGGGCATGATGGGTAAAGAGAACTGGTGAAGGTGGAAAGTGCCTGGGATGAGAAAAGGGGAGAAGAAAGTAAAACGGAAGTAATACAGACATAGTGTGGTGGTGATGTAAAGAGAAGTTCAATTGACAATAGAGGAAATTGAGAAAAGCAACAAGAGGATTATAGACATGGTACATAGGAGTGAAATGGTAGTGAGACACAATAAATCATTATGATAGCAGTTGATGACAGATCAGAGAAGTATTGATTGAAGGGGAGCTTCTTAGTTACTCTTTTGTTATTCCTTGTTGCCTGCTTGGAAAACTCCTGTTAGTTGTCACTTAGGAAACAGGCGCACACAGATGGAAAATGACCTGTGCCAAAGTCAATCCAGATATAAGGGATATCTAACAGGGTACTAATAATTAAATTCATATGACAAACAAAGGAATGATTAAAATGCAAAAATGTAATATACCCAATTAATTAAGCAGGACAAACAGAGATAAATGCAAAAAGTGCATTGAATTAATTAATTAAGCAGTACGTATGGTATTATGTACATAGTTCACCTGGGGCATGATGCTTGATAATTAAATTGTGTATTCTGCCCAAGTTGTTATGACAAGGTATTAGATAACATGAGTAGAGTGCTGCTGAGAAAACAATACTGTATGTGACCAAATAACTGCGGTCAATGTCACAAAATCCAGTATGCAATTCATTGTCAGGATCCTATTGAATTGATTCAATTTAGCTTTGATCTAACATAACCCTACATTCAGCCCATTGCTATGAAATTCCAAGCTGTCTTTCAACACAATGAATGCATTTCATGGATGGCTTTGTTTTTTCTTAGTATGTGCATTTTGTCTCACATAATTTAATTGTTTCACAGTGTGGTTATTAAAACCAAGCATCAGGGTTTCTTTGAAAAATAAGACCATAGAGGTAGCTATTGTCAGTGTTCATCAAGGACGGATATCCTATAGTAGGATTGTTATATGACAATAACCCCCATAATCAGCCCTGAGATGTTTTATGTAGAGCATACTTTGTTTTTAATGTTGTTCAGACATGATTATATGTCCAAAATTAAGGTTCTGAAATCATATGCCAAGGCAACTAGTGGAGAGAGGTTACAGAAGAGAAACGAACAAGTCGCTATGAGCAATCTGTTTGGCATTGAGAGAGGCCCATTTTAACTAAGATCTGCCTGCTTATCACTGCTTTTTTCAACTGCTCGGCGCCCCTTTGTGTTATTCTGTAGATCCATATCTGCTATGCTACGTTTCCATACATTATTATGTCATTTTCAGTTGATTAATACCTGCAATGCTGTTTCCATGTATTTATTTGATCTATACCTGCAACACTACGTTTCATATATTATTATTGTATACCTGCAAATACAGTGCTGAGATCACAAGTAAATTTCAAATTTTGATCTATACATGCATGGGTTTTTGTGTTTTAATGTATTGATCTATACCTGCTATCGGCAGCAGGGTCTAATAAATTGGTTTTAGATATTTGGACAGGGGCGCAATTTCAGTGCTTGCCATAGGCGCTATTTTCAGTAGATACGCCTCTGCCCCTAGCTACTAGGATCAAGACAGAATCCAGTTTTTATGTGTCTAGTTATCATACTAGTTGAAGGGCAGACAAAGCTTTAAAACATTCTACAAGGCACACAGGGATAGGTAAAAACTTAAACTTTTATTTAAAAACAATGGTTATATAAAATATTTACAGCTCTGCAGATTACGATGGTGCTATATAAATCAATAAATAATAAAAACAATAATTGCATATTTAACACTGCCTTTTTGTAGATATTACTCATTTTGTTTGTGTCTTGAACTGGCTAATAGCATACTCAAACCGAAAGTGAATAAGTGCAAAAATAGTGTGGACACAAATATCAAACGTACAATAGTTCCTTGGTAAACCGAAGCCTCCCACTGATCCGCTTCTCCCAAATGCCAAAACCAGCAAAAACAAAACCAAAAGGGGATGGTGCAGGAACACCAAGACAAGATCATAAATGATAAATAATACACAATAGTTCAGTATGTAAAAAAATAGATGACAAATTAAATAGAAATTAGTTGCATTCACAAACAAATGGGTAGAAACTCGCCCAAAATGAGAAAAGATGAAATCCTGCTCTGGATAGAGTTCTTCCTTCTTCTTTAATAAATATAATAGCATGCTCACCAACATTTCGTTCCTGGATGCATACGTAGACCTGAATTTTACGGGACAGGGCACCAAAAACAGGACTGTTGGCAAGTATGCAATAGTTATTGTGCTGATCATCAGGGCCAACAGGAGACCTGATCTTTCAAAAGTATTGGTATGAGTTTCACTAGTCAATAGGTTCTTCTGAATTACATCATTTTTTTCATAGGGTTTGTCTTCGAGCTTATGATTGCTGTATTGATTTTGCTTAATATATTACTCTTGTAATGACATAACAAAATGGCCCTCCATCATTTTCAAATCAAGATGCTTATGTGGAAAGAGAAAGTCTTGTATTATGGGATAATCAGATATTATCTAGGTCTCAAATACCAGTGGAGTGTGTGCTGCTCCATGATGTTTGTTGAAATTAACCCATCTGTCTTGTAGCTGAATAAACTTTTTTTAAAAAAAATGTTTGGTATAATGCGAATTCATAGGAATATTTATTTCTTTCAGTTTTCAATTGTAACATAACTACATTTTAAAGAACCACTAAAGACTTTCTAGGTTTAATAAAAACAATTCAGTTTCTGAAAAAGAATCAATAATTGTTCATTTTGTTTCTTAATTGCTTCTTCTGTTTCCATATTGCAAAACAATCTTTGACGCGAAATAAGGTATCACAAAATACTAAAGTCATATTTAGATGGTTTTGTATTTATTACATTTATAATTGTTTCTGTAGCCATAACTTTCTGGTAGGAAACACAATAAAATACCTTTATTACCCAGCTGGATTCTTGTTCAAACTGGTTTAGAGTTGTAAGTTGTGATAAACTAAATTGAACACATTCTTTATTATTCGTGCAAGAGAAAAATTAAAATAACACAGGGATGCATTTGTATACAGCATTTTATGACTGTGAATATGTAAATAAATTTACTATAGTATTATTTGCACACTAGCAAACTATGTAACCAGTACAAGTAACCCGGTACAAATTGTTCTTCCACTCTTTTTACAGAATACCAAGTTACAAAAAATAACAGTAAGATAAATTAATCCTTGTTCCCATAACATAAAAATATGCATGAAAAATGTAGATAAAGAACGTCTATGTATTCAGTGAGTTTGGGGTGAATTGCTACCAAAAACCTTGAATTCATCTGGTATTCCATAGGAAATTGTAAAAAAATGAAAAATGTTGGACATATTTTATGAAAATCCGTTGACAATATTCACTTAAATGTGGGCAAATTGGAGGCTTCTTGTCTTCAGTCTTTTGGTATGGTTATATATGAGAAATTTTGTTACAAGGGGTCCTAGAATTTGAATCTACAAGCTGATACAAGGGTCTTGGCTCACTCATCGACTGGCCCACCCACTTTATGATATATTCTTGCAAAAGAGGCATCGACCCATCATATAGGCCCCAAATAATGCTTAGTAAATTTGTTATTTTATTTCATTTAGTGCAATGTAGAAACTTTGATTTTCCTAAAATGTAGAGACTGGTAGGTGAGTCTTTGATGGTATGGACATCTTTAGATAGACTCCAGTACAGATGGAACTACTTAAGAGATGTCCTTTTAAAGGTAGCAGAACATTGCATTAAACTTGTTAGCAAGAGTAAAAGAAAAAGGAAGGCAATGTGGTACTCTGCACATGTGGCAAATATATTAAATGAGAAGAAGCAGGCTTTAAGGAAATATAAACAGACTCAAAATGAAGAGGATGGGAGCAAATATAAAGCTACGCTTAAAAAGGCAAGGCATATTATTAGATATTATTGTTAGAGACCCCTAATGGGAAAAATGGGCTGAATGGTTATTTTCTGCCGTCAAAATTCTATGTGCTTACATATTCTGTAGCTCTGTAGAAAAGTTAATATATATATATATATATATATATATATATATATATATATATATACACCGATCGGCCACAACATTATGACCACTGACAGGTGAAGCGAATAATGCTGATAATCTTATCATGGCACCTGTCAGTGGGTGGGATATATCAGACAGCAAGTGAACATTTCGTGCTTGAAGCTGATGTGTTAGAAGCAGGAAAAATGGGCAGCTTTGGCAAGGGCCAAATTGTGATGGCTAGACAACTGAGTCAGAGCATCTCCACAACTGCAGCTCTTGTGGGGTGTTTCTGGTCTGAAGTGGTCCAAGGAAGGAAACGCTGTGAACCTCACATGGTCATGGGTGACCAAGGCTTACTGATGCACGTGGGGGGGCATACAATGGGCATGTGAGCATAAGAACTGGACCACAGAGCAATGGAAAAAGGTGGCCTGGTCTGATAAATCATGTTTTCTTTTACATCACGTGGATGGCTGTGTGTTTCGCTTACCTGGAGAACACATGGCACCATGGAGGCCTCACCTCTCAACTTAATGGGACTTAAAAGATCTGCTGGTAACATCTTGGTGCCAGACACCACAGCACACCTTCATGAGGTCTAGTGGAGTCCATGCCTCGATCGGTCAGGGCCGTTTTAGCGGCAAAAGCAGGACCTATACAATATCAGGCAGGTGGTCATAATGTTATGGCTGATTAGTTTATATCAGACTGTATCTGCTATAATTAACGTGGCATATGCAATCATTAACTATAGCGAAGACCGGTAGGAAGTTAAATTAGTACTACATTTTGAATATTCACATGGGTCCTCTTAAAATGTCTGATGCTTGCAACAATATTTACCTTACGTATTAAATTTATGCTGACAGGGTGTACTTAAAATGTGTCCAGAGCAGATGGAATGATGTACATAATAATTTAAATTACATTTCAACAGATATGAAGCATTAAAAGGAGACATATTCACAGAGGGGACATCAATCCATCCTATTATTATAGTAATTTAAAATGGATTAATCCTGGGGAAAAGCAGTCCTAGACATCCATGGAGAACCATGAGAAAAATGTAGTCTTCTACAAAACTCTTCCAAGAAGGGCCAGATTTGATTGTTTCTATTAAGTTGTGCTTTCCGCAGACAATGTTAGTATTCCATAGCAGTCCAATGTGAATAAGCATTTTTGTCCAGGGCCTGAAAACATCACCGTGCTTGGGTAAACGATCTGTGTGATCTATCCTTTCAAATCAGTAGCTGTCCTAATAAATTCACTGTCTCTGAGGCTAACTACACAGGACAGTCCTACAGAAGCCACCAAGTCAATAGTATTGTCTCATCTGACTTTTGACAGCCTTATTCAGATTCCATCAACCTAGGCACAAAGTGATATTTGATAGCAGTGTTTTTCACAGATTGGAGTATGGGCTAGGCATCTACAACTAATAAGCCACCATTTGTATGATTATATATATATATATATATATATATATATATATATATACATATAATAATTGTAACACTCACTGGATTGAGTTAATATCTTTGGGTGTTTGTTAGCCTCTTGGTCCTTTGTCTACTCTTACTATAATAGGTGTGACTATAAATCTATGTCTATGTTTTTGTCACTTACAGAATGATAAACTTTAACATTCATCCCACAATTCAGCAATCTTATATTGTGTACTACATATTGCCATAGCTTATCTGTGTGTTTTGTCTGTTTGTACCTCTTTGCTGTATACAATTTTTCAATTAGACATTTACCTGGTCCACCAAAAGTCCTATACCATAGAATGATCAGGTCAAAACAGAATGTTGTTTCTCCCACTTTTTATTTCCTGCTGATTTGATCATCTGTTATATTTCCATTTTCTCCATTTCTCTTCTCTTCTTTATCCATGACATGCCTATTAAAATCAGATGTAGAAATCAAATTAAAAAAATACTACAACAGACAAAGTAATCCTTTTGTAGATACATAATGCTCTCTAAAATAGGAAAATGATCGGATGGGGATAACAAAAGACTATTGAGCTAGGACTGGCCCTGCCGGCTTCTTAACTGAAGGGTCCATGTATTGACAAGGGTGCGTTATTAGGGCAGATGTCTGAGACAGCTGACTCATTATAAAAAGCAGCAGCCCATTTAAGGTAAGTATAGGATATGTCTATTAGATAGATGTTAATGTGCTGTGTAGCCATGGTTAAATTGAAGTCCATTATCAAACTGGTGCTTACCTACCTTTATTAAGGTAAACTCTGAACCATATCAAAAGCATCTATGCCAAGGGTGAAGGCAATTCACATGACTACTGTACCCAATATCCATAGGTGGAATAAGTACATAGACTCAACATTTCTTTTTTTGAAGCAAGTTTAATATGTACACATTGAGTGTTGTTTGAAGTTATAATTTGCTGCAGTACCTGAAGTTTTAGCTCTGTATAGCATCATCGTCTAAGCTGGACATGTACATTTGGTTAGAAATGTGTTCGTATTCTACAGCTGTCCATCCATTAGCTAACAGTCCCAGTATTTTAATCAATATACATCTGCAAGTCTATTAGGATTCAAGTACTATTCCTGCTGTTTTTTTTTTTTTACTTTCACTGTACAACAGCAAGGTGAGAAACATTGCATACTCATGTATTATTCATATGTCCCTTGCAGGCATAATAGCCTCTGTGAATATTCATTAGTTTAACATACATTATTCACAAGGGCTTCACATAAACAGAAATTGATGCAGCTTTAAAAAGCTGTCTATAAAATCTAAAAACTGCAGTTACCTAAATGTTGTATCAGAATGTGTACCATGCCTTACGTTCTAAGGTAATGTATGGGTGACAATACAAAAAGAAAACTGTAGAGTGGGAATGACACAAATCCACAAAGACACTTTGTCTACTTTATTAATACTAACTCTTAAATAAAATGTAACCTGATTATGATGTATGCATTTAATCTGTTTTAATTAGGGTGACCACATCAGCCATGTTTTGCAGGGCAAATAAAATTTGCACGCGTTGCTGACCTGCAGTATGCGGGATGTATAAACTCCAATAAGGAAAAGCAGGATTGTATGTTATATATGTGGTTAGCCTAGTTTAAATATTATATATAATTATAATATACACACACTGGCCACTTTATTAGGTACACTTTGATAGTACTGGGTTGGACTCCCTTTTGCCTTCAGAAATGCCTTCATTCTTTGTGGCATACTTTCTACAAGGTGCTGGAAATATTCCTCAGAGATTTTGGTCCATATGGACAAGATGGCATCACACAGTTGCTGCAGATTTGTCAGCTTCACATCCATGAAAGGTGCTCTATTGGATTGAGATCTGGTGACTGTGGAGCCCATTGGGGTACAGTGAACTCATTGTCATGTTCAAGAAACCAGTTGAAGATGCTGTGAGCTTTGTGACATGGTGCATTATCCTGCTGGAAGTAGCTATCAGAAGATAGGTAACACTGTGGTCATAAAGGGATGGACATGGTCAGCAACAATCCTCAGGTAGGCTGTCGCGTTTAAACGATGCTCAATTGGTACTAAGGGGTTCAACGTGTGCCAAGAAAATGTCCCCAACCAGGTCATATTTTGGCGTTTAGCAGTGAAGCAGCAGGCACCAGTGAGCGGCTTTTAAATGCTCTTTTTTTTGATCCGGAGGAGATAGAGGGGCGCCTAGCAACCGCTGGGCGCCCCTCAGTCTCCTCCACGAGCCCTCTACCCCCGTTGCGCTGCCGGCATTTCATGCTGAGCATCGGAATATGACGTCATATTTCGGCGCTCAGCAGGGAAGCAGCGGGCACCGCAGCAGAGCAGGAAGACAGAAGCCTCCTGCTCCCGTCGCTGGACCTAAACGTGAGAGAACTACAAAGGGGGAGAGGTAGTGATAAGGGAGGGAGAGGGGTTAGAAAGTGATAAGGGAGGGAGAGGGTTTAGAAAGTCATAAGGGAAGGGGAGGGGGTAGATAGTGAGAAAGGGGGAGAGAGAGGGTAGAAAGTGATAAGGGAAGGAGAGGGGGTAGATAGTGAGAAAGGAGAAGAGGGGGTAGATATTGAGGAAGATGGTAGTAGGGAAAGGGGAGGCAGAGGGGTTAGAAAGTGACAAGGGAGGGAGAGGAGTTAGACCGTGATAAGGGAGGGAGAGGGAGTAGATAGGGAGAAAGGGGGAGAGAGGGTAGAAAGTGATAAGGGAAGGAGAGGGGGGAATTATTGGGGAAGATGGTAGTAGGGAAAGGGGAGGGAGAGGTGTTAGAAAGTGACAAGGGAGGGAGAGGGGTTAGAATGTGATAAGGGAGGGAGAGGGGGTAGAAAGTGATAAGGGAAGGAGAGGGGGTAGATAGTGAGAAAGGGGAGAGGGGGTAGATATTGAGGAAGATGGTAGTAGGGAAAGGGGAGGGAGAGGGGTTAGAAAGTGACAAGGGAGGGAGAGGGGTAGATAGTGAGGAAGAGGGTAGTAAGAATATTGAAATAAGTAAAGAGTGTGAATTAATGTGTGGATACATTGAGTGAATTAGGGAGAGCATGAGTTAATATGTGGATGTATTGTCTGAATGAGGGAGAGCATGAGTTAATATGTGGATGAGTTGTCTGAATGAGGGAGAGCATGAGTTGTCTGAGGGAGCGCATGAGTTAATATGTGGATGAGTTGTCTGAATGAGGGAGAGCATGAGTTAATATGTGGATTTATTGTCTGAATGAAGGAGAGGATGAATTGTCTGAATGAGGGAGAGCATGAGTTAATATGTGGATGTATTGTCTGAATGAAGGAGGGCATGAGTTGTCTGAATGAGGGAGAGCATGCGTTGTCTGAGGGAGAGCATGAGTTACTATGTGGATGTATTGTCTGAATGAGGGAGAGCATGGGTTGTCTGAATGAGGGAGAGCATGAGTTAATGTGTGGATGAATTGTCTGAATGAGGGAGAGTATGAGTTAATTTGTGGATGTATTGTCTGAATGAGGGAGAGCATGAGTTGGCTGAGGGAGAGCATGAGTTAATATGTGGATGAGTTGTCTGAATGAGGGAGAGCATGAGTTGTCTGAGGGAGAGCATGAGTTAATATGTGGATGAGTTGTCTGAATGAGGGAGAGCATGACTTAATATGTGGATGAATTGTCTGAATGAGGGAGAGCATGAGTTAATGTGTGGATGAATTGTCTGAATGAGGGAGAGCATGAGTTAATGTGTGGATGAATTGTCTGAATGAAAGTGTGAATTAGTGAGTGACTGTAAAAGTGTTTGTCTATCATAGATGTATTATTGTGGAAGGGCAAAGATGGCACTAGCAGGATGTTTGAGCCTTGGGGACCAAGATGGCACAGGCCGGACTGTTTGGGGACAAAGTTGACTTGTGCTGGGTTATTTGGGGACAAAGATGGCAAATCTTATGTGTGTAATCTGGGTGCTGGTCAGCTTCTATGTGGGCAGTGTGGACACCAGGGCTGGCTTTGGGGTGTGCAACCTGTGATCTATGCCTGTAATTTAGGGGGTTTTAAATATACCTTTAATGCCGTGTTTTTATGTGAATTCCAATTGATCTATACCTGCAAAGCTGGGTTTTTGTGTTATTCTGTAGATCCATATCTGCTATGCTATGTTTCCATGCATTATTTATGTATACCTGCAAATACAGGGTTTCGTATGTCATATTCAGTTGATTAATACCTGCAATGCTGTTTCCATGTATTTATTTGATCCATACCTGCAATGCTACGTTTCATATGCTATTTTTGTATACCTGCAAATACAGGATTTGTATGTCTGATTCTGTTTATTTGATATATACCTTCAGTGCTGAGATCACAAGTGAATTTCAAGTGATCTATACATGGAAAGCTGGGTTTGTGTGTTAATGTGTTGATCTTTACCTGCTATCGGCAGCAGGGTCTAATATATATACCGTATTTGCTCGATTATAAGACGACCCTGATCTGAATATTAATTGAGGAAAAAAAAGAAAAAGCCTGCATAAGACGACCCTATAGGAAAAAAGTTTTACCAGTAAATGTTAATTCATCTAAACTATTTTTTTTAATAAAAGCTATGATTGAGAAAAATATTTTGGTTTAATTTCCTTCTATTTTCCAACCTGCCCCCCAGTTATGCACATCTACCCCAGAAATGCCACTGTGCCCCATGATATGCCTTTTAACCCTCTAAATGCCACTGTGCCCCATGATATGCCTTTTAACCCTATATGCCACTGTGCCCCATGATATGCCTTTTGACCCCCTATGTGCCACTCTGCCTCCAGAAATGCCTTATACCCCTATATGCCACTCTGGTATTTAGAGGGTTAAAAGGCATATTATGGGGAAGAGTGGCATATAGGGAGGTTTAAGGCATTCAGGAGGCAGAGTGGCGTATAGAGGGTTAAAAAGGCATTTCACAGAACACTCTGCCTCCAGAAATGCCTTATGCCCCCCATTTAACCTTCAGACCTTCCCCGACTGTCAGAGATCAGAGTTCCCTGCAGCCGTGCCGTCTCAGACGCTATTTTCAGTAGATACGCCTCTGCATACATGTTCCTCATGGTCAAGGATGCCGTCTCAGTAGCAGATGGTAAACCTTTAGCAGGGCTGAAGTGTCACAATCTTTTATGATGGGTTTATGTTGTAGTTTTTTGGTAGTTTCACACATGGCACAGAAAGCAATGTAGGTCATAACATCCTTATATAAAGCAGGCCACCAGAAGAGCCTCCTTATTAGTTCTTTAGTTTTCTTGTACCCAGCAATGACCAGTCAGGGTGGTGTCATGATGTAGTCATATGACCTCAGGATACATCTGTGGAGGGAAGTAGACCATGGTGTGATGATACAGAAGGTCATTGCGTGTCATGAGTCATGGAACGTGGTGTGGTAAGTGTTGATCACTGCAAGCCAGTTTGTTCCAAAGCGTTTGACAGGTAGTCAAGAAACATCCATTATTTAAGACGTTCTTTTTCGTCTATGTTGCTGTCTGGTCTGGATCCAAGAGCGTGGAAGGGCATCAGCCTTAACTTTTTTGGAGCCAGGATGAGACGTGATGTGCATATCAAAGCGATATCACCGTGCATGATGGGGTTTTAGGCGTTTTGTGTTAAGGCGTTAAGTTAAGGTGGTCTGTGTATACCAAGAAGGTATGTTGTGCTACTTCAAGGAGGTGCCTTCACTCTTCCAAGGCCTGTTTTATGTTGAGGCGGTCCGGGTTACCAACATATGTTTGTCACCTTATTTTTGGGACAGTATGGCACCAAATGCAATTTCGGAGGCATCCACCTCCAGTAGTATGTTTTGGTTGGATCCGGGTACAACAATATATAAGCTGTGGTAAAGCGTAGTTTCAAGCCATTGAATGCCTTTAGTGCAAAAGTTGTCGAAGCCCAATGGTAAATGGCTTGTCGAAGCCCAAGAAGCACTGAACTTCTCTTCTTGCAGATGGGTGATCTTCTGGTTATCCATTTGTCCATAGATAGATGACCACAAAGACCTCATGGCAATCCCTGAAAACATCAATCAGTTAATGTTGCATAACAGTATATTTGAAATGCCCACACCAAGAGGGAAAATCCGTATCTCCACTCGCCCCTCTTTTTCTCCCTCACAAGATTGTAGGTGTAGGAGTTCAATCTTGAAGTATAGATATGCAGAACTGAGATGATCCAACATTTCAGATATCAGCAGTAAGGGGTATCTGTTCTTGATCATGATAATGTTCAGGGCCTGATAGTCCATGCACTGGCGCAATCTGTCTTTCTTCCTGACCCAAGAAAATTCCTGCTCCAGCAGGAGAGGTAGAGGGATGTATAAACGCTTTGTGCAGAGCGTCATTGATGTATTCTTTGAGTATATGTAATCTACTCCTGTGAACCTTTTTGGTAAAGTCATACGTGATTCAGTAGTAGGAGTTCCCCAGCAACAGACACAGCGTACATAAAATAAGGGGTTGGTTTGGACACTGCACATCCAGAGCGTAGATGCTGGATCCTGTGACGTAAATCAACCTGCCCAGCTTGTAAGTCCTGTAAAGTTTGTGTCAATGCAGCAAGTTGTTGCCGTCGCTGTCAGAGCCTCAGCTATACCTGCAGACTCCATGATATAGGCTCAGGTATAATATTAGGACCCAGCTGGCTAACTGGTATAGGAGTCCTCCAAAACCAGAATTAAGGTAATAAGGCAATCAAGGAACTCATCAAGGGGGAGCCAGAGCAGTAGGCCTGCAGTGAAGAGGT